>NW_024356248.1:3386537-3607555 GCF_902729225.1 Pteropus medius
ATGATTCCACTTATTCGAGGTCTCTAGAATAGTCAAATTCATAGAAACAGAAAGTAGAATGGTGGTTGCCAGCAGCTGGGGTGGCGGGTGGGGGGGATGAAGAGTTGTTGTTTAACGGGTACGGAGTTTCAGTTTTGCGAGATGAGAAAGCTCTGGAGATTGAACAATGATGTGAATATAAAAATACACTACTGAACTATGCAATTAGAAATGATTAAGATGGTAAATTTTGTTTTACGTTATTCATTTTTATTATGTTTACCACTGCTGAAAAGAAAAAAAAAGTCATGCTGTCTGACAAAACAACCTGCAAGGTGATGCCTGTGTGCCACTAAACCGGCTGGAGAAGGAAGCTTCTCCTGCAGGCAACACCTGCCGTCCGCACTGCCCTCCGCACTGCCCTCTGCTGGTCGGCGATGCCCAGGCAGCGAGGAGCGCTCCCCGCGACCGCCCCCCCAAAATCAATCGTCCATCAGGAGCGGAGGTTCTTCCTTTAGGGTTTGAAAACAGGCAGAAAGTATTCTTTGCTCATGGAGTGAAAACTTAGTCAGAAGCCTGCACCTTAAACCACGAAGGTTGGAAGCCAACCCCTCCTTCGCTCTCTCTCTTTACACCTGCCCCTGAGTTTATACCTCCACATCTCTTCAACCAAGTGGCGGCCTCTACCAGCTAAACCATAGCTTGGCTGACGTTAAAGATGAAAAGGTATGATTTCCTCCCAGGGTGGTAGTTTTATCTCTATAGGCTACACATTTGATCGCCTGGGAAGATGTGTATATCACAAATTCTTCTGACTCGTGATGGAGAGTTTTTTCCCCCTAAATTGTTCGTGTCACCTATAAAGGCTGGCTGGCTGGCCATAGAACGGGTCGAATTCCTAGAATACTCTTCAGGAGGCCACAAAAAGATGGATGGTTCCAGCCAGGGTCAAATGTCCGTAATAACTCACTTACATATCCTGCATGAAGATGGCATGAGGGCTGGGCTAAGCCAGGACACTGGCAGAGCAGGCCCTCTATCTCTCCAAAGCGTCTCGCAGTCTCTCCTTTTCCATGTGGCCTCTCCAGCAGAATACGCAGTCCGCTTAGGGCTCTCAGAAGTGCAAGATTTAAGCGCCAGACTGACACAGCTTCATGTCTGCCTCATCGAATTGGTTAAAGTCAGTCACAAGGCCAGGGCAGATTCTCTGTGGGATGGGACCTCACAGGGGCATGAATCCTTGGAGGGGTGGTTAATTGGGGACCATCATTGGAGATCAGTTACAACAATGGGTAGGAAAAAGATGCTGAGATGTAGAAGGATGAGCAGAGAGAAAAGCCTGAATAAAAGTAAAAAGTTGGTAAAAAAAAAAAATAGAAGAGAGAGGGCTAGTTACAAGTGTACACTTTGTAAAGAACAGTAAATGGACAACTGGTTTGAATGCGAAGCAACAGTCACATTGCTGGGAACTTGAATATTAGGCTTAGCAATGTGAACTAAATTTTGTCCAGTAGTTCTCAAATCTAACAGTGCCACAGAATCTCCTGGGGACTGTGGAATGCCAACTGCCCCAGTCATCAACGTGACCTACTGATAAGACAGAGAATACTCCCTTAGCAGAGACTTGGCTTAAGGGGGAAAGGCAAGGTTAAAACTCATTGAGAACTGCAAGCTTGGTTTAAGGCAGGTTCTCTCACTGAAGAGGGAGGAAGGTCCTAATTAGGATTGGGTAAAAAAATCGTAACACAACAGTCTAAGGTTGACAGCAAAAGCAAGGTAAACAAATGATTCGGGTAATCTTAGGGCACAAAGCATCGATGCTTTCACCGAAGAGTTGATGGATGTTATAGAAAGTTTCTGTGATGAATAATGAAGGTATTTGTCTAGGTGAGAACCTCCTGGATTAGTAAAGCGAGGTTAATGAAGACAATGGAATAGTAGCATCATGTTAATGTAGAGAGTCAGCTCTGTGGAATGTAAGTAGTTTGGTTCTCAGAACTGTCAAATACAGATTCTTAGAACTCATCCTCAAAAGTTCTTATCCAACGAAATTCAAGAACCCTGTTTTTAACAGTCTCCACTGGGAATCAACACTATAAGCTGAAATGTGGAGGACACACACCACCCCAAAATATGCCGCTTTCGTTCATTGCTTATTTTGAGCTAAAGCATTTGAAACACAGCAAATGCAGGGAGATGCTTTCTCTGAATTTCCCTTATCTGCCTAGAGACAGATCCTCCAAAAGGAGCTCAATCATCACAGACTTCCTCCCCAGGCATTGTAACATTGACTCAACACAGAAGAAGAGGCTAGAATTTCACACCACAACCAGACAAACTTTGTCACAATCGTACCTCCCATCTATTCTCGTAAGGGCCCATGCACGTTTCCTAAAAGTCATTTACTCTTCCCTATAAGATCTACAAGCTCCCCTATGCTTTCCCCAGTAAGATGGTATTTAAGATTAAATTCTAAAACCACCTCTTGGAGTTACTCATTTTCCCCTGAGTAAGCGTCTGTTTTTCTCTTGTTAATCTGTCTTTTATTACAAGGAGTCTCAGTTAAGAACTCAGAAGGGTAGAGGGAACTTATTTTTTATTACTACGAAGTAACGGACCACTGCAGCTTTTTTGTTTGCACATCTGCCAGGATCCCAGCTGTGTTTCAGGAGATGGGGACATCTGTGCAAGGACCCCAGCAGTCACGCAAATGAGATATAATGATGGCATCGACTGTGAGTTTTGAAGACACAGGTTAATTTAGTGATGCCGGGCAGGGCTTTCCTTTCTCCCTGCCCATTTTCCTCATCTCTGATGGTTCTGAGTCTTCTCCAAGCTAAGTGACAGAGAACACGAGTATCCATTGCCAGCTAAGACTGACCCAGGAGAAATCCTTGAGGAAAAGTATCATGGGAAAGACAAAGAGGCCACAGGAAGTGGGGATTTTCAGGTGCCTTTGGAAAAGGAAGGGAGTGAGAACTAGAAGTTTCTTTGAGCCTATAGGTTCCTTGATCAGTGACTCAGGTGTGCCTGGCAGGGCGGGGATGGAGGTGCACACAGAGGGAGGAGGAGTGATTTAGAGGTTTAACCTAGAACTCCCATCAGCTCACATTCAGAATGAGAAAGGCCAGATTTTAGGATCCCTGGGCCTGCCCTGACTTGAACTATCAGAGCACTCAACTGAAAGAAACCCCCAACCCCCACCACTGACCTCTCAGCCTGTCTGACCCTTAATTGGTATAATCTTTGTTAAATTACTCTTTGTTCCTCTCTTTCTCCTCACGTTCGCAGAAAAGATGTTCGCGGAGATTGTCTCTCGTCCCGAAGTCACAGAACTACTAAGTACAAAGCTATCTCCCAAATCCAGTTCTGCAAACGCCGACCCACTCTCTTCTTTCCTTCGTGGTTATCTCCTCCTCCCTTTTCACAAGCAGCATGATTTTTTCAAGCAGTACGATCACGTGTCCCGTTTCTTTATTTTAAAAGTATATAGACAGATAATGCTGCAGTTAGTTAAAACTGTGATTCTATTGAAAGAAGTTTGTCCTTTTGTGGTATTATTGAAGACCACTTTGCATCCTCATTCATTCATTCATTCATTCATTCCTCCATTCACTCATTCATGTATTCCCTCCCCAACATTTAGTGTATGTTGAAATGAGACCCCTAACATGCAGGGCCAAGATTTAGTCAGTAGCCTCAGGGAGGGCGTTAGCAGTCAGTGTGGGTTCTGATTGGCTGGGCCTGCAGCTTGCAGGGAATTAAATCTTGGGGCTATTTCCTCTGTCGATCTGCCAGGGTAGTTGCGTGTGTGCCCCCTGGGGTGCTCAGGTGGGGTGCAGAACAGCCTGAGTCTGGGAGGTGAAGTCAAAAGGCAGAGACCCAGATCCCACCCCGGTACAGTCTGATTTTGTGCGACCTTACATGCACATCACTTTCTCTGGAAATCAGTTTCGCAGTGGATGAGATAAACGTGTACCATTTTGGTAAAAGAAAACAGTATGTGTCTGTGTGCCTGGGCGCATACATGAAGCCACATCAGCGAGGATCACCTACCTATTCACAGCGGTTTTCTCTGGGGAGTAGACCTGGGGAAAGGAGGTCTTTTCTATTTATCTAACCTCTTCACTCTTTTTAAATTTTTTATAACAAGCGTTTGTTGTAATTTTTAAAAAGCTGACAGTTTAAAAAGTCTTATCTGTCCCTGTTTTGCAGGAAGTCACGCTGCTCGTCAGAGGTCACACGGAGCCTTGGCATCTGACTCAAGGCTGTCCTGCCTGTTTGTTCTTTACGCTGCCCCTGAACAACCGAGGGATGGGAGACTGGGCCCCGTTTGGCTTTCCTAGGCCCCAGGCCTCCGCGAATGCTGCGCAGGGCTGGAATCCAAACATCCGCACAGAGTCTTCCTCGCCTTCGTCCTGCTGGCATCTGGACCACGTCAGCAAATGCTCGGCCACTGTTCAGTCAAAGCACGTTGATCTTCTCTTGTAGCCACTGCTGTAAAATGCCCACAAACCTGCCCCAGGTCCTGGCAAAAGACCTATCATCAAACATGAATTTCTAGACAGTTTTGGCTTTATAATGACATGCAGCATCTGTTCCTAAGTCATAGGCTTAAGGGACTGAGCAGGATGGAGAAATTGAAAAGATTACTTGCCCCTGTCCTAGGAAGATACATCATCAGGGGGCAAAAAACCTTACTGTTTTCTAACAGAACAGTCTTCTCTATAGCAAATAATCCATCCCAAATTACCTTATGATAAATCGATCATACTTCATCACAAAAGAATGTAAAACTAAGGGTTGGCAGGAACCACATGGTGGTAGAAAGAGCATTAGGCTTTAGATTTAGACAAATCTGGATGCAAACCCAGACCTCATACTAGTCACTTAACCCACGTTACTGAACCTCATTTCGTGCCAGGCACTCTGCTGGGCATTTTACATCCAACGGCTCAAGCCTCAAGAGGTTCGAATGGCGCTCATGGTGTAACAGATAAGGCAAGTGGGCTCAGGGAAGAAGACCATGCTCATCTGTACCCTGCTACCTCTGGACACTGCCACCTCTCCCATGCATGATGGGGAGAAAAGACTTCTGCTCCAAGCTCACAGTTGCAACCAGGTCCAACACGGAGTGATGCCCCTGGGTCGTGATCCTATGTGTCCTGTCCAGGAGCCTTCTTTAACTGCAAAAGCCCTAGGAGGAATAAAAACCAAGCCCCTGACACTGAACAGTGGATGGAAGCTGGGCTTTAGCTCAGATGGACCTGGATTGAAATGCTGGCTCCATCATGTCCCTACCTGTGACCCTGGGCATTTTACTTGACTTCTCCAGGGCTCAGTTTCCCAATGTATAAAAGGAGAGGTGAAAATGAGATTATAAAGCACCTAGCCCAGGGTCTCATTTTGAGCAGCTGCTGATCTCATGGAGAGGGGACTCATAGAGGAAAAACAGGAGGGAAATCCTTGGGCCCTGAACCGTTTGTGAGGTGTGCTCAGACCCCACTGAGATGTTCTGTCCTGCCCATAAGGCAGCACAGCCACCCCTCACTTCTTAGAGCTGCCCTGAGCCTGGCCCAGTCGGGGAAGGGGCTCATGTTTGGAATATCTGCTGAAGGCCCACAAGGAAATCAGCCTGGAGTGAAAGCTACGTGTGACCTCCCAGGTACACTGCCCATAGGCTGGTTGGCCAGCTGGGAAGAGGCCCAGTCTTCCAGACTGTGCCCCTGGGGCCACTTCCTTACCCACCCTGTGCCTAACACCTGCAATAGCAGGACTCTATCTGAATCCTGCGGCCAGGAACAAGTGATGACTAAAAATATCAGGTGCTCAATAGGTAAGGTGTAATTTTCTTCCTAGAGCTGACTTCTCGGGGGGGGGGGGGGGGGGGGGGGGGGGGGGCTCAGGCACTGACTCTTCATCAGCCTTGTTCATCTCTTCCTGGCCCAGCCCAAAGCCTGGAATCTGCTGGGGTTCACTCCCCTTGGTGCTCCTGATAAGGGAGCTCGATATTCTTTCTTGAAGACTTCATCGAGAGGCGTCTTGGGGAGGGGACTGCTCCTTTGGGGAGGAGCCTGAGTCGGGCTGAATCACGGTCCCGCAGCTGGGCATATTTCAGCTCCCAGGCCAAGGACTTACCCTCCAGAACCCCGAACCATGATGAAGCTGAGGGGCAGCAGGCTGTCAAGGAGAAGCTCTCCTCCAGCCATGGCCCTGTGCCTTGCCCCACTCCTGGTCCTGCTTTGTGCCGTGTGTGGCGGCACAGGGGATAAATGGGAACCCGGCATCCAAGGCTGCACGCAGGCGCCGAACGTGTCAGTGCTGGGGGTGCTGCCAGGAAGCGGCTGGAACAACCTGCGGAACGTGGAGCTGGGGCTGGTGCTGTGGCACAACTATTCACAGTGTCGCACCACACACGACGGCGAGTACCTACCTGATCCCAGACCACCTACCTGTACGTGGTGCCGTGGCGGGAGAGCGTGGTGGAGCTCATGGACAAGTGGCTCAGTTACACGGACACCTGGGCGGCCTCCATCAACGCCGAGGTATTCTATCTCCCTATGCTCAACGGCAAGTTCTCCTCCGACTTCCAGAACGTCAAGAAGCACGACTTGGAGCACGAGACGGTCACGACCAGGGTGCAGGTCCGCCATAACATCTACTCCGTGACGGCCCCGGGGATCCCCAACTTACACCGTGCCTTTCGGCAGCATCTGGTGACCATCAGCGATCACCTGGAGAACAGTGAGACCCGCGAGGCCGATTACCTGGCGGAGATGCTGGTGCTTCGGTTCGGCACGCACGTCCTCACGCACGTGGATGTGGGGGCCAGCTTGGTGCAGGAGGACCAGGTGAAGCGGGACCTGATGAGCGATAAGGCCATGGAGAAGACCAGCATCTCGCTCGCCGCCTCCGCTATGTTTTTCAAAGTGGTCAACGTCGGGGCCTCGGCCTCCTGGCAGGAGCAGAGCCAGCACTTCCAGGACTACATGCAGAGCACGGTGTCCTCCAAGACGCGCAGCTACGGGGGCAGCCCCTTCTACCCCGGCGTCATGCTGCAGTCCTGGCAGGACAGCATCGGCAAACGGCTGGTGGCCATCGGCAGGGCGGGCCTGCCCCTGCCGACGCTGATCAAGCCCGAGGCGCTGCCGGAGCTGCCGGAGCCCGCGGTGCACCGCGTGCCGGGCGCCGTGCACGCGGCCATCTCCCGCTACTACGCGGTCAACGTGCATCCCGGCTGCCTGCGGCGCTGGTCACCAGACTTCAACCCGCAGGCCAACGTGGACGACGGCTCGTGCGACGCCGGCGGCCGCACCAACTTCAGCTTCGGCGGCGTCTTCCAGGAGTGTGAGGCCGTGTCCGGGGAGGATGCTGAGAACCTATGTCAAAACTATCACGTCGCGAACCCGCTCACGGGCAGCACCTCGTGCCCGGCCAACTACACGTCCAGCACCCTGCACAGAGAGCTGAAGACGTCGACGCAGGCCCACCCCGAGTGCAAGAGACAGTGCAGGAGTTGCAATCTGTTTTCAGAGTGCTGCGATGACGTGTGCACCACGCGCGCGTAGTCAAGAGCGTGGTGCGCCTGGTCACCTCCTGGTGCGTGCCCGCCCAGACCGCCATGCCCGTCGCTTCGGGCTTCCTCTTCGGAGGCCTCTACAGCTCTGGCAAACCAAACCCGCAATGGGTTTGATCTGGATCAAATATTGGCTTCTATTAATTCCTCGTGCCTCAGTTTAGTCCTCTATAAAATGGAGTTAGCATGTTAAATGCCCTGGTTATTTGAGAAGATTAAACAAGCTAATGGATACAAAACACTATGGAACAGCCTGGACTTTCTAAATTTGAAATCTATCACATTAACACTCGGGGTCTGATTTACCGCTGCTTTCAGAGTAGGACCCCCAAATCAAATCAGATAGACCTGGGCTCAAGTCCCAGCACAGCTGTTTACCGGCTCTGTGACCACAGGCAAATTGCCTCACCTCTCTGAGAACTAATCTCATATATAAAATGGAGATTATCGTATGACTAATGTCATAAGTAGTTACAAGGATTAAATGAGATAATGCAAGGAAATCCCTTAGGACTGTGTCTGACCTGTCGCCGTGAGCTGTCGCGGTGTGGAGATAATTCTGGCGGTGATGTACTGTGATGTGTGGAGGCCGGCGGTAGCAGAGTGCTGGGTACACAAAGATGAATGACTCACAGCTGAGTGGGTCAGACACCCAGAAAATGTAAATTATTCATTGTGAAAACATCACAGAGCATCAAACAAAACATTATGAGAAAATAAATGAGGGACACAAATTCTAACTGGGAGGGAGCTGTCACAGCTCCTGAGATGGGATCGGACTAGGCTCAGCCAGGCGTGTTTTCAGATTTCTTCCATTCTGGCCTGGGAGGACCCTTTCTACAGCGACTGAATGGTCTCAATTCATTTCCTGAAATAGCCCCAAATGATATGACACTGAGCTCCCCTGCCGAGAGAGAGAAGAGGTGGAAATTAGGGCATAATGGAAGGTTTGGGCATGATATACAAAAAAAGGAAGGCAGAACAGATCACCCTATAAGTCCAAATCTGGACTCTTGTCACTACCGAAAGGAGGCACTATTAATAATTATATAGAACATGTCGACCAGAACATATGTCACTCCACTTCCATAGGTGACTGTTTGCCGTTGGGCTGACCCACCTCGTCACCCTGATCTCCAGCTAGCCGGTCCCCATGACACACACACCCAGTGTGTTGCACACACGGATCTCCACGTCCAGTCAGTTCCTGGCTGGGCTTCTGCCTATTGAGAAATCGTACTCATCAATCAAGACTGAGTTCCAATGCCACCTGCCCCCAAAATACATTTTAATTTACCCCCTTCTCTCCCTACCTTCACACACACCTTCGTTCTCCAGGAAGAATTCATCTCTGTCTCTTTAGCAGCATGTTACTATGAGGGTGTTGCTTTGCGTGAGTTCTTTACCCAGCTTGACCATGAGCTCTTTGAGTGGGAAAAGGATGGTGGTGTGCTCATCGTAGTTATTTCTACAGCTCAGCAGCAGGCAGAACATCTGAGGCACTCTACAAGTTCCCCGAACAGAAGAAAATCAGAAGAGGCCTTGTGAGGCCCCAGGTGGTAAGACCCAGCTACCAAATCCTTTTAGGGTATCTGCCCCTCTTGGATTCTCAAATGTATTATTATTTCATTAATAAACCAGCTTTAAGCCTTGTTTTTCCCATTCTAAGTGCTTGAATAAATACTCAGATAAATAAAACTCAGTTTTCATCGTCTCAAAATATTCTAGGTAAGTAGACAGCTAAAAATAAAAGGGGTGGGAAAGGGGGAGGTGACAGCCCGGTGTGATTGCCCAGTCCTCACATTCCTTTGAGAGCTCTGAGTAACAGGGGGCGGGGGGGGTGGGGAAGGGAGGCTGCGGAAACTGATCCCAGCTGTTGCGATATTGCACACTGTCTTCTCCTGGAACAGGCTTCTCTTGGACAACTGGGTTGTTGCTACCTTGTGGACACTGTAAATCATGTAAAACAAAGAGGTGTTCCTCTTTCTTTTGACTTCTAGAAAGCTTAGACCCAAATTTTGGCCCCTTCTCCAACATGATTTTAGTTCTAACTTTTCTGCCTTTGCATTCCCTCTTTATTGACTCATTTTTTCAAAAATTTATCTTACAAGTATGTATTCGCACAAAGCACCATATATAGACATATATGGGTGTGTGTGTATATATATACATATATATGTGTGTGTATATATATATATATATATATATATATATATATTTTTTTTTTTTTTTTTTAATAAAGAGAAATGAATATAGAGCTGAGGCATTGTGGAAGGAGACTTACAAGGAAAGGCCTGGTAAACCTCAGAGCCCCTCCTTATCTCAGCCACAATCTCATATCTCTAGGCTTAGGCTTGGTCCAAACCCATCTTTTCTGGTGATTGTTCTCTGTACTTCCTAGAGAGGCACTGTTGTAAACCCAGATAGTCCTGGTTATCCTGAAAATTTAACAATGAAAACTAATTTTAAATTTAATTGATGGGTTTTTTAAAAAGCAAGTTAGGGGTGTAAATAGAAGTGAGGTATGTATATATTATAAAAATAATGTGTCTCAACATCAAATGGTTGGGAATCAGTAAATTATAGACAGACAAATCAGCAAGGTTGGGAGCCCAAATTTCAGACTGGGGTTCAAGGAAAATCTCCTAAACTTCATAGTTTGGGGAGTCCAAGATAGAGAGAGTAGGAGGTAAGAAAGGCAAGGCATTTACATCATTCATTCATTCATTCATTCATTATGGGCTCCTAAGAAGAATGACCCTTTCCAAAGTGTTGAAGATAAAAAACACTGAAGGAAGAAATATAGCAAACAATCTTTGTGACCTTGAGTTAGGCAAAGATTTTTAGATATGACACCAAAAGAACAAGTTAATAAATTGGACTTTGAAGGAAACCATAATATGTCACCCCAAAATATGCTCTTTGACATACAAATTATTTTGAGCAAAACACAATTAAGAGGCAGCAAACACACCAAAAAGCTCCCCCTTTTTCTGCCTAAAGGAAAGCTATAAATTCTACTTTTACTGAAGACAGACTTTTATCAACCTAGAAATGACATCAAAGGAATCTGTAAACAAACCCTATTCCTTTAGTTTACTTATGTTTCCATAGTTGGCCGCCCTCGGAAGCCTAAGCTTTCCTTTCTCCTGTCATTTCTCTACAAATATACTCTTTGTTGAAGATGCTATAAAGGCTGGAAAAATAAGCCACCATTTTGAGTTACTGTTGGTTCTGGTTTCTCCTGCACGATGTGCACTGCATGCCTTAATAAACTTCTTTTCTCTTGTTATACTGTCTTTTTTTATTGAAGAGTCCCAGCTGAAAATCTAAATGAGTAAAGGTAAAGTTCTGCCTCCCCTACAACTTCATCAAAATTTAAAACTGGGCTGAGAGAAGGACTCAAAGCTCTGAAACATAATATTTATTTGAATATGAGGTCAGCACACATGGCTCACGGGCTAGGCACTTGTTTTTGTAAATAAAGTTTTATTGGAACACAGCCACACTCATTGGCTTATTATCATATTATCTCTCACTGCTTCCATGTTACAGTGGCAGAGTTGAATAGGTACAACAGAGGTCTTGCAGCACACGAGCCTAAAATATCTACTATTTGGCTTCTGAAATAGTTTGTAAACCCTTCATATGAAGCACACTATCCATCGGAAACCAAGATGTGTTCATTCTTTCAAGACTATGGTAACCAAGTGGGGACTGAGACTGCCAGACTGCCCCTCTACCACTGTCCAGTTCCCTCCGGCCTGGAGCAGCTGGCTCCTAGAATCCAGATTGCCTCCAGCGTACCCCAGCGTGTCATACAAACATCATCATTTCTGTGAAAAAGGTTGGGAAGAATTTATCTAAAGCAGTAATCACTCTCCCAGGACATACTACCTTCCATTCCCTTTATCACTATCTCTACCTGCCTCCATCCCGTCATTCAGGTGACATTTGGTGAGCATCTACATTATGCCAAGGAAGACACAGCCCCAGCCTTCAATGGAGCCCACACTTTAGCATGAGAGAGGCATGCACACAAATATGCAATGTGCTAAGTCATGTAATAGTAATGCAAAGAAAAAGGTTGGCTTGTACACCCAAATACCTCAGTCTGAATACCAGCTTTGCCAGTTCTCTGTTCTGCAACTTTGGGTGAGTCATTTAACCTTTCTGAGTTTCAGCTCGTTTCTCTATCAAGTGACAATGAGAGTAACATCAAGTGCAATGGGGCGTTGTGAGGATTAAGTAAGCAGCTAAATGCAGGGCATCTAGTTCAGCATCAGAACTCAAAATTATTATCAATCTCAGTAGCAGTGGTAGTAATAGTTGTCAGTAGTAGAAGCAATAGTGATAGTAGAGGTTGTATAAGGTACAAGTCACAGCAAAGAGAAGAGAGCAGTGAAATAGGAGTTTACTGATCAGGGATGTTTTCACAAAGTGACATGTGATCTGAATCTTGAAGCCAGAACAGCAGTTAGTCATGGGGAGGGGGAGATGAGGGTACTGATAGAATACAATGAAAACCTTCTTGGCAGATGCAAATTTGCCCAAGATAAGAGATGGAGAGTGGGTTTCTTGATATGCCTTAGATCTGCTAAAGTTCTGGTGACTGTCAGAATGAGAGGGGGCTCTGCCCTTGGATTTGGACAAAAGGACCCTTCGAGTTCCCTTTAGGACTAAGGCAGAAGAACTGCCCTACCCCTCGTGATTTTTCCTTATCTTTCTTTTCCTTTCCTTTTTCTCATGGCCTCTTTTATGCTGACTTGAAGAGGGTCACTGATCTAAAACCTCAAATGCTTTCTCATTGCTTATAGAATGAATCTAAAGTCCTTAGCATGTTTTCAAGGTCCTTATGATTGAACCCCAACCTTCCCGTCCGGCTTCATTCCGAGTCACTCAGCTCCCCACTTCTCCCTCCATGTTTCCTTCTCCGCTTTCGACTCAACATATTTCAAACCCGGCTTGCAATCTCCTCTGCTACCCCTCATGCCGGTTCCCCGTTTTGTGTTTCTTGCCTAAGTTATTCACTATTATACTAGCTGGGAGGGGGTCTTTTTGGTTCCTTCCTCTTTCTAAAACTCACAATCTTTCTCCCGAAGTTTTCAAACCAAATCCTCCATCATGATGTTCAGAGCTGTCTTCTTTTCTCCATTCCCACTGTCACTTTTAAGTCGGGTTCTCCATTATCTGGGTGTTTTGCTTCTGGTCTTGTCCCCATAAACCCATCTGTGCACAGCGGCTTAAGTGCTCCCTTAAAAAATGTAAACCCAATCGTGTCGCTTGACTGCTTAAATTTTTCCAACGGTTTCTCTTTGCAGTGTTGATATCCATTAGCCAAAGACCACCAGGACAATGCCTACAGTCAAACGAAGTTGGGTTTACTGGTTTGTTGCAATGAGGGAGACAGCACATCGTGGGGGACATTGGGGTACCCCAATAAGAAAGTATTAACAGGGATTTGTTATAGGATTTTATCTTGGTTAGGTTTGGGAATAATTACAAGCTGGTCCGAGGCTCACAGCCAGTTAGCCTAAGCAACCTAAATATTAGAATAATATTAGAATTATTATAGAATAGTATGGTAGAATAGAACAGAATAGCATAATAATCACACACAAAGTTACCTTGAGACCATGATAAATGAAACAAAACAAGCCCACTTCATAATTTTGTCTAATCACAGACAAAAGCAAGGTCACTGTGCCACCCACAAAATACTCAGTCATGGAATTGCCCCCACCTTCTGACAACATGTAATCTAGAGCAAATCTCTGCTTCCTTAGGCCCTCCCCCAGATCATCCAACCAAAGCTAAATCCTGTAATAATTTCTATCTAACACTCTGTTACTGAGATGCCTTGTGGCTTCCTATGGCAGGTGTTCTTCCTCACTGACACAAGTAATAAACTCACCTGTTTAACTACAGGTGCACATTTGGCCTTCTGCCAATTCCTTGAAGACAGGACGCTCATTCAGGGTTTTGCGCTTATCGGTTCCCTCTGACTGTAATACTTTACTCTCAGATCTATTTCCCGTCATTCAGATTGCAGGGGAAAATAAACCACTCGAGAGAGGACTTTATGGTCCTTAATCCTAAGTAATTCTACCATATTACCTTTTTTACTCCCTACATAATTTGTATCGCTCTGTACATTATATTATTGCGCATTGCCTGTTTTCCCCCAACAGAATGCGAATTTTAAAAGGTCAGCGACTATGTTATGCTCACTGTTGTATCCCAGTGCCTCTAACATTTCCATGAATAACTGTACATATCTTACCTTGAGCACAATAGCATCTTCTTAATGGATCGCTCTACCTCCAGCCTCTTTCGCCTCCAATACAGCTCTTACATAGCTGTCTGGATAGTTTTCCTAAAACAAAGGGCAGAAGCTAACATCATTCATCTTCAAAAATCTTTCATAGATTCTCTCTTGAAAGCATCATCACCTCACTCCTCTAATCTTGCCCGAGTGTCGATCAGTGTGAACATTACCGAACATGCCACATCTTCAACCTCTGTTGAACAAACTCCAAAAGAGTCTGGAGACTGTGGCTGGAAATGAATGATAAAGATTTATTCACGGGTCTTAGAGTTTGCAAACTGGGAACAGCTAGACAAACCCCCAAAAGTGTTCTGAAACAGAAAGAAAAGAGTTCTTACAGTAAAAAGTGAATTCTTGAGGAGGCTTAAAAAAAATTTTTTTTTTTTTTCTATCAGACTTTCAATCTTTAGCTTCCTATTTTGCCAAACACTTGGTCAAAAAGTTATTAAATACTTTCAAATATCTTGTCAGATTTCAGGCTGAGTCAAATAGTAAATATTTCTGGCACGATTAAGCAATTCCACAGACTCAAGAGTCATTTCTTCTGATGGTCAAAAGAAAGAAGTGACAGCCTGCAGGCAAACTGTCACAGGCAGGCGAACTGTCAAGCCAAGCCCTTAGGGCACAGGCAGTAATAGCAATCCCCGGGAGAGAGAAGACAAATATCCAGTCATATAGCCTCGTGTTGTAGGTATCTCTTATATCTGTAATTTTCCATTAGCCTATTACAGGAGATTCTTGCTTTTAATTATCTGCTCAAATGAGCAAAGTTTCTTTTAGGATACTTTTAGAGCTATTTTTTCTTTTTCGAGTTATTTTGACTTTTGGAAACTTCTGCAAATCGAAGAATGTATTATTCCATTGTGCCTAGAGAGGTTTGGAATTCATTGACTAAAGGAGGGCCCCGGCAGTAGAAACATGGGTTCTTTTACTAGCAGACATATTTCTTAAGTTTTAGAAAGACGTGCTTTTTCAATACAGCACAAAACATATTCATTTTTCAACACAGCACAAAACATATTCATGAACAGACCCAAATTTATCTTTTAGTTTCTCTGTTCTAAGAAGTCAAAAGCAGATAAACTTAGACTTCTTTAACAATTAATGTTTCAGTAGTTTACTTAATTTGGAAATGGTGTAGATACTCAAATGAGTTTAACTTGACTCATCATTTAACTTCTCTTAGCAAAACTCTAAGGTTTCAAGTTACCAAACGATTTGGGGTAACTATTTAAGTAGATGTACCATAAAACATAAATAATGCTGAAAAGTTTACCTAAAAACTTTGAATCCCATCTACAGTTATTTATTTTACTTGTTCTCAACAATTATATTTAGGTTACTTATGAAAATTTTATCGTACCGAGTTATTTTCTTGCTGACGACATTTGCAACGGAGATAACATGAACTTATTTGACTAATAAACACAGATAAAATAAAAGTATTATACTTAATTCTGATCATTCTAAAGGTATTTAACCAAAACAAACTCAAAACAGTTTTCACATCAAGTATTTTCTCAGATCGTGTGATCTGGAAAAACATTTTGGGTTAGCTTCTATTATATCTTTGAGAATTGTTTGTATAAGTACTTAATTCCGTTTAGGCAATTCCGCAGAGCTCTTTTGCAAATCAGCAATACCATCTAAAGGTAGAAAATACCACACAACACAAATGAACATATAGACAGACGCAAACAGATAATTTCATTTTTAAAATTTCAGCCATGAGACAGATACAATAAGGCAAATATCCACTAATTTACAACAGTTGGAATAAGTTAAGTTTATTCATGCAGATGTCTAATGTGTTTTCTTATTAATATTTGTGGAGAAGATAATTAAGATTTGTTATTTGTCTTTACTGAGGAGCCTTGGAATCAGACCAGCTGTTGGTCCTTTAAAAAAACAAACTTTTTTTTCTTCAGTTTGAAGAATTGAGGATGGTAAAGGTAGGTGGGCTTTGAGCTGCTTCTAGAGCTGCATTTCTGGTTTTGCAAAGATTTATAGGATAAGAATAATTGCTCCAATTCCCCCAAAGAATTGGGCTGTAACTTAAGTGACATCATAGGTCGAGTATATCTTCCTAATTTGCCTCCTTCCCTCTGGGTACATAGTTTTATTTTAGCTTTGAGGACAAGGTTTTAAATAGATTTTTTTTTTTTTTCCTATCAGGCTTTGAATCCTTAGCTTCCAATAGTGCCAAACGCTGAAGCAAAAAGTTACTAAACACTTTCAGATATTTTGTCAGATTTCAGGCTGGGTCAAACAGTAAATATTTCTGGCACTATTAAATAATTCCACAGACTCAAGAGGGTGCACAGATTATGACCTTCCAGAGTCATTTCTTCTGATGACCGAAAGAAAGAAGTGACAGTTGCAAATGGAATTGTTTTTCATTTCTTTTTATGAAAATTCATTGTTACTATATAGGAACGTTATGGATTTTTGTACATTGATTTTATATTCTGAAACTTTACAATATTCGTTTATTATTTCCAATAGTTTTTTAGTAGAGCCTTTAGGGTTCTCTATATAAGAATTAAGTCATCTGCAAAAAGTGACAATTTTTTAATTTATTAGGAATAAACCTAATGAAGCATTTGGAGAACCTATACACTAAAAACTATAAGACATTATTAAAAGAAATTTAAGAAGACACAAAGAAATGGAAAGTTATCTCATATTCATGGATTGAATTAATCAACATAGTTAAAAAGACCTTATTATCGAAGGCAGTATACAGATTTAATGCAATTCCCATCAAAATTCCAATGGCATTCTTTAAAGAAATAGAACAAAAAATTATCATCAGATTTGTACGAAAGCACAAAAGACCCTGAATTGCCAAAGCGATCTTGAGTAAAAAGAACAAACAAGGCCAGAGCTATCATTCTGTTTGACTTCAAATTATACTACAAAGCAACAATAATCAAAACAGCATGATATTGGCAGAAAAACAGACACACAGCCCAATGGACCAGAATTGAGAGTCCAGAACTAAACCCCACATATACATGAACAAATAATTTTTGACAAAGGAACCAAAAACATACAATGGAGAAAGAAAAGGCTCTTCAATAAACGGTGCTGGGAAAATTAAAAAGCCACATGCAAAAGAATTAAATCAGCCTGCAATCTATCACTATGCTCAAAATTAACTCAAAATGAATCAAAGACCGGAATCAAAGACCTGAAACAATAAACAGCACAGAAGAAAACATAGGTACTAAACTCATGGACCTTGGATTTAGAGAGGATTTTATGAATTTGACCTCAAGGCAAGGGAAGTAAAAGCAAAAATAAATGAATGGAACCATGTCAAACTAAAAAGCTTCTGTACAGCAAAAGAAACAATCAACAAGGCAAAGAGGGAACCATCTGAATGGGAGAAGATATTTGCAAACAATGCCTCCGATGAGGACCTAATTTCCAAAATATATAAAAAACTCCTACAGCTCAACAATAAAACAAACAAACAAACGAACAAATAATCCAATTAAAGACAGGCAGAGGATCTGAACAGACACTTCTCTCAAAAAGACATACAAATGGCCAACAGACATATGAAAAGATGCTCAACTTCACTAGCTATTAGAGAAACGCAAATCAAAACCATAATGAGATACCACCTAACACCTGTTAGAATGGCTATTATCAACAGGACAAGTAATAAGAGTTGGAGAGGTTGAGGGGGAAAAGGAACTCTCATACACTGCTGGTGGGAATGTAAACTGGTACAGCCACTATGGAAAACAGTACGGAATTTCCTCAAAAAACTTCAAATAGAAGTACCTAATGACCCAGAAATTCTTTTTATGAGTATTTACTCTCCAAACTTGAAAACATTTATCCACAAAGATACATGCACCCTGATGTTCATAGGAGCATTGTTCACAGTGGCCAAGACATGGAAACAACCCATGTCCTTAGACAGATGATGGATAAAGAAGATGTGGTACATATATACAGTGGAATATTATTCAGCCATGAGAAAAGATGAAATACTGCCATTTGTGACAATATGGATGGATCTTGAAATTACCATGCTAAGCGAAATAAGTCAGACAGAACAAGTCGAGAACCATATGATTTCATTCATATGTGGGGATATAAAACTAAAAGTAACAGACAGACATGACAGAGACTCATGGACATTGACAGTGGATTAGTGGTTATCAGAGAGAATTGGGGGAGGGGGCATTAGTGAAGGGTAAGAAGGGTCAAATATTTGGTGGAGGAAGGAAACTTAACTTTGGGTAGTGAAAACACAATGAGCTATATCTATAATGTATTATTGAATTGTACACTTGAAACCTATTTCATTTAATTAACCAATGTCACCCCAATGGTTGTGATAAATTAAAAAAAGAAAAATGAAAGCTTGCATGTCCAAGGCAGGTAAAAAGTCATGTCGGGCCCTTGGGGCACAGGCAGCAATAGCAATCCCTGGGGGGAGAGAAGATAAATAACAAATTCGTCACATGGACTTTCTGGTGTTTTATGTATCTCTTGTTATATCTTTAAATTTCCATTAGCCTATTACAGGAGATTCTTGCTTTTAATTATCTGCTCAGATGATCAAAATATCTTTTAGAATCATTTTAGAGCTTTTTTTTCTTTTTAGAGTTTTTTGGACTTTTAGAAGCTTCTGCAAATCAAAGAATGTATTTTTCCATTTTGCCAAGAGAGGTCTGGAATTCCTTACCTAAAGGAGGGCCCTGGAGGTAGACTTAAAACAAAGTTTTTCCTTAATGGTCATTACAGTTTTCAATTATTTTGGTTCAAATGGTCCATTTTATTTAAAAGGCAGAAGAAGAGAAATCAAAATGTTTGTACATATAACTAGCTAGAGTTACTGTAAAAGAAACTTTTGGGGACATCTAGAGGGTGAAGATCCCATCCATGTCAAAGATAAATTCTCCTGACAGCTGGCACAGCTGGACAAAAAGGACAAGAGATATGTCAACCGAAAGCCCCAGGTAGTTTGTTTAAATAGATACTGGTGCAGGAGATCTGCAAGCTCACTAGTTAGCGGGAAGCTGAGCCTGGACAGCAGGATTATAGGATTTATGCCTGGTCCTCCCCTACGAAGTCTCTTATTAATCAGCAAAGGAGTTTCAGAAAAAGTAAGTTCAGAATTTTTGTTTGTTTGTTTAGTTCAGAATTTGCTTTAGTTAGCTTCAAATTAGTTTCTTGAAGGGAGGCACTCTTTGAACCATTTAATTTCTTAGGGGCCTCTAAATAGCAATTCAAAAAGTGCTTCTCATTCAGCTTGTTTAAGATATCTAAGATTTGCTCACTGTGCAAGTAAATATCCTAATTTTGGAATCTCGAAAGATACCCAGGGTGGCCGGTGTAATACCAAATTGTGCTTCTTATCAGAAGTCCATCAAGACAGATATTTAGCAGATAGACCATAAATCCAGCTGGCATTGCAGAAAGGGGTTGTCTCCCCAGAACAGACTTAGAAAAAGGGTGACCCATGACAAAAACCAGTGTCAGAGGCCCAGAGAATAAAACCTCTGCACCTCAACTAAGGAGGGGGATTTGGAACCAAGAAAACTCACCATGGATCTTGGAGCTGTCAGGGGGACGACAGAGTCTAAAGGGCTCAAGCAGCCCCCTTGCTCGTACCTGATGGCAGCCCCCGAATTAAAGTGGAGTGTTCTTCAGGTTCCATGACCCTGACACCACATATGTGAAAGGGACTCAAAGAGTTCCAAGGTTTTGGCTAGAAATAAAGGATAAAGACTCATTCACAGGTCTTAGAGTTTACAAACTGGAACACAGCTCGGCAAAAACCCAGAAGAAAGAAAACTGAAGAGTTCTTATAGTAAAAGGTGAATTCCTGAGAATCATCAGACCTGCATTCTTAGCCCTAGGACTGGTCCGGGGTGGTTATCGGACAGCTGTCAGGCAGTCTGGATGAAGGACGCCAGGTGGTCTAGAGAATGGGCGCCAGGAGATCTGGTCATGTCTGGTGGTTTGGACGATGGATACCAGATCGTCTGGTGAGTCCTTCAGGGAGTAATCAGAGGGTTACCTGGAGGTCTGGTGTATGTCCAGATGTGCATTTCGGCATTGTCACAGGACTAGAAATTTCAAAAAGTTTAAGTTCCCAGACTAGTCATATCGAGAATAGAATCTTTCCTCCTGCCTCAGTCTTCATAATGTTGATAATTTTAGCATCTTGGTTCAAGTGAGTGCATTTTATATATTCCCTATCTTTACTCTTTGCTTGCTTTCAGTAGCCAAGCCTTGACAGGTGCTGTCTCTTCTACCCAAAAATGTTCTTCCACACTCTTCCTCTTTATTTTTTTTTCCCCCCTGAAGGCAAAATCCTAGTCATTTTCCAAAGCCTAGCTCACGAAGTGCCTCTGATGAGCAGCTCTGTCCAAAGCTTCCTTCCACTGGGCTCTTACAGCCTTCCGTTGTGCTCGGGGGACTACTAACCCCACTTCTGTCACAGCCGGTCATATGACTGTTGTCTTTCTCAGGAGACCACTAGTGTTTCCAGGGCGTGGAGCTCTCAGCTCTCTGGGCCTCTGTTTCTTCAGCTGTAAAATAAGAATCCGCCTGTCTACCTCCTAATGTTCCTGTGAAGCACAAATGAACGCACGTAACGCCATTAGATCGTGGACTGGCAGAGCGTAAACACCATCTAAATGTTTGCTATCATGAATAGTCCTTTCTGTATCCTTAGTTCTGAACCAGAGTAGGTGTCAGTTTGTACCGCTTTGAGTAAGCCTTAGAGCCAAGAACCAGGCTGGGATTTAAAAAAAAATTTTTTTTTTAGTCACCTGCTCAGTTTTTTTAGGTAACTCCCAACACCTTCTCTCCATCCTATCCTTGGGGGGACGGGAGCCAGAGAGTGTAAAGAGAAGAAAAAGTAGTCGAAAACCTTTACCTAGTGGTGTGGCATAAAGGTGGGTGTGACCTAAAGATAAGACACCTGTCTCAGAAATTTATTTTTAAAAAGCTTCCACTGGTCCTTCATTCAAGTGATACTTATAACCCAGAAGGAATAATATATTTGACCATTACCTCAGAATGTGCACCATTTGGGACACATGGGATATAAGACTACCAAATTACAGAAAAGTTGGGGGTTGGGAGAGTTATGAGCTGCTTTTCTCAGAGCTTCCAAAGGCTCATTGGAGGTAAAGGAGCTAGACAGCCCCGGATGCCAGTGTGAGAAGGACAGAAATAGAGACATCGGATGCTCCCTAAGACGAGGCTGGTCTAATGGAGAAGCGGGCAGGTGCCATGTGACATTCCCAGGACCAAGCTGTAGGTCTCATTCTCCAACTTTCCAACTGGGACACTAGGGCAGTTTGCTGAAACCTTCTGGCGTCCGCATACTGTGTAATGATGAGATCAAACTAAACGAAGTTTGAGTCCCTGTGTTACAGGGAGGATGCTGGTGGATGGCGGGATGGCTCTAAGTGCATGCTTTAAAACATTCTGGGTGGCATCTTGGTTTGCACATCTCCTTGACTCTCTAGAGAGCCTGCCAGACTTCTCTCCAGAATGTGTTGGACCCGCCTACTGTGACAGCAATCTTCTGGGTATAGTGAGCAGCCTGAGTCTCACTTAGCCCTCCAGGGAGGTAGATGATTCTGGAGGCCGAGAGTGGGTCAGCTCCTAGTGGCCAAAGGCCACAGACTCAACGGGGCAAAGTCTAGGCTGTAACCAAATGGAGAGTGGGTTGCAATATTGTTTCTCACCTCAGTCAGTCTTACACTGACCCGAGCTATTCGAGACATTAAATATACCTGATGTTTGCATGCCGTTTACAAGTACTCTCAGACGCTCGATTTGTCGAAGCCACGTGAAGTTAGGATTTGTCATGTTTCTTTCAGAACTGAGGAAGCTCAGAAAAAAATGGCTTGTCCCAAAGTCTGGGAACTTAATAGCGTTTGTCACAGAGCAAGATTTCGTGCAAGTCTGTACTGGATTTATCCGAGGAAAGTGAACTACAGAGATGGAGAACGAATTTCAGTATAAGATGATCTCGATTGCTAGGTGTGTCCCATGGCAGCGGAGCGGAGTGGAGTGAGTTTTGGAGCCAGAACTAAAACTCTAATTCTGTCACGTAGTATTAGAGGAGGAAGCTTGGACATTTCCCTCATTCGTGAGAAACTATCTCAGAGGATTAAATGCTATAAAATAGTGGCGAGACGCCTGCCATTAAGTAAATGCAGCATTCTATTTCACACTGCCTCGAACACGTGGATAAAAATACAGGATCTCTTGGCATTTGTTCACATTTTCCCCTATGTGATTTCCCACAACTTAATTTCTACCCTCACACGGACTAGAATGAGCTCGTCAGCGTCCTTCTGTCCCTCAAAGGCGTGATGGCAGTTCAAATACTTGAAATTAAACTATAGACAAGGAGACCTCCCCTCTCGGCGGGCTAGCTGACGCGGGTCGGGACAATCTACCTTTCCCAGGCTGACCGGCCGCGGGAGCTCCCCAGTGGCCTGGCATCATGGAGATTTACCTAGCACGCCTGATTGAGCCTGGCCTGGCTGGGAGGATTACTTTTCATCCAGTGTTGAAATCACTTGAAATTCCTCTTGTTCATCCAAAGAGACAGGAATAAAAGAAGCAACTCATGGTCTTGCTGAGCTAAGATCTGTCTTGTTAGCCATCCTTTGCATCTTCTCCTCTCGATCTGCCGAAGATGGGTCGATCGGAGTAATATAAGAATCTCACGCACGAGGATTTTCTCTCTCATGCCCCACACGGGTTTCATCAAAAAATCAAACGATATTTATCTGTAGGCCTTAGAGCTCTCTCGAAGGTTTTGAGTGGAGAGATGAAATTTTTGTCATTTTCGCTTTGAACATTCAAAGGGTTTCATTCTTGGGTCTGATGCTTGAAGCTGAGATAGGATGAGGCAGGAAGCCAAACCATTCTTTTTAAACACCCGGGCCTAAACACTATTGGTACACACACACCCCCAAAATCCTTTTTTTCTCCTTTCCCTCTTTGCCAATCTCTTTCTCATCCTGACAGAAGGCCCCCGGCTTTATGCATTTCCATTTTAGTCCTCAGTAGGGGGAAGAGAGGATTCACCAACAACAATCATTCTAAATGTTTCAGATATGTCTCCCTGAAATATTTACTTGTCTTCTCCTCTCGAATATTCACTGGTTTGACCAGTGGTCACCACAGTGAGTCACCCATCAGGCTGTACTCTACAGCAGCCTAAAATTACAGCAATTCCGGGGGCTAGGATTTACCTTTCGATTTTTATTAACACTCTGCGCGGTCCATTTTTAGGAGAATTCTCACCTCCCTCAAACATGATTATCTTAAAGCATGGAATAACCATGCTTGGCCTTTGAGTTTGTGGTAATTTGCAAATATTTTCCAAATCACCCTTCAGATCAATGCCAGAAGAATTTATCAACTCTTCAGCGTGCAATTCCTTAAGAGAATTCAGGGAAACCGACTCTCTTTACCCACAGAAAGGACATTTCTGGAGACACTGGGATGGAAGTCATCTTCTTTACGAAATAAGAGTTAGGGCCGAGGAACTAAATTCAGGCATTTTAATTATATGCACGTAAAGAACTAAAACCTAAAGATCAAAAATCTCTTCCGGATTGTGGATGCTTAAGAAATATAGACTCCCCCAGCATCACCGTTATCCCACATCAGGATTATAAAATACACACCTACAGCACTAGCCTAATGTCAATCCCTCCTCATTCGACCTGCTTGATGTCGTGTCTGCACATTCAGATCCATACACGTTTATGTCTTTATTATTATGGCTAAGCGCCCATTTCCCCCTTCCCCTGATCTTTTTTTGAGGAGTTCCCTCACACTTCTTTTGAGGCATACTGCAAGTTTCTTGAAGAAGAAACTGATTGATACACAGCTCATTTCAGTGCTGGAAGCAAACTCCTTCGACCCGCTGCTTACACATCTTCCTGTTTCCTCCCATTCCATAGCTAGAACTTGTGCTTTTTCTGGACCCTCTGCCATTTCAAGTGTGCCTCTCAGATATAAATATTCCTTCAGATGCAACTCGGCAGAGCTGACGCCAGGCTCTGTCAATTTCCTAAGCTTGTGCAGGTGTCTGCCCTGCAGCATTTGCTGAATATAAACACAAAATCCTGTGTGTGTGTGTGTGTTGGGGGGGAGGGGTCACTCCTTTTGGATTTAGCAAGTTTGTAACCAGTTATTCTCTCACAAAGAAGTTTTAGTCCTACCTTTCTTCATTAAACAAAAAGAGCCTAAAATACTATCCAGATAAATTGAAGAGCTTCATGTTAATAACTTTATCAATCAAAAATAGAGCTCTTAAGCAGAAGAAACAATTTAAGTGAGAAAAGCTTGAATGAAATACACCTCTAAGCATTCACAGAATTATCTACCTACCCCATAATTACAGATAAATATAACCAAACAAAACCTCTAGGGGTAGCCGGACCCAAATGTTTATTATTGCCTCACTTTTAACCAGGCAACTCTTTCCTGTTTCTCTTTATGTGGTACTCAGCCAACCATGGCGGCGCAACTCACACCTCCCTCCTGCAGAAAGAAGCGACTCCTGGCTGTCTTTGAGCTCCTTCCTTTAACTCCCTAACACTTCAGCCTGTGCCTTACAATTCGAGCCGAGCATTGATTTCTTATGTGCATCCAAGCTCCTTTCTATACTAGAGAGCAGGCCCTTGCTTCCCTTGCTTTTCCATAATTCCTAGCCCGGAGTCTTCTCATAATATTGACTTCATGGAATTTGGGAACATGAACCCATGTGGGAAAGGACACAAGCTAACACCCGTCCCATCTCATGCAACCTATGGGAGCTCACCCCCTCTGACTCAAGGGTCGGTTAAGAACACAGAAACCTCAAATAAGGAAACTAAGCTGATGTAGACCCCCAGTCCAGGGTCTCGAGTTTAATTAATTGGTAGGAAATGATACACCTGAGAACTTTTGGATTCACGCTTGTGCCACTAGTTCACAGGCCCGACTGCAAATGACCTTTCCCATGAACGCCCTTGTTTACCGGTTGGCACCTTTCCCGCTGTGGTTCTCTCCAGAACACGACACACAGAGCCCTGCCCCTTCGTGGCGAAGCGTGGAGGCTTTGCTGTGCATGGGTTCAGCATCCCTGGCACTCCCGCTGGGAACGGCGTCAGCCCTGCCCTCTCTCCTCATGACTAAGTCCAAGGAGCGTGTGCTGGGGAGTTCTGTGACTTTTTAACCCGAGCAGTATTCGCCCATCGTCCGTGAGTGCTTGGGTGACTGCATCACTGCCCTGATGACGGCGAATGCGTGGGAAGCGGGCATCGGCTGTGCCGACCCCAGATCCAAGAACGTTAGTGGACACTTCAAAGCAGGGGGTAGCACCGCACGCCCCAGCTTCCCAAGTTCGGAAGTTTGGTGGGATTTCCACTGCTCCTTCTTTGCCGAGTATGGATGACAAACAGTGCCTTTGACACTAAAATCGTGCCATTCAGGACATGTACAGTGGTCCCCCCTGATGCACAGGGACACAGTTTAAGACCCCCCCAGAGGACGCTTGAAACTGTGGAAAGTACAGAACCCGATGTATGTTTTTTCTTAACAGTAAGAGATGAACAACCAATAATAGATCAACTATGACAATATATTGTAACGGAAGTTATGTGAACGTGACCTCTCTCTCTCTCTGACAACTGAGACGGCCGTGACTCACAGGTGGGTAGTGGATACAGTGTGGATACGTTGGATGAAGGGATGATTCATGTCCTGTGGGGGATGAAGGGGGACTTCCCGAGATTTCATCACGCTACTCAGAACGGCGCGCAATTTAAAACTTATAAACTGCTTATTTCTGGAATTTCCCATTTAATATTTTCCGACTGCGACTGACACGGGGAACTGAAACCATGGAAACTGCAGAGGAGGGGGGCCACTGTCCGCGGCCGTTTTCTCAGTGTCAAGGACACATGTGCACAACTCCCACCCCGATGTGGCCAGAGGCGCCGTGAGAGAGGCTCATAATCGGGCCTCTAAAGTGAAGGGCAATAGGCTTTGGAATGAAAAAGAGCTGGGTTCAAACTCCGTGTGCCATTTGCTAAGTGGGTAGCAGGCCAAGTGATGAATTTCGGTGAGCCTGCTACCTTCTCTACCAAAGGGGAATAACACCACCTCCCTCGACGGGGTTGTTGTGAAAAATTATAATATACATAAAGCCCCTGGCATATTGCTTCGACGTAGTAGATACTCAATAAATGTTAGTTACTATTTTTATTATCCAAGAGTTTGAATTAGCTAGAGTCCGTGATTTTAATTCACGGTTATCGTCCTCTCAGAAGAGCCATCCAGGACCAGAGTTAAAAAATCTACTTATCCTGGGAGGCTGTTAGTTAGTGGGTAGAAAAAGTTAGAGCACTGAAGTGGAAGAATATTGCCCCTGCCACCACTTCCTGCCACCCCGACATCCCCCCACCCTCCCGCCAATTAAACCTGCATGCCCACTTGTCCACGTCTCCAGCGCTATTGATGAAAACGCCTGTGGTCTTAGAGGTGTTCGAAAATTTAAGAATGGGAAAGCAAGGCCTCAAAGCACTAGGTAGATTCCATTAGAAAAGAAGGGGGTGGGGTAACTGCTACATTTTCTTGTCGTTGGCAACATAGTGGCTTCCATGTGCTGAGATCCCGATCTGATGAGAAGAAATGACTCGAAGGTCGTGAATGGACCTCACCGTCCACTGGGAAAGCTCCTGCAGCACCTTCAGGCCCCACAGCTTCTTCTCAAAGAGACCACCTTCTCCAGCAATAACGGGCAGCCCGTCGGCCTCGTTGTGGGGGATCTTGTGTTCCAGGAGCGCCATCAATTCCTCCAGCTGATAAGTGAAGGCAGCAACCTGCAGCAGAAGGGTGTGTATTGCTTGATGGAAGTCACCTTCAGCTGGAGATAAATGCACTCGCTGGTCTTCTAAAAGCCTGGTCAACATCACGTGGAAGGTACGATAGGCTTGGAGGTTCTCTCGGAGTCTCTCGGCCTCAGTCAGCTCGCCCCACCGGTCAGTGCTCGCCGTTGGCACACCGTCCACAGAGTCCAGGTTTATGTTCTCGTTCAGGCCCTGATGCTTCACCTGGCCAAGGATACAGAAAAACATCACGTCGTCTGTAATCACCCGGACATTCTTGCTTAATCTCTAGATCTCATATAAAATCTTATTTGCCTCCCTGGTCAAAGATCCAAATCGTAAAGGAAATAAAAAGTCTGGAACAGGAACTCTTGATTTGGGGTCCATGAGAGGTCTTTAGGAAGACCCTCTTCTCCTGAAATTATACACACTGCTTTGACTACCTGTTCATTTTCCTGGGGAGAAGAATCTGCAGCTTTCATTAGGTCCTAAGTGTTGGAAACCACTGGCCTAGAATAACTTTGCCTTTGCACTTCAAACTCCTTCCTAGAAACTGGAATGTTTTAATCACACTGGAGTTTTAAGTATTGTAAACATACTTGAAGATGCTGGCCACACCTAGGTAGCCCTAGAATGTAGCCAACGGTGAGGACAATCCTTTAGAGAATTCAGTGGGAATTAGTTTTAAAAAATGGGTACTCCGAAGTGTGATTTCTGACTGGTGGGGCCGTGTGAAGCTACTCTCCACGGGGCCTGGAGCGCTTCCACAGATGGCGTAGGAGCACAGATGAGGGTCTCCCTCTCTCAGAAAAACAATCTGATCTCACAGTGAACGCCTGAAGAATCTAGCACTTCCCTTTCGATAGTGTGGGTAACCTTTCTATTCAGACCCAGAAACACTTCTGACACATGTAATTAATAAGTGGGTGGCTAATACGTTATAGGAGAAACTTCTTTCACGTACATAGCTCAAAAATTCAGAACAATGTCTACGAAGAGCTCATACTCAGAGGGCTCATGGTTAATCTATTCCGGTAGAATTCAGAGTGTAGGCAGCCTAATTAAAAACAGCCTCCAAGACGTAGAGCCAAAGCTTCCTAAAATCCCTTCCTAAATGTACATTTTCTTATTCAAGGAACATGTCTCGACAACCTAGATAAGGTCATATGAGTTTCCTTAAGGGAAGGGACCATGACAAATGACATGTGCCCAACATACGACTGACTGTATGATTGGGACTTTCATAACTGGTAATGAGGCTGGAGCATGATGGTAAGGAGTTGGATCGGAAGAGATGATGTGAAAATAGACAACAGAAAAATAGGCAACTTACATAAGATTCCGTAAGAGCAGTCAGGTCTGAACGCATCTTCCTCGCTAGCCAGATAGAGCGGCTACACAGGTCCCGGCGGTGAGGGGTCAGCAGGGAGTGCTCTGCGAAAGCCATCCCCTAGCTCAGCCGTCCCAGGAAACGAGTGAGCTGGGCTTGCTTCTGTTTACACTGGTCCAGATAACAAATGTGACTCTCAGACTAAAACCACTGGGCATTCTCTACTAGTGGAATTGTACAAACTCCCCTCACCACCCCCGCCTGACTCAGAGGTGGCAGCAAATTCCTGGCTGTGGAATTTTGTGCCTGTGGAATCAAAGGCCCCTATTTAATCAGCTTTTTCCCGCTGCAGCATCTGCCTCCATCTCTCTCCTCCACCGAGTGCCTAGCGTACTTGTTTTTATATCATTGTTTTGCTTTTGCACTTAGCAACAAGGTCACTATCACACTAATAATCCTCATGACACCCTGCCTAATTGCTATCTATTTTATACACACAGATAATCATTTTATTTTCACCCTTCCTTGTGTTCCCTATGTCCTTCCACTTTTTTCTTTTGGCTTGGTACTCACAGCATTACTTTATTGATATAGCTATCGTTTATGAAGTACCTACCATGGGCCAGACACTGTGCTAAAGGCTTTAAAGCCTTTATTTACTCTTCAGAATAATTCTGAGATAAATATTATTTCTCCCATCTTAAGAAGAAATTGAGGTTAAAGGAATTAATGTGCACAAAATCTAATAACGAGGCTCAAAATGTAAATATAGGTCTTTCTCTCACCGACTTTCCAATTCTATTCTCTAGGTAGTTCACATTCTGTTCAATAAACAATGTTTATGTGAGAGAGATCCTTTAAGAATATAGCCTCTTTTTACTCCCATCCTTCTGCTATGTTTTAAAAGTTAAATTGACAATTAAAAATCAGCTAAGCAAGCATCTCTAGTCTCAATCACGGTGCCTTCCTTGGAACTGCTACAAGAGGAGGAAGGGCTGCTCTTTTCCCAAGGACAGGAAACACCCAACACTGACCTGGTAACATTTCTAAGGCAGTCTCACTCAAGTGACAACATGCTTTTCTTTCTTCCTTATCGGTCGTACCACATGTTTAACGAAATAAGAGAACGAGTTAGGCTTTCAAATGAGGGCAAAAAGAGTTTAAAAGCTCTTAAGAGAATTGCTCCTCTGTCACATGAATGCAGCAGGTCAGAGCAGCGGTCCCCAACCTTTTTGGCACCAGGGACCGGGGCTCCTACAAGAATCTAGTCTGATGATCTGAGGTGGAGCTGAGGTGGTGATGCTGGCGCTGGGGAGCGGTTTCCAATATAGATGAAGCTTCGCTGGCTGGCCCACCGCTTACCTCCTGCTGTGCGGTCTGGTTCCTAACAGGCCATGGACTGGTACCGATCTGTGGCCTGGGGGTTGGAGACCCTTTGGGTTAGAAGATGATGCTAATTGGGTTAAGAGTTGCAAGTTTCATCCTCAAATGAATCAATTAGCTTTCACTATTTCATATGACAGACATTACCTCTGAAGTGAAACACATCTTTTCAGGGGCAAAGGGAGAAAGAAACAAGGCCTGGCTGGCTGTCACAGCAAGGCTTCTAAGAAAGTAGGATTCTGTCTTCTTTTTAAAAAAGTCAGTACTTGACATACACTGAGTTTTGTGAAGAAGCACTGATATTAAATGCTAGCAAGGTTTTGCCATTATCAGAGGGAAATTAACCTCACGGCATCCCTGACGTTCTTGTTACTAGATAAATATGGCCACATTTCCTAGGGGAAGGCTGTTGTTGAAACATGGGTTTTCCAAGTTTGCCATAAGATCACAGGATCATACAGCACCTCGGCATTAGAAATCAAGAACCTTACAGTCAAGTCGACCACCTGATTCTCAGCAGGAGTGAACAGTGTCTGCCACGAATCCTGCTGAGGGCACGTGGTTTTCTTATTTACCAGCATCGGTGTTTTCACCCTGGGACAACTGTAACTCAGTACAACCAAGGAAGACCCGTTGCTTCCATAAAGACAATTTTATTTTTCTTCTTTACATATTTATTTTGGATATGCCTTATCTAGATTAAGAGAAAACAAGGATTTGAAAAGCAGAGTATCCCTTTTATTATAATTTCTTTTTACATAACCTTTTCAACCTAGATTCAGGTAACTACCTGTCTCTCCCATCATAGGAGAAGGGTCCTGCACATTACAATAGGCAAAAAGGCTTTTAGGAAATAAAATATTTTAAATTGATCCATTACAATTTTTCAATTTTCTTGAGTACATTGGAAAGTGGGAAAAAGACAGGAAGGAAAAATGGTTTTCCAAACAACCAGACTGTAACATCCTCTAGGTTTAATACACTCTTTATATTTTTTCTCCAAACAGGTACAAAGGAGGTTCAAGTGCTCTATGTGGATGCTTTTCCATACCTTAATATATATATTTTTTTACTCCCAGTAATCCTGGCCAGTGTTAAATCTAAACTCTCTGAAGCACATTAAGTCTCAATTATGCAAAATAACCCTGGGCAAACACAAACAAGGGGGAAGCATAGAAATAATGCTTATATCTCAACTACATTTTCAGAATCTAGAACTGCCAATTCGAGATGGGGAATATGCAGTGGGGAGAAAAGGTTACAGAATGTGATTAAGAATCGGAAATTTAGAATTTTAAGATTAAAAGAGCTTCTCGGAAGGACAATGAAGTAAACAGCACGAGGAGCGTAAAGGAATAAGGGAAGAGGGCCCAGTATAAGTCGGTTTATTATCAACTCCATCTTATGCTAGCATCCCTTTCTCGAAAGGAAAAAGATAAAAGTCCATAAAAAATATTTCAAAAGGTACTGCAAACTGCTATGATAATTTGTTGAAGCAAATTGCAGGCAATTGGTAGCTACAAAGAGGACCCCCACCCACCAAAAAAAAAAAAAAAAAAAGGGAAAAGAAAGGAGAAAGAACATAAAGTTTCTATTAGAACGAACTAGTTGCTTTTGGTGGGGAGAGGAGTGTGAGATAGGAAAGAACACATTTTCCTTCTATCTCATAAAAAAATTTAATGCAGTTTGCTTTTATGTAGGTGGCTAAAATATCTGATGACTAACCACTAAAATGTAATTTATGGACACTAAGGATAAAATAAATGTGACAAAGACAATGTGGAGAATAGATGCTAGCTAGTGAAACAGAACAAAATGGACTTACATGGGAGGTGAACAACTTTGTTGTGGGCCCACCCAATAAATCTTATATTTCCAAATCTACTCAACATACCAAAGTCAACTCCAAATCCTTACTGTGGGCAGGAAAGCATATTCTATATCCCTTCTATCCTTATTCCATTTTCTACCCCCACAATGGAGGGTTGGCAGGTCTGCAACATTCTGAAAAGAAACAATAGTGCATTCAAGACTGTGCACTGTAGGTGTTTCACTCCCTATTCCCTGGCATCCCAACCGCTGACACCAGTGGGTGTCAAGTAAGCCTCTTTCAGAGATGACATTTTGTTACCCCTCTTTTTGGGAAAAAAACAAAAGAGAAAATTGATAAACTTTGTAGTTTTAGTGTTTGTGAAAAACAAGCTGTTCCTTATTTTGTTCTCAGCAAAACTTCATTCTTTCCAACAGCATCGCACATTTCTGACAAACAATGAACAGGGCAGGCCTTGAATTCTTGCTTCTGAGGTACACAGGAGGCTAGACATTGCCCTGATAATTCCCTAAAAATGAGCCAGAATAGGTTTTTAGTCTTCTGGGAGTTACAAACTCGTATAAAACCACTACCTGTCTCTCCCGTGGACAGCGATAAGCAATCCACATGATGAAAATCCTTATCGCAAGGGAAGTGGTAATTCCCAGAATTTCAGGTGAAAGCCAAAGCCATTACCATACAGACCATTAGCTTTGTCTATTGAAGCCTTTCCTCTTCTGAAGTGACATTAAAAAGGAAACAAAATAGAACAATTTTCTTTGACTTAAACCTGTACGACTCACAGACTATTCCTTCACTAATGGCAGTGTCCTTCACTAATCGGGAGCTACAATGAACCAATGACAATGATAAAGCAAAGCAAAAACAACGACGACGACAAAGCAAGGGGCCAGCGTTGGGCCAATAGGGAGGTATGTGTAAAGAAATGATGGGGACAAAACAAAATCAAATCTGCAAGAGAAAATCTGTTATCTATAATTCAGACCCTGAACAACCTTCATCCCCTCAAAATTCCTAAGTCTCAATGCTCTAAAAACTCACAGAGCACTAATTATGACAAACCTAACATTATTCCCTAAAAATTAGGCTTCCGAAAAAGCACTAACCTACTGTAGTGATTTTATTAGTGCTGAGGACCAGCTTAAAGGCCACTGGAGAGCTATGATTTGAGGCTGGCTGTGCTTCTTCAACCCTCTATCTTGCCTTCAATAGTACCTCTTATGGAAAGGACCCCATGTCAGAATAATCTACTCTCTCCCAGCCCCACACAATATAGCAAAAAGACAAAAAAAAAAAAAAAAAAAAAAAAATCAGACTTTCCGTTAATAAATAAGGAATCTCAGGTTCCACAACACAAAAACACACATGTTCAAAGTGCAAATTTCTGCCATTAGTCTGGGACTTTACTCACTGTCTCACTGATACACAGCCCTGTCCTATGGTCAAAGAGACCACGCAGAGGGCAGTCCCCTCCCTCTCGGGAGCCTGCTTCGAAGCAAGCGAGCACCACTGAGAACCATATGGACGTGTTAGGAGGGGGACTGAGCTGCTGGGATCAGAGAGGAGGGAAGTGGTCCCCAGGTATCCTTCCTTTCCGAAACCCAGTGGGGAATGGAGGAAAAGGGATGAGAGATGTGTGCTGTTTTAACAGCTCACCCTAAGGGGCCCTAAAGTGCCAAGTCAAGCTGCCAGCCTCTAGAGATTAGAATTACAGGATACGTTAGGGGACAGTGTTGCGATGGGTAAGCCAGAACCACAGGGCAGCAGGAAAGGAGGAGGGGTTCAGAGGACAGTAACACACCATTAGAGTTAAAAGCTGACCCGGAGCACATCAGAGTTACAGGCTGGAGAAGGGGATCTGCTGACGAGCAAGAAGTCCGCCTGGCTGGAAGTGAGCATGAGGATGACCCTCACTTTAATAAGAGCTTCTTATTTTTTGTCTGCCTTCTGGTAAAGGCAACATCGATTTTATAAAGGGGACAAGAGAGGGAGAAGGGGTGGGTGTATGTGTGTGTGCTGTGATCCACAATGGAAAGAGCAGGCCCTTCGGTTATTTTACTAGATTTTAAATGCTTAAAATTTTTTTTGTCCTTTTTATCTTTTAAGTACAAAGTCTGAGCTGTCCCAGTGCCCCAAATCTTCCCTGCTACTAAGGTCCAGTAGAGTCTGAATCTTCAATCAGAACCTCTGTGGTAGCACCGAGTATATCCGAGTTCATGACCAGCCCTTCAGTGCCGCCACTGCTGCCACCAGCCACAAAGATCTTCCCATCAGCCATCAGGCTCACCCGCTCCGTCCCACTGCAGTACGACTTTGACACGCCTTCTGCCTCTAGCAGGAGGCACTCTCCAGAGGTGGAGTTTCCCAAGGGCTCAGGAAGAAGAGGAAGCCCCTGACCGTCTGCAGGTTGTGTCAGGGACTCTGGGTTAGTGCCCAAGATATCTGTGCTGGTGATGAGGGCGCCTGCATTGGCAGCCAGAGCTTCGGCGATCAGCACCTCAGGGTGGCTTTTTGCTTTGTGAGCCACTACACTGTCCTTCTTCTCAAATTTTTTGCCACAGATATTGCAAGAGAACTGGTAGAAGGAGTCTGCGTCATGCTTCTTCATGTGCCAATTAAGGGATGCCTTTTGCCGACAGGTGAATCCACAGATCTCGCATCTAAGGAGAGTGGAAGAGGAAATGGCTGATCACACAGAGAAATAAAAGCTCTCAATTCAGAGTCAGGGTGGGAATGCAGAGATCACATTTATAAGCAACAGTCAGTAACATATACTTCTTGTGAAAGATCAGGAAAAAGTACTAGATGAACACTAATCTGATTTCTTCTGTTTGTCTGAAAGATAGAAAAAGGTCACTAAGTAGTTCCCCCAACAACGCCCACTTTAATCTGATATATTAAAAAAAAGAATAGTGGCAGCTGAAATGTTTGTAAAGGAGCCAACCCTCAGGTGGGGTACAAGTACTTCTCAGCCAGATGTTCACCAGTAAATAAATACTCACTGTAATGGCTTCTCGCCAGTATGAATCATCCGATGCACTGCCAGATTGTGAGAACTCTTGAAGGCCCGAGCGCAGTATTCACAAATATAATCCCTTTGATCTAAGAAAAGTAATGTGGTTAGTGTTCCATTTAGAATCCCTCTAAGAATTTTTCTTCCTGGTGTACGATAAGCAAGCAGACGATCAAGCAGGTCAATGCAGAGTAAAAGCAACACAGTGTTCAATGTATAAACCCTTGGGTAAACAAAATTTTTAAAAGAAATATATAGTTTTCATCTTTTTCTTTAAACCAATACATTCAGTAGCATGAGGACCTGTTCAAACAAACAAGGAAACAAAAAAACCTAGATAGAAATATGAGAACTGAAGTCATAATCTCGATTTTATCAGTAATCCAGATCTTAGATGAACTGCTTAGCAAGTAAACAACTACATTTTCCATAGATTTTATTCTTTAAAAGTTTTTCACACACTGTGAAAGCTGAATGCTTTTGTATAAAGAATTTGGCCTTCAAACAACAACGACAGACCAAAAGAACCACCACCGTGAGCAAAGAATTTGGCATTCCTCAGAAGAAAAGTAATCCACATCTAAAGTGGTAATCATCTACTTTAGGTTTAAAAAAATGTTACACAAGAGAAACAATTTACATTTCTCTCAAAAGATGCAAGTTGCTGCTATCAAATACATCTCACCGTACCTGTATCTACCTCATTCTCCTACCCCGTATCTTCTACACCATTCACAACTACCTCCCTCTGTCATTTCACAGGCCCCCCCAATTTCACAGGATTTTTGATGAATCTGTTAAGAGTATGGAACCTATGAGGCAAAGGAGTATTGGACTTAATTATTTCTTCATCACTTGGTTCACAAGAGAGTAGACAAACAGACGCTCAATATTGTTTGTTGAGGGAATGACACTGCATTTTCTATGCCTTACACTTAAGATTACCACAAAGAGTGAAAACACGAGGATAAGTTAAAAGGCAAACAGTAACGAATTTAATCCTATACTTTATCCCAAATAGTTTTAAAACAAAGTGTGGGGAAACAGGTTTTTCTCAAGCTTGAATATACTTGGGAATCACCTGGGATCTAATTAAATGCAGATACTGATCCGGCAGGTCTGAGGCAGGGCCTGATGCTCTGTATCTAACAAGAGCTCAAGTGATGCCAGTGCTTGTTGGTCTAAATGTCGAGTAGCAAGCTCTAAAAACGCACACTCCTAACCCAGGGGACCCCGCATTATCTCCTGGGTCTTGTCTACTTTTTCAGCTCCACAGTGGCATCATGGCAAACTGGTGCGGTACCCATTTGCTTAAATAAATTGTATTTTCAAAGGAAGTCCACATATACTAATTTGGAAAAGGAAAACTCACAACACTGACATAACACTGTATTAACTAAATATTAATATTTGGAATTAACTAAATTTCTAAAAGTGACTTTGTCATCGTAGACTTACGACATTTAGCTAGAATAGTCTAAAAACTGGTTGTCAGAAAGTACTTTTCTACAGGATAAAATAGTTTAACAGGAAGAAAAAAATGTGGAGAAATGGCAGCACCTAGCAAGAAGCAGCGCAGCCAGCATCGTCTCTGAAAAAACGTAACGTAATTCAAACACTGTAGACTTTGGAATAATTAAGACTGGTATTTTGAAAGTCTACCACATGCCAGGCCCTGTGCAATCATTAGCACTTTCTATGTTATCTCATTTCCTTTTTATAATAACCCATCATACTGGTTTCATTATTATTCTTGATTTGCCTTAGTCACACACACAGTAAATGATGCAAAGGGGACATATATCAGTATGATCTTGGGCAAGAGACATGAATGGCACCTCTGCAACTGGAATTCCCAGCCTCACCTTCTACGACTTGAGAAAGTAACATGTAATAATCAAGTGTCCAGCATATCTTTGACTAGCTCTCATATCCAGCCAAATTCTTCCCATTAGCTACACTGCACCAAGATTATCAGTAGCTAAAAATGAGTGGAATTTGAATTCACTTTATAATGTGTATAACCGAGACATTCAGTTTCTCTTTTTGAGTCAAACAGCTCCTACATGAGGTTACATGTGAATTCAATAGCAGCAGAAGTCCCAGGAGCTCTTCAGTAGTTACCATAAACTACAAGCAAACCTCTCTACCACTTAGGCTTTCTCTTCATAATCTTCACTTTTAAACCATAAGAGCTACTACAAGCATCTACCCGAATTGGAATTAAAAAATCCTGCTTTTGCTAAAAACTAGTTGTGTGAACACAAGTAAATTATTTAATGTTGCTAAGCTTCTGGTTTCTTGGATGTAAAACAAGGCCAATACAAGCAAACCTGGTGAGGCTGAATGGATGGCTAAGTAACAATATATGTAAAGTGTCTGGTCCACAGTCGATACAGAGTGTGTACTCAAAAAAAGACCATTAGCAATGTCATGGAAGTTCATCTCAAAGAAGTCAAAGGAAAACAATTAAAAGCCCTAGTTTATTCATCCCCTGTGAAATTTGTTTTATTACATTTTTTCCCACCTTTCTCCCACGCTTGACTGTAGATTCTTTTAAGATTTCTGTTAGAAAAAAAAATCATTACCAATCTACACTTAAAAGTGCAGTGTATTAGCTACTTGATAAACATTTTTTTTAAAAAGTACCGGTATGATGTTTGGCGTGTCGCAGAAGTTGCTTCTGGAGCCTGAAGAGTCGCCCACAGGAGGGATGGGGACATACATATTTCTTCTTCAGCAAATGCTGATATTTAATGTGGTGCTAAACAGTAAAAGAAAGTGAAAAAGGATAAAAATTAAGGCTTCCTGAATGCTTGTTCCTTTGCTAAGTTAAAAGCACTGAAGGACAATCAAGTACTTTGTATAAGGATAGGGGGAGGCAGTACAATCAAGAGGTTAACAACATCGGCTGTGGCAACAGGCTTGGATTCCAATCTGGGTTTTGCTGTTTACTAGCAGTGTGAAATCAGATGATATATACTTAAACACTGCAAACTCCAGTTCTCATTTGTAAAATGGAGATCATGATAACTGTCTTACAGTGTTCTTGTGGGGATCTAGAGATTACATATTGTATGGTGCTTAGTGCAGCAAATGGCACATAGCAAAAGAATACTAGCTAACGTTAGTATAACAGAGCCAGAAATCAGACCTTAATCTCATGTTATACTTGCTGCTAAACTGAAGATCAAACAGGCATTTCTTAAGCTTTAGTAATTCGTATTTCACTTTCATGTTTTCTGCCAGACCTAATGTAAGTTGTATCTTTATTCACGTTAAAAAAAAAAAATCTACACACTTAAAACCTACAAACTAAAATTTTTAAATTTATTATAAACAATATTCAATAAATCACTGGTTTGAGTTACTAATCTTATTTTTAAAAAGTACACATTAAAATAAAATCTGTTCATCTGTGTTTTGGAATGTCGTTACAATCATCTCTTATATCAGAAGTACTTACACCACGATGGGAAACACTGGAATTTTCCAAGATTCCAAGGAAATTCTCCATTTGGGCTCACGTTGTTAAACACCTTTTTTTTTTTTTTTTAACGTGATGATTGAAGTAATTTTACATTGAAAGATTTTCTTAACATTTCATGTCAATGACAAAGCCTACACAAGTTCACAAATTATAATTTGTGAACTATGAGAGCTAGTAATGGAGCGTGACCTGAAAGGCTGCCTTACATAACAACTTCACTGACCTGCAAATAACGAGGGTGAGCAAGAACAGTTCCACATCCTTCCATCTCACAACGAACATATTGGATTGGAGGTTTTTTTCTATTATCAATATGGAGGAGAAAAGTTAGCAAAAGAGGCAGTCTGTTGCCTTTCACTGAAAGTGCACTATTAGAGAATAGTAAGTTTATAGTATGAAGAATTAAAACCTCTTTACTAGTATATAGCTTGCATAGAATTTATGTTAGAAGTAACCAGAAATTGCCAAATGTTTAATAATGTTTATAAAAAACAAAGCAAAATAAACCAGCAACCCCCCTAAAGGGTAAAGAACTATTAAGATTTTTAGAAACTTTAAGATCCTGCAGTGGAAATAAAAATATAGTAACACTGAATCAAGAACATTAGTGAAACTGCTTTTGTGAAATTTTTAAATAGCCATTCCTGCAAGATTATTATGACTAAATATGAGTCAACTACCTACCACCAGAAAAAAGATACAACATAGTAGGAGTATAAATTCTCACCTTCTTTTGGGTAATCGTGGACTTTTGTCATCTTTTCGTCTTCTTCCTCTCCTATAATTAAAACAGAATAAATAAACTGCCCACATATTCCAGACTGAAGCTTGAGTGAAGTATTGCTGTAAACAATACTCAAGACCAAAGCACAGGTGGCAGAAACAAAGGGCAACGCAGAATACATAAAGTCACAGACATATCTTGCAACCAAAGATTTCACTCTGAAGTTAATTTCACTTTCAAGTAAGTCTGTATCACAAGTTAATATACATCTTCCATAAACTATATAATACTATGGAAGATGTGGATAAACCTCAAGGTTACTATTTGAAGAGCTGTTTCAGTGAAAAGTCTATCATTTAAATTTTGTCAATTTAAAAAGTAGAGTAAAAAGAGTGTATCACCTAAAACTCCCCAAAATATAAACTATACTCTCCTTGCGATAGAACCAAAAAGCCTAAACACTTGAAAAAATCTTATTTCTGCAACAGGAAATTGTTGCCAGACAGAAAATTTTTACCTGGTCAAGGTTATTATGTCATTTACCTTCTGGCCCTTCTTTCGAAGGTCAACATTTGCCACACTTTTTCTTGCTGTTCTATTCTCTGCATCCCTATACCCACTATCTTACCCACTCGTTTGTATGTCTTTTAAGCATTGCTTTGCATTAAACTTTTCAAACGTTTGAGAAGAGTCTCTGCAATAAAACTGTCAGCTGCTTGGGGCAGCAGTATGTACGTGTCAACATCCCTACTCACACTCCCACACCCTGTGTTCCACTAGGGAAATCTGTTAGGTTTCCATTTTAATAGCAATTGCCCACTCACTTCCTAGGCGGTTCCTCATCCTCCCTAATTTCATTCTCTTCTTCTTTCACCTCTACCTCTACTTCCACTTTAATTTCTTTCTTCTCTTTCTCTTCTTTCACCTTCCCTGATTTTCTCCGTGGCTTTGGGGTTTCCCTGAAAACACAAATACATTTCAACATTGTTAACTAGCAGAGGATCTTTTCAAGGAAAACTGACAAGGTAAAGCCTAGTGTTACCACTGACTTATTGTAAAATTATGATCCTCAGCTCATGAAATGTGATTTCCAGACAACCATTCCTCATATGGACAGTAATAAGTATTTAAAACCTATGGGATGACTCCCCAGGCTAATGATGCTCTAGAAGGAAATCTCACTATAGTTGTAAAGAAAAACAAGGTAAAAATAGAAAATTCTAAGTATTCAGGCAATTCATGATATCTTATCATAATAAAACATGCAGACATCATAATGATATGGAAATGATCAAAATAAATGGAAGAAAGGGCTGTACACAAGGGGGTAATAAGATAATGTTAGATTTGCAAAATTAGTGCATAACTAATTATCCATTTAAAATTAAGACTATACCCATTAGTTTGGCAATATGGCAAGAAAAAAGCCTGGCAACAGTTATTTCCTAACTCATTTTTCACTGACATATCTAGAGTAAAATGAGACATGCCTTTCTAAATGGGGTTTGTAGGTCTCATCTCTTGGGTCGTCTTTGAATGGTATTTCCTCTTCACTGATTAACATCTCTTCTTCCTCCTCCTCCTCATCACTACTAAAAAGAAGCAAATAAAAATTAGAAATTCTAATGTAAGGATTATATCTGAGAAAATTCGATTTTCTAATTTTAATATATGTGCTGCCAAAGAGAGCACTGGATTTTATTTGGTAATTTTTTTAGAGATAGCCAAAGAGTCACAAGAAGTTATCTAGACTTTTTATACTTAGTCTAGTTGAATTGCAATCCAGCTCCTTTATCCTGAAGACCTAGAACTGAAAATCCTAGATATGCTATCACTTCATTAAATAAGGTAATGACTACTCAATGACATGAAGAGTTAAAAATCAATCGACTCTATAATACCACATCTAGTAATCTGCTGTATCAAAAAAGATCCATCCACACACAGAAAAAAAAATTCGCATGACTTATCACTCAAGATACTGATAAAATTTCAATACCCTGATCTAAAACACTCACATTTCATATTACTGCCTAGCATGGAATAAGCCAGAACACAGAAGATACTCAAGACAATTTCTGAACTACATAACTAAAGGTTACATGGTTAAAACTGTCATCAAGAACAAAGCAAAACCTAAACTGAATACCAAAACTGAAGTTAATTTCTGTTACAGCTCAAAATATGTTCAAGTAGAAAACAACTTTGAATTGTTTAATATGACTGTACTCTAGGTCCCCAAGGGTTTAAGTATGAAAAGCTTCTTACCTAATGCCACCTGGAGATTGACGCTCTTCTGCAACATCTGGAAAAATAAAGCCAAAATGAGACTTACGTAGGTATATTTTCTCCCTATAACTGAGAGACTCGAAGCAAATTACTATGTGAGGTAATCACACAAAAGGAGAACATCTGCAAATTGTCAAAAAGGAACCCCTTCCTAGACTACCACACCTGCCCGTCCCTGAAAGTCAAGCTGTTTTGGAAAATGTTCGGCAGTACGTGTAAAATCAATAGGCCCCTGGCTCTTAAAATAATCACACTCTACTTGCACTGTACCATAATCAAGCGGATCTGTATTTGGTTCCGACTTGCAGATGAGCTGCAACGAACCAGTCTTGGACCTAGAGCTTCGGGTGGTCTCTGTGTCACGATGCCGAGAGACAGATGTTCTGCTGCTGCTACTGCGCCAGCCCCGGCTGGGCCTTGCTGCAGCAATGGAAACTTCCTGAGGGAGGGCAGAATCGTCTTCTTCCTCTTTCTCTTCCTTGGGATCTAGATGAAAACATATACCATTCTTGTTAAGTTTACAGTTAAGCAATAGCCATCTCTGTATACCTAATATTATACATGTACTCAATGAAAAGATGGATTTTTTTTCAGGGGAAAAACCCTTAGATTTTTTAACGAAATAAGAGAAAACACAAAATGGGAGAAAAATCAAATAAAACATATCCCTACTGTCATCTCTCTAAAGAAAAAACATCATTTTGTAAAGTAGTTAATTTTATACTGCTTTATCTACTAACAAGTGAATGGCTAAGAGGAGCATGTAAAATATATCAAAGTATATTCAATTAATGGAAATCTAACATTTAGATCTAAGACAAAAGAAACTAACGTGAGTGATCCCAGAAAGATGACTGGCTTGAAAAGAATCACAGGTCTGGATGTTCTAACCACTGACACTGTCAAGGAGTTGCTGAAGAGGGACTCCGTACCATGAACGCCTCCCCTTGACCCTCGCAGTTTCACTGAGAAATCATGGCACGAGTTTAAATTAACCTACAGGGCAAAACTCGACCAAGGCCAGCCCTGGTGCCGTTCTGTTCCAGTTGTTCTATAAGACACCGCACACAGGCACACACACCATCTGCTACTGTTACCCTGTATGTCCCCAGGCTTTTAAGGGAGAATTAGATAAGGTAGGGTCACCCTCTTCTGTGCAATAGATAACAAAAACATTTAGAAATTGGCTTTCAAACCTAGAGTAGCTTATTACTTGTCTCTACATGAGTTAGTATATTAAAAGTTAGGCTATTTCGATGATAGAAGAGTCTTTTAATAACCTCAGAATGGTAAAGGCCTTCTTAAGAATAGCAGAAAATTTCACGTCATAGGACTGATACAGCTGACTACATAAAAATTTTCTGCATCGCGAATTCCGTTACAGGCAAAGTCTAACAGCTCAATCGAAAAATGATAACTCGGTAAACAATATGGCTTTCAAACATGCAAACAACAACAAAAAAGCTCAATCCACCCATAATAATAGAAATTTAAATGAAAATGATAGTGTGACACCATTGTTCCCCTATCATATAGGCAATAATCCAAATGCTTGACAGCACAGCACACAGGCCAGGCTGCAGGACAACAGGCGTCCAACACAGACCAGGGCACGTGCACTGCCAAAACCTCTACGGAGGACAATTTGGCAATATCTTCCAGAATTATAAATGCACACATCTCTTCATATTCATTTCTGCTACTAGGAATTTATCCTACAAAACCACAATTACTTATAAAATGACACATATAGTCATTACAGCATTGTTTTTAGTAGTAAAAGAGTAGAAAACTAAATATCAGGAGGTGACTGGTTATAAGAATTTTGATACATCTAGTCAATGGGCAACAGCATGGAAATCAAGTCCATGACACTTAATTGAGCAAAAATCCAATATTCATGTAATACTCAAATATTATATATGTTTTATGCTTCTTATAGAAATAATAATAGTGCTGGAAAGATAATGCAAGAAATTGATAAACACTAGTCATCTTCGGGGAAGGTCCAAAAATACACCCATCAATTCCATCTTGAAGCTTTTACCTTAGGAAAACAAACTAGCACACAGTGGTTCACTGAGCATGTTTATAACAGATAAATAATGAAAATAACCTAACCTTCCACCAACAAGGAAGTGTTGAAATAAACCATATTACCAAGATGAAATGTTTACATAGAGGATCTGTAAAAAATGACATGAATTGTTGGCAAAAACATTGTTAAATGAAAAAATATATACAGACATTGTGTATGTATGTGTAAAAAGATCTGTAAAATACAGCTTCCTCCACTGTGGAACAAGGTGGTGACTAGGGTCTACTTCAGCTTTAACTATACTGTTTAAAGGTTTTATGAGAATATATTCAGGCAACAGAATAAAATTAGTTTGAAATGTAGAGACGACCAGCAGTGGGAACTTAAGAACCTGCCATAATTATTAAATCAGATGTGCATTTCTGTTCAGTTTTCCTTTCTACTCTGTTCTGTTTCCTACCCTCCCCGTGATCTACTTTAAGTATCAAAATAAAATAAGAAAGGGCTACAGTTGAAAACATTTTAAAAACGTTCTAGTCTAACTACAATCCAGTAAGTTTTACTCATCATAAAGTAACTGGAAAACCAAAGAAGATAATCTGGTCATGATCACAAAACTAGCTAAGCAGACTTAGATCTAAAAATCCTGTCTTATGACCAGTAATCAAGGACTTTTACATATAGATCATGACTGCTTTTAAAAGAATTTCTTCAAAGGGAGTCAGTCAATACCTTCCATAAAGTATTATAACATTAAATAATGGAAGGAAAATTTATTCAAACCAACTATGCCAGTTTGGACTTTAAACACACTCTATAATCTTCCTGTACCCCATAAAGAGCTCTTCTTCTTCATAATGAAAGAACTGTGAGCCCACCCCTTCTCATACTGTGGATCGTAGCCACTAGACAAATGATAGCAACCTGATGAGAATTGCTTATCGTTAGAAATAAAGCATAATAACCTGTCTTATTGAAGACCACATCCATCCCCCAAAACTCGTCTTAAAAAATTGTCAGAGTGATATCAGCAAAAATGTCCTTCAATAGCGTGTGTGTGCTCTCTCTCTCTCTTTCTCCCCTTCTCTCTCTCCTGCAGCTCTCTACCCACCCCGCCCTCCCCCAGCCCCAGCTCTTCCTTCTACTTTCCTTCCCTCCTTCCCTCTCTGCCAGAATCAATTTTGTAAAAACTCTGGAAAACCTTTCAGAAAGGTTTACAGCAATCAAGTAAACACTGAATCAAGAAAAAGTTAAGCAAGACATTTAAAAAAAATCTGTCAATTTACTTGTTGAACACAACAAGCTAAAGGAAACAGAGCTTTTAGAGACCACGCAAGACAAAGAATATGGTCTTTTAAAAAAATATGCTCAAAGAGCTATAGAAAACCACTGACAAAGAATTAAAGGAAACCAGGAGAACGGTGCTACAACAAATAGAGAAAGTCAACAGAGATAGTAATTGTAAAAAGGAACCAAATTCTGGAGCTGAAAAATATAACTAAAATGAAAATTCAGTGGAGGGTTTCACCCAACAGCAGATGTGAGAAAGGAGATGAATCAGCCAACTATAAGATGGGTTAACTGAGAGTCTCTAGTCTGGAGAACAGACAGAAAAAGGAATGAAGAAAAATAAACAGAGCCTGAGATACCTGCGGGACCAGTATGCATACCAACATACACATGAGAGTCCCAAAGGGAGCACAGAAAATGGAGCAGAAAAAATACTTGGAGAAATAAAGGCCAAAAACGTCCCCAAATTAAAAGACATGAATTTACACAAATAAGATGCTCAACGAACTCCAAAAAGGATCAACTCAGAGCTCCACGACAAGATGCATTATAATCAAACTGTCAAAAACTAAAAGAGAGAACCTTGAAAACAGCAAGGAAGTGACTTATCAGGTATAAAGGATGCTCAGTAAGAGTAACAGCCTGTTTCCCATCAGAAACCATGGAGACCAGAAAGCAGAGGGACTACCTTTAAAAATGGAGAAATTAAAACATTCCTAGATAAACAAAAGCTGTTTGTTGCTCCTGCCGTACAAGAAATGCTATAGGGAAAAGGTGAAAGGAAGCAGCAGCACAAATTAATAGTTAAAAAACAGTCATAGGGATTTAGAGCATAGCACAGGGAACAGAGTCAACATTATTGCAATGGCTGTGTGTAATGCCAGATGGGTGCTAGAGTCATTGGGGGGATAGCTTCATGGACTGTATAAATGCCTAACTTTTTTAAATGAAAAGGAAGGAAGGAAGGAAGGAAGGAAGGAAGAAGGAAGGAAGAAGGAAGGAAGGGAAGGAAGGAGGAGGAAGGAAGGAAGGAAGGAAGAAGGAAGGAAGGAAAAGGAAGGAAGGAAGGAAGGAAGGAAGGAGGGAAGGCAGGCAGGCAGGCAGGCAGGCAGGCTGGGTGGCTGGCTGGCTGGCTATAGAGTCTGAAAGGCTGAAATGAAAGGACTCTAGACAGTAACTCAAAGCCATACGAAGAAATGAAAACAGGTATAAAGGTAATAACGTAAGTAAATATAAAATAGTATTATTGTATTTTTGGTTTTTTAACTTTTTCTCCTACATGACTTAAAAGACAAACGTATAAAACAATAATTAAAAATCTATATTAATGGGCACACAAGACAGAAAGATAGCAAGTGCTGGTTCCTTTTTGCTTAACAGTTCATTCCTCGATTTCTCTCTTTCCTCTCACATTTTAGTATAAGCAGCAAGTAGAAACCAGGCTGCACTTTCCACACTTTCTTGGAAATCTTCTCAGTATATATACAAGTTAATCACTTAGATGTTCCACTTTTCACCCAACAGGCACAATTCAGACAAGTTCTCTGCCACTGTGTAACAAGGATCACTTTTCCTCTGCTGTCCAGTAACATGTTCATCGCTTCCTTCTAAGGCCTCCCCTGGTCATCTTGAATTCCCATATTTCTGCCAGCCTTGAGGCAATCTAGGTAGCTCTTTTTTGATTAAGTGCCTCAGAATTCTCCCAGCCACTGGCCATTAACCAAAACCATTTCCACATTTTTAGGTATTCTGCTGCAGCAACACTCCACTTCTGCATTAGTTTCCTAGGGTGGCCATAAGAAATCACCACAAAGACCTGCTTGTCTGCAAAGATCCTATTTCCAAATAATGTCATAGTCGCATGTACTCAATACCTTTTCTGGGGGAATCAATTCAATCATTGTAAATAGCTCTATTGCTATCAGACGATACAGAGCTCAAGTCAAAGACTGATATATAACAGACACTGAATACTGATAATAAGGGTCAATCAATCAAGATATAAGATACCTGATACATGACAACTGACGGGAGAAAGAGGCAGTACTGAAGGAAGTTGGATGCTTCAATACAACTTTAATGGATAGAATAACTAGTCAGAAGTTCAATTAGGAAATAGAGGACTTTAGCAAAACTACAAAAAAATTAGGCCAGACATATACACAAAAACAGCAGAATACACACACACACAGAAGATTCTCCAAGGTAGAACCTATGTAAGGCTACAAAACGGGTCTCCAATTTTAAAAGACTGATATCTTATAAAGAATGTTCTCTGATCACAATGGAATGAAACTAAAAATTGGTATCAAAGGAAAAACTAGAAAATTCCTGAGCATGTGGAAAATAAACACCACACTCTTAAACAACCAATGGGTTAAAGAAATCACAAGGTAAATTAGAAAATACTTAAAAATGCACTAAAATAAAAATGCAACATACCATAACTTATGGGATGCAGTGAAAGCATTGCTTAGAGGAAAATTTATATACATAAATGCCTACATTAAATAGAAAAAAAAGCACATTTCTAATCAATAACCTAATTTATACCTTAAAAAAAAGGGGGTTGGGGGGAATAAAAGCAGCAAACCAAACCCAAAGCTACAACAAAGGAAACAAAGGTAGAACAGAGATAAATAAGAAAACAGAAAACCAATAGAGAAAAATCAATGGAATCAAAAGCCGGTTCTTTGAAAAGATCAATGAAATTGACAAACCTTGAACTAGACTAAGGGAAAAAAAGAGAAGACTCCAATTAATAACACTTTAAATAAAAGTGAGGACATTATCACTAACTACAGAAATAAAAAACATTGATTATGAGAAAACAATGAAAAACTGTATGCCAACAAGTTAAATAAACTACATAAAATAAACAAATTCCCAGACACATACATACTAACTCCAGAAAGAGAAAATCTGTACATACTTATAACAAGTGAAGATGCTGACTTATTGATCAAAAACCTCCCAATGGAAAAAAAGTCCAGGAGCAGATGGTTTCACTGGCGAATTCCACTAAATATTTAAAGAAAGAATCAACATTAATCCTTTTCGAGCTGAATCCAGCAGCAAATTAAGACTATGCAGCATGTTAACACACTATGAACAAGTGGGATGCATCCCAGGATTTTGAGGGTTGTACAACATACAAAAATCAACTCATGAATATAACATATGTGAACAGATTGAAGAAAAAAAGTCCACACGATCGTCTCAATTGATGCAGTAAAAGCATTTGACAAAATTACAAATTTTCATGGTAAGAATACACAACAAACTAGGAACAGAATGGACCTTCCTCAACCTGACAGGGCATTTAACAAAACCCTAGAGCTAATATACTCAGTGGCAAAAGACTGAAAGCTCTCTCCCTAGGATCAGGAAGAAGACAAGGATGGCCTCTTTCTCCATTTCTATTTAAGACCGTCCTGGAAGTTTTAGCCAGAACAATTAAGCAAGGGGAAAAAAGGCACCCAAATTGCAAAGAAGTAAAACTATCTCTATTTGAAAATGATCTTATTTCTAAAGGAAATTCTAAAGAATCCACAAAAACACTATTAAAGGAAACACAAATTTAGCAAAGCTGTATAATACAAACTCAACAAAAATTAGTTGTTTTTCCATATACTGGTGATGCGCGATCCAAAAAAGGAAGAAAAGGATTGCATTTACAATTAAACAGAATAAAATACTTAAATATTGCTAAAATGGTAGGTTGAATATAATCTCTACCAAAATCCCAGATTCCTTTTCAGCAGAAATTGACAACTTAATCCTAAAATTCATATGAAAATGCAAGGGACCCAGATTAGAAAGAAACAACCTTGAAAAAGAAGAACAAAGTTGGAGGACTCACTTTGTTCTTCTCAAACTCAAAACTCACGTCAAAACTACAGTAACTAATTATTAGTACTACAGTGTGGTACTGACAGGAGGACAGACATATAGACCAATGGAACTGAACTGAGCATCCAGATATAAACCCATGTATCTATGGTCAAATAATTTTCAACAAGGCTGCTAAGACCATAAATGGGGAAAGAATAGTCTTTTCAATAAATCGTTCTGAGACAACTGGATATCCACATGCAAAGAATGAAGTTGGACCCTTACTTTGTATCATACACAAAAAATAACTCAAAATGGAGCAAAGACCTATATTTAAGAGCTAACACTAAAAAACTCTTAGAAGTGAAGAAAACCTACAGAATGGGGGAAAATATCTGCAGGTCACATATCCAATAAGAGTCTAATATCAAGAATATATTAAAAACTCTCAATTCAACAACAAAAAGTCAAACCATACAATTAAAAAATGGGCAAAAGACTTAAAATACACATCTCTCTAAAAGTACACAATGGCCAAAAGTATACAAAGATGCTCAATGTACGTCATTATTGAAATGCAAATCAAAACCACAATGAGATCACCACTTCAAACTCACTAAAATGGCTACATAATAATTTAAAAAAGTAATAACAAGAGTTGGAGGAGGTGGAGAAATTGGAATTTCTGTACATTGCTGGTGGGAATGTAAAATGGTAGTCACTGAGGAAAACAGCAGTTCCTCAAAAACACAGACATAGAATTACCAGACTCAGCAATTCTTCTCCTAGGTATATACTCCCCAAATTGGCAACAAGTATCCAAACAAATACTTGTAATGTTCACAGCAATACAACTCACAACAGCCAATATGTGGAAACTCAAATGTCCATCAACTACTGGATAAACAAAATGTAGCATTATCCAGATACTGGAGTATTATTCATAAAAAGAAATGAAGTACTAATACATGCTACAAATATTGAAATTATGCTAAACAACAGAAGCAAGACTTGAAAGTTATATATTGTATTGATTCCATTTACATAAAATATTCAGAACAGTTAAGTTTAATATTTTAAGGTAATTAAAGTAAAAGCAGATTAATGTTTTGTTAGAGGCTGGGGAGAGGGGCAAACAGGGAATGATTGCTTTTAATCAGTTAAGGGGTCTAACTTGTTTAGGATGAAAATGTCTGGAAGCAGGCAGAAGTAAGGGATGCACGACATTGTAAATGTATTAAATGTCACTGAATTTTAAGCTTTTAATTTTTGTTCATTAATTTCACATCCCCCTCTATATATGTATGCATATGTATGTATATGAAAAAAAATACTGTCAGGCTTCCTGAGACATTAACTACAAAAGGGTAATTCACACATTAGCATAAGCAATCCTGATCAGATAGAAAAGAACAAATTTTTTGTGTGGCACTTGAAAGGCAATTTCTAGCTGTTTCTCACAAAAGCAACTGATCGGAGGAGACTCTTGATATGTAAGAACAGAGGAAAGCCACAGCAGCCTAGGTGAACACCAGGAAGGTCACTGCCTGAGCACCATGCAGACACAGCGAGTACAACCATATCTTTGAAAGAGGAAGAAGGGACAAAGAAAGAGTGGTTGATAGTGTGAAATGAGATGCGAAGGTACTAGTGCTACTGGCAGGAATGTTTCTCCTAATTTTTCTAGGTAGCAAAAGGTGAAATGTAGGATTTATCTCAATCCTACAGCAACAGATAATTCTTTCAAAACCACCTAACTCACCAAATTCCGAGAGCCACCTGAGCATAAAATACTTCAAGATAGAAGGGTCATCCTAACATGACCTGGCCCTCTTTCAGGGTACCCCATTTTTCTATCTCGAGCTTAGACAAATTAAATGACTTGTTCAGGATTACAAAGCTAACATTGACCGTTGGATGAAACAGGGAGTGGCTGGTTGATAGGCTGGGAAAAAGCTAGAGTAAAGGTCTTCTCATTTCTTTAAATACTTACATTTCCTCTGAGAAACTAATAAACCTTAAACACTGGTTAAGCGCTTGGCAGTACAGTGGATTTTTCATCTTTTAAAATTTAGTCCTCATAACCATCATGTTATTGTCTTTATAGATGAGGAAAACAAGTAGTAACTGACGTTCCCCAGACTCACGTATTAAGTTGTAGAGCTAGCATCTGAACCCAGGTCTAAGTCCAGAGTCTATATTCTTCCTCTGTACCATGCCTTACCACATAAAAGGGAATAAGGAAAGCACAAGTCCAAGGGCTTCCTGCAGATTGGACTCATTACCACCTAGCCTTAGGTTCAAGAGCCAAGAGAGGGCCCCATTTATGTAATACAGTGACCTAAAAGACTACAAGAATGATTCCATAAGTGAAAGTCTAAAATTGCATGTAGTATTTTGCTTCAAAACAGAGAACTGGAGGATTTTTTTTAATGATTAAAAGACAGTAAAAAAGCTGAGAGCGCTTCAAACTTCAATTAAGAAATTAAATGATTTGTACATTTCGATCTGGTTTACTCATTTTTAAATCAACAAGACTGTGTGTATATGTGTTAATATTTAGATTTTCCTTTCTTGTTCTAATCATTTCCTTCACTGTTCACTACATCTGTTTTTATTTAATTTCCAGCAGACACCACCCACTGGAGCCTTGAGAGAGAGGAAGGATGAGAGATATGAACATTTACAAAATTTCTACAGATAAAAATTAGAATCACAACTCAGTGTCACTTATTTTCAAAGTATAGGCGTTAGGTGAATAAATTCTCTCTCTTCAAAACATTAAAAGACAGCTTAGACAAAAGTTTGAGAAAGTAAAAGGATGCTTTCTCTTTGAAACTGCAGCTCTGAAAACCAGTGTTCATTAACTTAATGGTCTCTATAGCTAACAATTAGCTCAAAATTTAACATTTCAGTTTGAATAAAGCAAGGTGAACTCCAAAGAATGAGTGGGCACTACTAGCTAGGTGATAGAGAGGAGGGGAAATAAGGTGGAAGAGTGCATGTAAATGTCATGAGATGGAAAATGGAGTAAGACCAGTATGACTGGAGCAGAGAGAACACGACAAAAACTGTCATCATTTATGTCACTGAGGCCGCCAGAAAATTCGTAATAAAAAAGGTAGCCACAGAAACCAGGGCAAGAGTTTAAGTAGGAAGGCATGATCAGATTTCCCATTTTAATGTTCATTCTGGTTGCAGGCGAGAGAATGACTTAGGTGGGTAGATTCAAGGAGACCAGCTAAGTCTACTGCAACAGACGAGGCAACGAATAATAGCTTGATAAAGAACAGCATTGTAGATGCAAAGAACTGGAAATATGCAAAATACCTGAAACAGACCAGACAGAACTAAAGAATGATTTAGTAAAAAATAGAAAGGTGCCATGGACTTAGTTATATATATGACCTCAACAATTGGATGGTGGTAGCATTCACAGAAAAAGATCAGGTGTTTTGATCAGGTGTTTTTCTGTTGCTTTGTTTTGAGACAGAGAGAATATGTATTCCATTTTGGACATGTCTGAGATGTCTGTTGAATAAAACATCTGTGCATACACAGGCCTTCCTATTGGCATTTTAATACTTTAAAAATAAAAAAAAGTTAGGGAACACCTGAAACAAAGAAAATCTTTAATGAGAGGCTAAATAAACGAATGAGAAAAACAACTTGAGAGAAATGGGCAATTCAGGGAACAGAAGAAATGTGTACACATATGCATATATCCTAGAATGGAAGGTAAGTATATCATTAGATAAAGAACAGTACACCATTTAACAAAGTTCACTCGGAAAAAAAAAAAAAAGCTCTTGGAAATTTAAATAATAGCAAAAATTAAAACGTTGAAAAGGTGTGAAGTTAAGCTGAGAAAATCTCTAAGGAAGAAAAACAGAAAGGGTTAAGAAATGGGATAAAAGAGAAACTTAAAGGCTGAAGAAAGCAAAAGTGACATAGTTAACATAGAATATAAAATCTGCCACAAATTAGGGACATGAGGTGTGATAGTTAATTTTGAGTCGAGCTGGCTAGGCTATGGTATCCAGCTGTTTAATCAAACACCAGTCTAGGTGTTGCTGTGAATATATTTTTTAGATGTGATTAATATTTGTTAAGTAGACTGAGTAAATTATCCTCCAATACATAGATGGGTCCAAAAGCAGAGTTCATGGAACAGAAATTTGTCCTCAAGAAAGCAACACAGAAACCCCAAGTTCCCAGTACTGTGGATTTTAGACTCAAGACAGCAACACCTCTTACCTGAATTTCCAATCTGGTTTGCCCTGTGGATTTTGAACTTGACGAGCGCCACAATCATATGAGCTAATTCCTTAAAATAAATCCCTATATAAACGTATCCCATTGGATTGATTTCTTTGAGGAACCCTGACTTATGCAGACTCTGCTACTGATAGTGATTCCAGAGGAAGAGAATCTTAAGGATGAGTTTTCTGAATTGGTTCCAGGGTTTCTGAAATTGGCTCTCTAATCTGATTTGATTTAAAGGCACCAAAGACTCTAACGTGAGCACCAGAAATCCATGGCATGACGTGGCAACAGAAATAAGCAAGATATCACCAGTGGATACCCCTAATCGAATACTTCTAAAAGACCAAGTTCTGGTGATCATGTATTTGATACCTTAGAACATTTCAAATAAGTATGAGATTGGCTGGTTGCTCTTAAATTGCACTGGATAAAGTGGGGAAAGATAAGGATGTGCTCAGGTATTCAAATTCCCAGCTCAAGCACCACATAAATAATCTGAAACGTTTTATACCTTCCCTGAAAGAAACCCTTATCCTCTGTAGCTGCAGAGCAGAGACTGATGAAACTAAACCCAGAGTCTCACACCAAGGTCAATCTGAGTGCCTAAATCGGCTAGAGGCAGAGACCAACAGAGTCCCTGAAATGGCCACACTCCCCAGGGTGATCAGCTAGCTACCTGGTGGCAGATAGCCACTACACCAGACCACTTCCATAACAGAAATGGCAGTGTTTTGTTCTTACTGGAATAGACACTTACTCTGGATATGGATTTGCCTCCCTTGCACACAATGCATCTGCCAAAACTACCATTCATGGACTTGCAGAACACCTTATCCAGTAATGGTATTTTACATGGCATTTCTTCCGATCAAGGAACTCAGTTCATAGCAAATGAAATGTAGCAATGGGCCTGTGCTCATGGAATTCACTAGTTTTACTGTGTTTCATACCATCCTGAAGCAGTTGGCTTGATAGAATAGTGGAATGGCAATAGCAAACATTGGTAAGGTGGTGAAGAGACAGAAACCATCATCTGCTGATGATGGGAACACAAGTGTCATAGCCACTAAGGAAAAACATATGTCAGTTTCTTAAAGTTAAACATATATTTACCATACAATCCAGCAATCCCATTCCTAAAAAATCCCATACTCGAAAGAAATAAAAACATTTGTTCACTTAAAGACCTGCCAATGAATATTCAAAACATTATTATTCATAGTACCAAAAAGTAGATCAGGTAATGAATAATAAATCAAATGGTGTATTTCCATACACAGGAATAAAAATATCGATACATGCTGCAACGTGGATTAATTTCAAAAATATTAGGCTAAGTAAAAACAGAGGCACAGAAACAAAAAACACATATTGTATGTACAAATCTATTTATAAAATGTCCAGAAAAGGCAAATCTACATACAGAATTGTATACTTGAACTAGGCGAATTTTGTCACATAAATTATGACTCATAAAGTTCTAATAAAACACGCACTGCAGCACTATTCGTAAAGGCCAATAACTAAAAGTTACCCAAATGCCCATCAACAGTAAAATGGATAAACTGTGATATAGTCCCACAATGGAACAACATACAATGTAAGTAAACAATCTATAACAAATGCAACATAGAGGAAATGTCACACAACGGTGAGCAAAGGAACTCTGTATGAAAGGGTACATACTGTATTATTTCATTTGCACAAAATTTAAAAACTAGCAGAACTAATTTTGTGTTGTTCAAAGTCAAAATGTTTACACTTGGAAATGGTCATGTTCTGTTTCTTGAGCTGGTGATGGTTAAATGACTGGGCTTGCCATGTGAACATTCGAGAAGCTGTACATTTATGATTAAGTGCACTTTTGTATATTTATACCTTAAGAGTTTTTTAAGTCACCTGTAATCCCAGAAAAAATACTCAGAACTATCAACTGTCCTTCAATCACGTTTGGTTAAATTAATGTAATATACATATGTAGCAGCCATGCCCACAAATATCTATTTAACTCTTCCTTTACTTAAAGAAGCAATCCCACTCCTAGAAATATAGTGGGATTCCCAAATAGTTTAAGCTAATGGTTTTCCAAATATAATTTGTATATGCCGAAGAGTCCCCAAGACCTTTTCAAGTTTTCAAGCTCAACTCCACACATACATACACACACACAGCACACACACACACGACCACAAGACACACACACACACACACACACACAGAGCTAGGATTTTGAGTTGGATTACATTACATTTATAGATCAACATGGGAGAAACGACATTTTTTCTCTTTTTAAAGTACAGTTGATATACAACCTTATATTAGTACTACTAGTTTCAGGTGTACAATATAGTGATTCGACATTTTTATACCTTACGATGTGCTCACTCCACTAATTCTAGTAATCATGTCACCACGTAAACTTATCACAATATTGACTATACTCTCCTTCCCCTTTTCATCCATCCCTCCATCCCCCATCCCCTCTAGCAACCATCCCTTTGGTCTTGTTTCTGTAAGTCTGTTTTGTTTGTTTAGATTCCACATGTAAGTAAAATCACATGGTACTTGTCTTTCTCTGCCTTATTTCACTTAGCATAATACTCTCTAGATCCATACATGTTGTTGACAATGGCAAGATTTCATTTTTATTGCTGAGCAATAGTCCATTATATACATATATATCTTCTTTATCCATTTATTAGTAGACACCTAGGCTGCTTTCATATCTTGGCTATTATGAACATAGATAGGGTGCATACATATCTTTTCTAATTAGTGTTTTCATTTTCTTTGGATTAATACTCGGAATGGGAATTGCTGGATCTTACGGTATTATCTATTTTGAGGGATCTCCATTTTTCACAGGGGCTGAACCAATTTGCAGTACCATCAAAAGTGCACAAGGGCTGCCTTTTCTCCACATCCTTGCCAACACATATTTGTAGACTTTTTGATAATGGCCATTCTGACCTGTGTGAGGTAGTATCTCATCATGATTTTGATTTGCATTTCCCTGATTAGTGATGTTGGGCATCTTTTCATGTCTGTTGGCTATCCATATGTCTTCTGTGAATAAATGTCTTTTCAACTGTATTACTTGTTACTGAGTGGTATGAGTTTCTTATATTTTGGGGGTATTGGCCCCTTAGCAGATATAGCATTTGCAAATATATTCTCCCATTCAGTAGGTTTGTCTTGTTGGTTTCCTTTGCTGTGTAAAAAGCTTTTTGGTTTGATGTAGTCCCATTTGTTTATTTTTGCTTTTATTTCCCTTGCTTGAGGGAACGTATCCAGAAAGATATTACTCAGACTGTCAGTTTATCTTCTATGTTTTATTCTATGAGTATTATGGTTTCAGGCCTTAAAGTTTTTAACCCATTTTGAATTTATTTTTGTATGTGGTATAAGAGAATGGCCGTTTCATTCTTTTTCATGCATCTGTTCAGTTTCCTCAATACTCCTTCTACTTGACAATACCAAGTCTTCAAATCCACGAACAAAGTACATGGATTTGTTTGCTTAGGTCTTTAATTTCACTCAGCAATGTTTTATACTTTTCAGTGTATAAGTCTTTCACATATTTGTCAGATTCATCCCTAAGTAGTTCATATATTTTGATACTATTTAATGGTATTATTTTTAATTTAGTAATTTCAATTTTTTGTTGCTAATATAGAAATATAATTGATTTTACATTGATCTTATATCATGTGGTAGGGGGTTCAAGATGCCTTGTAGCCTTTGCCTTCAGCCTTTGGAACACTGTCCTGAGACCTTCATGACATGAAAACCTCTGGATTGAAAGACCACTGAGGAAAGGAAACAGCCCAACTGGAAAAATAACAGATCACTGTATTTTAAACCACTACATTTTCAGATGGTTTGTTATACAGCAAAAGATAACTGATACAAGAGTTTAAGGGGAGTCACAGTAAAAGAAAACAGTTTAGAAATTCTCAGAGAGGCAAAATTACAAACAGAAACACTAAGAAGTTAGGATACAAGTTAGATGTTGAACTAGGATCAAAACACCAAGCCAGTTTAATGAGGTAAGTAGACATAAGACTAAACCACAGGTACCTCTAAGGTAATTAACTGCACTGAAGCTTAAAGGGTCTTTGCCTGGACGCAGTTAGATCAATCTGGCTAGTTTTAATTCAGAAAAGCGTGAAACTTCTTGGACTTAAAAGGTCAGGGAGAATTAAATCAGAGCTAATTCCTTTTTGTCAGAGGTTCTGGTCCACTCAGGATCATCTCAGTGTGAGGATAATGTTCTGCCCTGAAGTAGAGATGGCTGTCTCTTAGGGGTTTTGGATTCTTATCAGCTGAATATAGGTTTTCCCATTCAGGACCTTATGTTTCTTCTGCTTCAATTTTCTTCTACCAGGGCATTCTGCTGCAACTCTCAAGTGGTTCTGGTAGGGAAAGGGATTTCAATATAAAATAATTACTATACATAACATAATAAACTTATAACTGACAGAGACGGTTCTTATATCGTAATCAGCAAAATGTTATGAAGTTTTTGCATGTAAGAGACAGACTCATTTACCTGATTCATAAAATGTCCCATAACTGAAATTAGCTGATAATGAAGGCTTTCTAAGCCTGTCACAATCAACATACATCATAAATGATATATGTCTGTACTTCTGGATGTCTGAACTAGAAACATGATTAAAAGAAAGGAAGAGATCATTCCCAAGAAAGGAAGAGATCATTCTCACACTGAGAGAAATAATATGGTTCCTGCAACCTTAAGGAAAGAGAATAAAATGCTTATCTAATGTACTGTCAGCCATCTGAGACATAAGCATTATTATAATATTCAGAAACCTGAGTTTCTGAAACCTGATCAGACTACTCGGTGTATTTCTATAATTAGCTCTACTTTATTTTTCATAAATAATTAGTAAAGTCCATATTGAAATGTTAGCCAATCTCAGCAGTATTAAGAGAAGTCAGGGAAAGCAAGTTTTTCGAAAAAACTTATATTTAAGTCAACTTTAGAAGAGTTATCATTTAATTTGTGAAGGAGAATTATTTCACCTAAAACCGACAACATACCTAAGGATTAAGACTGAAATTACATGTGCCTCTTTTTTAACCTAGTGATTTTCCTTCCAGAGCTCTCTTCTACTCAAAACCTAGAGCATTTTATTTTAACAAGGGAATCCAGGTTATCAGCAAAGATTCAACATCTTTCAAGGAAGTTGTGAAAACAGTGTCCTAAATAACTTCTCACATCATTCTTTGCCCGGAAACTCAAATGGCAAAAATGAAAAAGTTAGACTTTTCTCATTGTAGTGCGGAAAAAAAAGTGGGAATGCCTGTTCTACATATTTAAGAATAAGATAAATACAGCTGACCCTTGACAATGCAGGCGTCAGGGGTGCTAAACCCCTGCGTACTCAAAACTCAAAACTCCACATAGAACTTTTGACTCCCTCAAAACTTTATTATAGACGACTGTTGACCAAAGACTTAATGATAACACAAACAGTCCATTAACACATATTTGCATGTTATATGTATTATAAATTGTATTCTTACAAAAAGCTAAAGGAAATGATTTTAAGAAAATCATAAGGAAAAGAAAATATATTTAGAGTACTGCACTTATTGAAAAAAATCCACTTATAAGTGGACCTGCACAGTTCAAACCCAGGTTGCTCAAGGGCGAACTGTATTGTTTAAGAATAGTAGAAATGAGAGGATAAGAAATAACCAAAGGTATTCCAACACAGGGAAAAAAATACTCTGATGAGATCAAAACCATAAAAATTGTTAAAAATAAATTCTAATTTTTTTAAAAAGGAGCTGCCATAATCTATAAATTAGATTAAATCAGTAAAAACAAAAACTATGATCCAGAACAACAACAAAAATCAACCTAATATTTTAGTAATTCCAGATATTATGCTGATTATAAACTGGATAAGAAATATAGTTAAAAGCCTAAACAATCTAAGTAAATTCCCAGATCTGTCATGAACTCATCTGACGACAATCTAAGCAATCTCTTCCAAACATTACTACTGCATAACAAGAAGAATACCTGAAAATAGTAAAATGATTTTGAATGGGTGAGACCCAACATTTAATATGATCAAATTTTCAAGCACCCAGTATTCCAAAGTATGGTTTTCCATAAACCCTAATTTTTCTGAGATAGTCCACACAGACACAGACACAGACACACACACACACACACACACACACACACACACACACAGGGGAGGGGGAGGAGCCCTCTTAGTTAAGTTAGATAACTGATGCATACTTTGGTATTTACATTGCATATTCCTCAAAATCAAAGTCTCTGAGAAGTCCTGCAATAAATAACCTATCTAACATTGATGATTCAAGCACTGCCTATATTTATTCGACTCTGGAATATTTATTATTTTATGAAACACTTGTGACACACTTTAGTAAACATTAGGAGAGTACTGTCTCCTTTTTTATTATGTTTCATCTTAGGCAGTTTTAGTTGAAGGTCTGAAAGTGTAAGAAATTAAAATTAGTGCATAAAATAACAATGGTATTATTGATAAACTACTTAGGCAAACCATCTGTTTATTTCATTATTGTAAAGATAACACTGGTTCAAAACACAGAACAGAATGAAAACACAGCCAAGTTAAAAAGAAACTAGCCAGGCTCCATCCCTCGAAATTTCTGCTAACACTCTTGAAAGTTCCACAATGATGATGATAATCCCCTGGCATAGAGCAAACTAAACTTTCATGTTTTCAGCTTTCTCCTTTTTGCTGCTTCTGTGTGGAATGCTCTTCATCCAGATATCTATCTGCATATTTAGGTGTGAGCTCAAATGTCACCATGCCATCTCATGGAAACTTAGCCTCTCCACCCTGAACTCCATCACACATTACACTGTTTTAATTTCTTCATTGCACTTATTTGATTACCAGCACAACCCAGTACCTACAATGGTGCTGGACATCTGGTAGATGCTCAATAACTACTTACTAAATGAATAAACACTATTTTTGCAAAGCCAGTTTCCATCTGTTTTATATATACCCAATCAGGGTTAAATAAATATATCAGGAACAGGGATCAATACTAATGTGCTTCTTTACTATTATTTCAGTTTGAAAAAGAAACATGGCACTTTTCAATTTAATAATTTAAAAACAGCAACTTGCTTTTTTGTGGGTGCAATATTAGTTATTTGTTCCATCATGTCAAACGTTCTTATCCTTAACTGAAGGAAAGCATATAATTTCAAGTTGTTTGGAGTAAAGACTAAAAATCCTGAAAACATCTTTTTAATATTAGTAATACAGAGATAGTCATATCTCTAGAAAATATCACAACCTGTTCAAAGTCTTGAAAAAACCTCAACCTTTGGAATGAGTATGAGTTACTTCACTTAAAATTCAGCAGACTGAACACGAAAACTAGTCTGAAGTAATATTCTACTTTTTGAGAAGTTAAATACAAGAAAAAGGGAAAGAATTGAAGTAAATTCTAAATATTAAACAGCACAGGAAAAAAGTGACTACTACACCCATTATTTCTTTATTCACTGATCCAGCTGTATAAATGTATGTAAGATACAATTTTTGTGTACTGTTCACAGAGTTGAAGCTACTGTAACAGGTAAACTAATGAATGGAGATGGGAGTTGGAGACTATTTCTTCAAAATTTTACAAACTTAACGGCTACCTTTTATGGAGTGCTCAATGGATGCCAAGTATTGAAATTATTTGCAATAAAAGACAGAACTTGAACTCAAATCCTGAGTTCTAACTTTAGATCCAGAGCATTTAAATGCTGGATTAGAATGGGATTGATTTTGAGACTGAAATGCCCACAATGCAGCTTTAGCCTCTCCATAGATGTACAAATACTGTTAAAGACGTAGTTGCCAATTTCTGATTTAAGACATAAGTTTATTTCTCAACAGGGGTTCAAAATTTTAACCACATCTGCAAGTTCTCCTCAAAGCAGCCCAAAATAATTTCTTGAGACATACTTTTTAGACACACAAAATAATTTTAGCTCTGATTAATAGCAGACTGGGTTTTTTTTTTTTTTTTGAATAAGAACTGCTCTGGTATTCGATTATCACCTGTCTCTACATTTTCCCCACATCATAAAATTTCCAAAATGGTCTCTAAATAAGGAACACAATCCCCTCCATTCCTGGCAGACATACCCTATTTTCCAAGTAACATCAGCAACAAAACCAAAAATTGCTAGGCAAAATAGTCACATAAAGCTTTCCATATTATATTATATATATTACATATATATAGGAGGGGAGGGGAGAGAGGGAACATAAACATATAAATTAAGTGGCACCCCTTAGTTATTAAGTACACTTCTATCAGGACTGGGCCAATATCAGACACAATAAATGAAATATGCTTAAAAGTATATTTGTTCCAGTTTTAAGAAGGATGCTATACAGTTAAACTTAGCATCAGGGAACAGTCAATAACTAGAACAAATAATGATGTGAATGAGCAACTGGCCCCACATGATAGGGTCAGTTTCGATAACCCAATCTGCAAAGCCAAAATAAAGTCTCTTTTAAAAAGTGCTTTAAAAGAAAAAGCAAACATTAGCTTCCCTTTATAATTCAGATAAACAGAAGACTACATTCAATTAACATATCTGGTTTGCTAAAACTCTTTAAAGAGAAACGACCTAATGATCCCATTTAATTATTCACCGGGATGCAATCTTAGAATGCTTTTCTTTCCATTCTTCAAACTACATTTATAATTTGAGTCTCTACCAGTATCTAAATTTTGTCTATACTTTACTTTGTACACTGTGTATCATCCCTTTCTCCTTGTTACTTCAAAAAAACAAAAACCAAAAAATGAACAAACAAAAAAAACAGCAGCTTAAAAACTTCAATAAACTGACATCAAATAATCTGCTTTCCCATTAGATTTCTAAATAATGCCAAAAAATTCTGCTTGCCTAAACCTTTTGTTATCTAAACAGGTTATATCTAAACAAGTTGTATCTTTTCCAATAATTCTTTACTAAATAAAAGTCACTTTTAAATGGGAACAATATGAATAATCAGACTGAAGCTCATTCTATTTTCTATCAGATTATAATCAGTGTAATGTAAATGAGAGGCAAGAATAACCAAGTCTTACCTTTGTCAGTTGTTACTTTTTCTACGCATCTGAAAGAAATGAGAATCAAATATTAAATGAACAATTTTACACACTTTAAGACGCAATTATTTATCTCTCAGGTTCATCTACAGAGTGACATAGACAGCATCTAGTGCAGTGTTGCCCAATACAACTTTCTGCAGTGATGAAAGTATTCTGTATCTGAACTGTCCAATATGATAGTTGCAACGCGGCTACCTAGTACTTGAAATAGCTAGTGTAATTGAGGAACTAAATTTTAAATTTTGATTAATTTGTAAGTTTAAGTAGCCACATGTAGCTATCATATCTAAGCATACAGCTAGAGTATCATTCCACAGTTGTTTCTACGTAAAAAAAAATTAACACCAAAAAATACTAATTTTGTTATATTAAGTGGTTATATAATAAAATGTCCTTATTTTACACAAATGCAGTAACTAGGGGTGGAATAAAATAATGTTTGAAATTTTCTCTAAAATACTTCTGGCCAAAAGAAAAAGAAAGGGAAAAGGGACAGAGGTAGCAAGTATGGCAAAAATCTCAATAATTGTTAAATCTACCTGATAAACACTGGGGGTTTCATTATACTATTGTATCTATTTTATATCTGAAAATTTTCATAATAAAAATTTAATGAACCTAAAAGAAAACCATAACGCTATTTATTAAACTCAAATCAAAATCTATTTCTAAAAAGGCAACAAGATCAGATCTCAGAAATAAATACAACTTGCACTTTACAAATTAGATAGCAACAGTAAGGAGTTTAATTTGTTATAAACTACTAATTTAAAAAAATGTTACTCCCATGTTTTTAATTTGGGAAAATTCCTATCATACATAATCGTTGAGTACAGTATAATGAACCAGCCCCCCTCCCCTTATACCCATTACCCAAATTCAAACATCAACATGCCTTGGATCTTTACCATAAAGATGTCATACAGTATCTCTCAGCAGTACAAAGTTTTCTTTTTTTGAAAGTAAACCTAATACAAATGAAGACTCTTATGTTACAAAAGAATATCCAAGTGAATACAGAAGCCATAACATAATGCAAATTCTGTTCTCTTTAGAAAGAATAGCTTTTATTTTCTCATTCTATATTTTTAAAAATAGCTTGGCATTATAACTTTATTTTAAATTATATTACCAATGTCTCAATAACGATTAGCAAAAGATAACTGTTAATCATCCTAATTCTAAATAAGAAGCACAAAAATAATTGCTAAAATTTGAAATGTAGAATAAACTTTCTGAAAACCTTGGGAATGGTTCAATGTTTCTACTATACTGATCACAAAAGAAGGTAAACTCGGGATCTTAGTTTTGTACAACTGAAGCCTTCTCCAAAGAGCCATAAGTTTTTTCAGTTCAAAATATTATTGCCTCTTCATTCTTACTATCCACGATCCTCATCTTTTCCTTACAAAAGTAAATACCAAGAAAAGTGTCACCCAAAGGTTTACTACCATTTTACTTCTAGCAAGAAAAGAAACCAAAATGGAATTACATATACCAGAAAATAGAGCAATATTTTCTTTATTTGTAACCTATCTGAACCTAAAGGAGTACATTTAAGAATACTCAGTTTTAGTTGGTAGGATTAACCAACAGCTAAAATAGAAGTTTAAAAAGTATTTATTGGCTGTTTTAAATTCTGATAAATGAGACTTACTGTCATATGGTAGAATGAAAAGCTTTTTTGCATTTTAACCTAATTTAACAATTAGACTGTTTCTATATTAGTAAACAATATGGAAACAATGGATGTTTTATTTCATGAATAAAAAAAAATTTATGGAATTAAAAAAATGTAAACAAGTATATACATACATCTGTATTTGAAATATAAGAACTTATTATTAGCCTTTAAGCTTTTATTTATATTGATTCTATCATTTAACTTTATGCCTTTCTCTTGAGTACATTCAATAAAAAAAATTTTATTTCCCTTCAGATTTCCTACTCTTCTCATTAACGTCTGAACATTCCAATGCAAATGTAAGTTGTTATAAGCTTAAGAAAGTTTAGAAAAACTGTAACCTAATTATCATTGAACTATAAAGGTCATTTCACAAACCATTAATTATCAGTTATAGATGAAGCAGATTTAAAGAGGTTAAGTGACTTGCCGAAAGTCACTTAGTATTAGAAAGCTGGGACCTGAAACTTTCTGCGTAAAGTCCAATGGTTTTTCTACTGTATTATTTTGCCTTCTAATAAGAAAAGAGGTTTCAATCAAACCAAACCTCTATTTTATATACCTTTAAACTACCGTACACTTTGCTGTCTCTTCATTAAGAGAAACAATTGTAGGTTAAACAGCTGATTACTGGGAATTTTTAGGGGTCGATGTTGGGATATGGAAAAATAACCTGAATAGAACAAGTTATTAATAGAGATTAAACCTCTTACTTCCCTTTTTTAAATTGTCATGATGTTATTTGGAAAACAGACTTGAATCAAGGTCAGAAGACATTTGACCAGGGTTCAGTAAACTGATCACAAAACCTCTTGAAATGTCTTAAAAGATTAAACTTCCTACTTAGTTTTAAACTTTATTTTTACCACTCTGAAAATCTGTAAACCAGGTCTGATAAAACCTCCAATGATCAATACACTTTCCCCTTATAGTGCAAGGTCCTTGAAAATGAGATCCATGTCTCATTTATCTTTATGAACCTTAGCTCAGCATAGTACCAGGCCCAATTACAGCTAAATTAAGGTTTACCAAGCTGAAATGCTTTAGGATTCCTTTGATTTCCACAGCAGTAAATTGAAAATGTGTAACAAAAAATTATGAGAACTTGTTTCAAAAATCCAATCAGAATTGCATAATTTAGTACACATAATCAAGAGATAGTTCTGAGGCTAAAAGAAAGTAAAAGAACACTAATATCTTTTATGATACTGGATAAGGGAGGGACACTAAGACTATTCCTTCCCACAGAATACTGTGGAGAAAAAAGTGAAGGGATTTAATTAAGTCATCTTTATCCAAGTTTGACTGTTAAAACATTTATATTGTGGAAACAAAAAGTCATTTAGTACTTTTTGGCCAAGAGGTAGGGAAAAAATAAACCATGACAGTAGGTAAAAGTACTACTCTAGCTATAATTATCTTAAGAGATCATTTCTATAAGTAAAACTGATGAAATGGTAGTAGGGAAATGTGTCAAGGTAAATTCAACTTTCGAATGCGTAGGTGAGAATGGAAAGGAATTTAAAAAATATATTAACATTCCTATGTATAACAAGAAAAACGAGAAAAAAACAAAATTTTGCAGAATTTATATGAAAACACACCAATATTGCCACTTAAATCTCTATCATGCCACCACCACTCAAAACAATAGCTTTAAATAAACATTCACTCTGTACCGGACTTTGTGCGTTAAGTGTTTCACATTATCTAATTCTCAAACTAATCACATAGGGATTAACATTATGTCCTATAGATAAGGAAACTGAGGTACCAGCTGTTTAATAAGAAATTTGTCCAAGGAATTTATATTCGAATAAAGCTAATGAGAATTTAACTCTTAATTTTGGAACAAACATGTTTCAAAATTTAAATATACCAGATCTGGTGTAAGCCAAGTCTTGCCACACTATTGGGGAGGGGCAAGTACTTAAAACTCTGACCCTGCTTTCACTAATTTTTTTCATTTGAAAGATAAAAGATATTTTCAGTAACGATATTTTCAGTAATGAATTCAATGGTGAATGTGATTAATTTCTAGAATTTACAAATATACGAGCTTCAGCGTTTTCAACATAAGAACATTATTTTAATAAACAGTTTAGTTATATTCCTGGTTCCTCTATTATCTCTAGGAAATACAGGAATTCTTTTCAGGTAAGTCTAATTTTTAAGGATGAAGTTCTTTCATTAAGACGTATGCCAAAACAAACAAAAAAACATACGCGACTTGGCGAAAACAAAAAAATGAGCGAATATCCTTAATCTAAGCTTATTATATAAAAGACTACACTTAACAAAATTGGCAGGGCCAAGTTTTTACCCCACTGGTAAGCACTAAATTTCTAAAACGAATGATGTGAAAATTCAGTGGAGTGGGAAAAGCTACGTAAAGATACTGGTACAACTGGCTCTTGAACTAATTAAGGGGGGAGGGGGGACACACTTTTGAAGGCTAAGATCGCGCTGTTGATTTCTTAATAGGGATGTGATGTAATACCGGAGTGCCGCCGTAAGAGGGAAAGGGATAGGCTGACAAAGGGAGTGCAGATGCCAGAGTGCGAGATAAGCCTGCGGCTGCAGGGAAGGGGTGACTCACTAGGGAGCAGAAGAGACCTATCCTACAAAGAACGATTTCACGGAGTGGGGAAGTGGCTCGACAGAGGACACTGGGATAGGGCCAGGAAGGAGTGATAAGAGAGCTACCAGGAAAGCGGTGTGACATCTGGCGTGCGAGCCGGCAGGGGGCAGAGCAGGAAGGATGTCACGTGGAGTGGGCGCTACGGGAGCCGAGAGGGTTGCGTGCGGAGCGAAGGGGGTCTTTCCCACCGCCTGGAAGACTGCGTTACTCACAGGAGTCGCGGACTCTTCTTGCCCTGAGCTGGAGACGGGGGCTTCGCGGCCTGGGACTGCTGCCCTGGGGCGTCCGGAGGCCTGGCGCTGGGACTGCTCCTCCGCCGGCGGGGATATTCGGCCTTCCTCCGGCGGGACACAGCGGCAGCAGCGGCAGCGGCCGCCGCCGCCGCAGCGGCCCGGCCCCGGTCCCGACCTCCCCTCAGCACGCGGCTGCTAGTGGTCCCCGCAGGCGCCGCCGCCGCCGCCTCGGGGGGCTGCTGTTGGGGCTCCTCTAGAGCCGCCTTGGCCGCCGCCGCCTCTCCCCCTTCCTGGTCCTGCTGCTCCGGGGGTCTCGGCTCTTCCGTCTCCCCCGGCATCGGGGCTCGTCCGTCCCCCACCCCCTTGTCCCAGGTGGCGGAGGCGGAGGCGGCGGCAGCCGCGGCGCTGCTCCCCCCGCCCCCCTGCCTCCCGGAGCGTCCTGCTCTCTCCCTCAGCGCTCCTCTCTCCCCCCGCCCCTCCGCCCGGCTCCGAGGGCGCCCCCGCCCCGCCACTCACGCCCTGCTACCGCGCGCGCGCGCCCCGACACGAACGCTCAGCGGACCAATCGGAGAAGAGAAATGGCTTCTTCTGCCCCGCCCCCACGGTCTCTCCGCAGCGACGTACCGGTTCCCTCCCCCACCGCTCCTTTCAACCAATCAGGAGAGAGCTCCAATGGAGCGCGCGAGGTTTCCTTCCCCGCGCACCCGTTCTCACCGTTAAACGGCTGTGTCTCGCGACAATCCTAAAGTGACCTTCCCCCCCCTCCGGAGCTCCTCGCGCGTTAGGGGCAGTGAGAGAGGCAGGTCTCGCGAGGAGGTTGGTGGGAAGAAAACGCACCTCTTTCCCCGCTTCGCGCGCACCCTGGAGTGGCTGCGCGCGCACCTGCCTCCCTAAGGAGCCGCTAATGCCACAAGGGCTCTTCCTAGCCTTCCTTAGGCCACGGAAGTAGCCTCGGCGTTCTTCTGCCTCCACCCTGATCCCACTTTCCTGTATGTGGTGGCCTTTCTGTCCCCAGCGCTGCCAGGTCTTGCAGGGAGAAGGGGCAAATTTTTAGAGCTGTCGCTTCTCCTTTAAGAAAAAAAGCCGCGTCGGCTGCCGGATGAAAGTCTCTGAAAAAATGGCGGCGGTAGAACAGAGGCGGGGTCGTGAGGGCAAGGAGGACCCGCCTCTTCGGCGCGTGCGCATGGTTAACTTGCCCAAAAGCATTCTGGGAGATGAAGTCTCATTTCTCTTAATGCTTTAGGGAAAAAGATAGGAAACCAGAGGAGAAGAGGATGCCGGGGAGTTTCTGACTGACGCACGGTGGGGAAAGTAGTTTAGTATTTACACAGAGCAGGCTTACTTTTCCAGGGAGGCAGTGTTTCCGGGTTAGGTGCGACGCCTGCGCAGATCTGGTGTAAATGTTCGGCCAGTTACTGGAGGATTTCTTGGGAAGATTTCACGACTTTTTTGCTTGGCGTTGGCGAAGCATTACTGGGGTTGTCACGTAACAGCCCTTGGTTTTGGATAGGTGGCACCTTATCTGCGACCAGCTAACGTTCATGTATGCAATATTCGTCTCGTCATCCTGCGTCTGACCCACTGAACTGAGCCCCCAAAGGTCAGGGACCGAATCTGGTTCCGTTGGGTCGCCGGGGGCGTAGCACAATTCTCACCTCTTATTTGATTGTTAATCAAAGTTTGTGGAAAGACTTGTGGAGTTGGTTTCCGGTAGACATTGTGGAGACCAAGGAGCTGGCGTCGGCTTCTTAACTTGGCTGCGGTCCTTGGCCTGGAGGGAAGTTAGCATGACTAGAGTCACCAACCCGAAGAGACTGAAGATCTCCCTCACGCTTCCCGCTCCGAAGCCACCTGCTTCTGCGGTTTTCAAATGTTTCTGCTGCACAGGAAACAGATTAGCAGCTTTGTCAGAATTTGTGGCCACTAGGGTATGCAACTAAATCGTCTTAATGCGTTAAACGAGAGTTTCCATTTGCTTATCTACACGTTGCGTTTGGTGATGACAGCGGGCCTTTTGCGTTCCTTTCTTGCCTCCTTTCGCCCATTATAATCAAGGGGCGATTTGCAGGACTAATTTCTTACCCCTGGGCGATAAAGCATCCAGAGATAAAATGCTCAAAAGAAAGCGATGTAAACAAGATCTGGCATCCAATTCTAACTTTCACATGAATCATTCAGTTAAACTGCAGATAGAGTCCAATATTTGCAAGCCAAGTGCTGAAGCGCATTTTTCCTCCTAATATTTTGACTCAGTTACCACTGCAGATTAGACAAATGTTTTCTGTTTTCTATTGAGTGTTCTGCACTTTGATGGAGCTAATGGCATTTCAGTTGTGCAAACTGGCATAGTGTGGATGGGAATTTTTTCAAACTCGTTTGCAGTGAGTAGACTTTTGGAAGAGCACTGACATCCAATGGCTGCTCATAGTAATGCAGAATGGGAGGCTCCATTTAAAAAAAAAAAAAAGCCTTAAGAGTCTCTAGGGTTTGGAGAATGATCACCTTAAAAAAAAGACCACTGAGTTGTAGAGGAAAGTTCACAGTCTTCGAAGTTAAATGTGGACTTAGTAGTAGCAAAGCTACCTATTAATTCTATTTAGGAAGTTACTATTCCTTGAATCTACTCCACCATTGGTAGAAATAGAAGTAGTATCTATTTCACAGAGCTATAATTATAGTTCTTTACACACTGGCTTCCCATAATAGGCCTTTTGTAAATGTTTTATTTCATTCAGGTGAATAAAATCAGTGGTAACAAAGAAAAGTTTTTCATCACTTTTCAGAAGACTGCTATAAAGCAGTAACTAGGGAGGAATTAAACTTAACTGAGATGTCTGTAGCTTAGCACCTGGTGTCTGAACTCTTCCAGTTTTATTCTTCATGACCCTTATAGTTGTTTGCATTTTGGACCACTGAAATAACCTGGCCTTGAGAATCCAAATGTGAGTTATGCCTCTGCTGCATTTAATGGATTTACAATCTATTCAGCAAAACAGGTAAATATAATTTCTGGATAATTAAGTAAATAAAGACGGCAAAATGAAATAATAATAAAAAAGACAGCTGGATAACTCTGATGCAAATTTTACGAAGGAGACTATGCCTCCACGGTTCCCCAGCTTCACATACACACACACAAATCAGATTCCTCGATGCACAGTTACTGTGGGATACCACAATTGAAAATATGCCATTTCCGTGAATTTAAGATGAATTCTGGCACATAGTAGGTGCTCACATTTTTCGCAATTAATTTTGATTCTTAATCACCTTGGCCAGCACCACCAGAACTCCAATTTTACTACCTGCCTTTCTGTTGGTCTCATTTTTAAAACTCTGACCTACAAAAAAGTGGGGGAAAAAAAAAAACCCTCACTAAATCAAAAGAGAGGAAGTGCTAAGCAAATACAGGAACCAAAAAGGTTGTAGAGGCTGCTGCACACTGTCTCATTCAGTTCCTTCGCGGTCCTCTCCTGCAGCACACGCCAAGGCGGCACCTCACAACCTCTGTGGCACGAGAGCATCTTGGGTGTGTGACAATGGAAGAGTTGGGTGAGTGAGGAGCTTCTTGGAGGAGAAACAGGGAATACAGACTTGGCTGCTGTCTCCATATGTGGTGGGAAGTGCTGCTGGCTAGATGAACAGTAGTGCTGGAAGATTTTATTTTCACTTCTCTCCTGACCTCCGCTTAGACAAGAGTGAAGCATGAGGAACTATGATTGTTTGGGGGAAAATACGGGTTCTTTGTTTTCAGTGGCATAAATGGCGGAGAGTGTGATGCTAACTACAGAATAAACTCTGCGCAAACAATTTGGGATTGAATTGTGATTGAAATTGTTTTATTATGAGCATTTATCCTTTGGGGGCTACTGGAGATCACAGGGTGATCACACAAGTTGGCAACTGCAGAGATGTGATTTGGGGAGAAAAAGAAAGAAGAAGGTGTTAGGAGAGGAAGACATAGAAATACAAGCATGAAGGAATTCACAAAGGTTGGAGAAAGGCCAAGGTGGTTTCATTTGTTCCATGATTTAGTGTTAAATCAAGAAAACGGCACTAAAATTCCAGTGATTTTATTGCTAAGCTATTTATTCAGAGGAATTCTGAAGGAACAGATTACTATAGCCTGCAAATATGATACCTCCTTCCATACCAAAGTATTGAAAACCAGCAGCAAAACTATTGGCCACATGGCTCAAGAGAGATCGCTGATTTCAAACTTTGGAATAATGAAAGGTTTATCATTCTTGGGACTCATTCCATATCGTTTGCCAACTTTCGTTGCTGGCTTCCTTACTAACACTGAGTCACTAACCCAATTTCCAAGCTGTATGTATTTCACGGTGTTCTGGATTTTTGTATATTTGAGGTATGTCAAAAGTGCAAACGACAACTACAAAAAAAACCCCCCACACTATCTTGCATATTGTCTTCTTAAAAAATTGGAGTATAATTTAAGAGCTGGAGGAATAAAGGGAGGCAGGCAAATTACAGGAGGGAAGAGGAAAAGGTGGTGGTTGATAAATACATATCGAACTGTTTTGGTGGTAAAGCCTATATGATACTTGGGGTAGAATATATTTTGGATTTGGGATAGAATCCAAATTCTTATCTTGTATGGGGGTTCAGGAATTTCACATTTCCACTTGAGTTTCACTAGAGTCCAGCTCTGCTCTTTTATTTTAGGGATACCTAATGGCTTTCGTGCAGGTAATTTAAAAAGGAGCTAATAGTTTTCAGTGACTTAAGACATTTTTACCTGTTAATTATTTTAGTGTCTGAAGCAATCCTCTCAAATGAGTAGTATCCACTTTTTATTTTTTAAATGAGAAACTAAGAAAAGCAAAACGACTAATTCAGCGTCACTCCCAGGTGCACCTGACACCAAAACAGATTAAGCTACAAGGTATTCTCCGATTTTAGAAGTGTACTGGCTCAAACGCTCAGCATCTGATTATTTTCCACAAATCAAGTGCTACACACAGACAAGGACTAGAAATTTCAGTCTAGTACCCCTTACCACCAGTCATCTGGTATTTGTCATACTGAAATTGGTCATCTTCAAATTACGGAATCTGGCAAAAGGCAAGATTGTTTTGGGGTGTTGGTGATATGTGCACTCAGCAAACAGGAAGAGAAAGGGCTGTTAACTCATGACCCAGTCGGGAGAGTTTCAGTAACTTTGGCTAGTGGGTGTTTCTAAGGGTAACTTTCTACTCTTAGTGATATGGTTTGCTTCTCTTGTAGAGAGCCTCCCCTCTCTCCTAATCTTTAACAGTCTTTTTCTTTTGAATCCAGGAGGACCCATGACTTCTGGTTGGAGCAAAGTTTAGAAAAGAGAGAAGAAAAGGGCTATTTCTTAATAGAAAGATACAGACTAAAAATTTGAAACTCAGAATTTTGGCATTTGGTCTGGATAGTAAAGTTGTGAGGAAAGAAGTTTTTTTTTCTTTTAGAAACCTTTCATTATAGAGAATTTAAAAATATACAAAAGTAAAGAAAATAGTTTAATGAAATCTGATGTTATTTATCAACCAGCTTAAACAATCAAGTCTTGGCCAATCTTATTTCACATACTCACCCATTCCTTTCATTCTTGTATTATTTTAAAGCAATTTCAGATAGTATATAATTTTAAACTCTATAAATATTTCAGCGTAATGTCTAAAATAAATATATATATACTTATACAAATAAACAATACCATTACCACATCCATAAAATCCTTAATAGTAATTCCTTAATATCATAAAATACTGTTATAACACCTAAAATGTTAACAGGAATTCCTTAATATTATCAAATATCCTTACATAAAATAAATTAATAGTAGTTACTTAATATTATTGAATATCCTGTCAATGCTTAATATTCTTGATTGTTTCTTTTTTCGTTTACTTGTTTAAGGTTCATATACTGAAATTAGTTAAAAGTCTCTAATGTCTTTTTTAATTTATTGGTTTCCCTTCCATCTCCTTTTTCCATTACAATTTATTTGTTGAAGGGTAATTCACCCTGAAGAATTTAGCTCAGTCTGCTTATCTCTAAAATGGTGCATAAAATTCAATATTTTTGTGAGATAGACGATTTGGAAAGAGCTATAGATTTTATTTGTAAAAAAAATGATTAGATCTTTTCTTATGCCATGAAGAAATACTCATCCCTCCAACATCTGAAATAAATGAAAATCTGGTGTAGGTTTTTTTTTTTTTTTTCCATGAGAATGAAGTTCATATTCCTTATCTGAGGACTTTGGAACTAGGCAGATCCTTAGAAATAATATAATCAGTACTTTGCAAACTTTTAAAAACTAACTTGTAAGAAAACCACTGGTGATCCACTAATGGGTCTCAACCCACAATTCGAAAAATACTATTGTAATTTAAGTGCTCCATTATATAGATAAGAAAACAGCTTCAGAGAAGAACATGTCATGCCCAGATGATCCAGAAAATCTGCACGAGAATGTTGAGAGTTGTTGTTGTTGTTATTGTTTTAAAGCCTACAGCACCTGGTCTTCCTAAGTGGTCTCCCATCCAAGTACTAACCAGGCCTGACCCTGCTTAGCTTCCGAGATCAGATGAGATCGGGTGTATCCAGGGTTGCATGGCTGCAGACATCCACATGAGAATGGGAACTGGAATTTCTGACTTGAAGTTCGTGCAGAGGCTGGAGGTCAGATAGCCCAAGAGCTGACAGCCAGGTTGTGTGCTCAGTAGTGATGTGACCTCAAACAATTTATTTGGCCCTTTCTTGATCTACAAAATGAGGACGATGATATCACCTGCCTCTAAAAATTAGGATGACTAAATTAAATATATAAACTCCTGACCACAGTGCCTGTCATGTGTTAATTTTTATTAATTATTATTAATTTCATTATATCATAAAGGTAATAGTGTAATATTTGTAAAGTCCAAGAAAATACAGGAGAAATAATCTCAACGATTTACATCACCACATCTTGCTTGATTTTGTGATATTTTTTTTTTTCTCAATTTCTTTTATCCCCACACCCTAAAAGACAGAATACATATACTTAGCTTTGAGAATTTTGTTAGGTGTTTGGAATATAAGAAAAAAATAATCAAGATTAAGAGTAAATGTTACTGTCCTGGTATATTTTTAAAAACTGTAATATAATTGCTCATATTTTTTTGATAAGAAAAATATGTAGGATTTACTTTTTTTTAGTTGGGGATCTTTATGGGCAGTTCACCTGAAATGAATGATAAAAATCAATATGCTGCAATAAAGGGAGTCAAATTATAGATTGAGAATATGAAATTGAATGCAACCATAGGAAACAAGAAACAGGCCATAGCGTGTGGAGGCTTAAGACACCTCCTGATAGAATAGACCACATTCTTGAAGTAAAATAAGGAGTAAGGGAAGATGTTTGAAAATAGCTTTAATGCAAGATAAGAAGGAGATGAATGGAGGCACAGTGGGGCTGTTTAAGGGGGAAATTATTCCAGAAGACTTATATATTTTAAAGCATGATACCTTGTGTCTTATGATATAGATGCTTTATTGGAGGAACTGGAACGCTCCACCCTCCAGGACAGTGATGAATACTCCAGCCTGGCTCCTCTTCCCGTGGATCAGCATTCCAAAAAGGAGAGTGACCGTGCCGAGACCTCAGAGATCCTTTCTGTTCAGGATGGCACAAGTTCTTTGCCGGTAACTTTTCATCTATTGGAGTACTTTTAAAACAGACATTTGTGTGCATTTCTGAAAATGAATTATATCTCACATAAATGATATGAAAGGACAATCATATATTCCAAGAAAGAGAACAATAACAACAAAAAATCCTTCAATGATAACTTTGAGAACTAATTTTTTTTTTTCTAATGAGGGCATAGTAACAAAGTATTCCCTAATTTACTTGGAATATTCTAATATTACTTTCAATAAGGCCAGGTGGCAGCTCAGACAAGTCTTTTCAGAGTGACTTTTTAGGGTCACCACTTTCCAGGTCTTATTTTCTGCTAAGTATATTAAGAAATTCAGTTATTCGTATACCCAGAGATGATGAAGCTCTAGGAAATAGCCATGAACGAACTAAACTCATAAAAGAGGATGCATAAAAACACCAGAAATCCAATTTGTTAATTTCTAGTTAGAGTTAAAACCATCAGGTAGAATAGATGCTCATATTTGCTGATATATGTATTCCCTTCCTATGAAAAATACATGTACCTATGTTAGGATTAGAAGGTTGTTTGATAAGAATGGAATTAGTCTAAGAGGAATTAAGTAGATGCTTTTCATATCTGATGTCTTTGGACTATGATATTCTGATCCTCCATTGTACACTAGTATATGAAATCACCAGCATCACAGACCTGAAAATCGAGCCCATGGGTAGGTTCCCCCTTTAACTGTTCTTATCTTTAGCTGAACAGATACCATTTTCAGGCTGTACATATATCTCCACACCAGTGAGTTACTGTCTTTGTTCTCACTGCTAGATTATAGCCATAAGCCCCAAATTGGTCTGCTATTCTGGCCCCCTTTAATTTTTTCTCAAAATAGCAGCCAGGGTGATCCTGTAAAATTTAGATAATGTTGTTTTTCTGCTCAGAAACCTGCAGTGAATTCTCATCTCATTTGGAGTAAAAGTCTTAGTCTTTACACTGGCCTTAATGGGGTGTCCATTTGTCTTGGTTCACATGGGACCAAGAGCCCTGGTTTTATGCTTGTCTTCTTGATATCCATTTATTGGCTTAACCTTTACCCCAGATTTTCCATTTTTTATAAAGTTTTCTTATTAGCATTTACATTAAAGTAAACCAGCATGGGTTAAAAGACCTCCATTAGTTTCTCCTGGCTTCTTTTACAGTCTCATCTAATAGCATACAAAACACACATGCAGTGAACAGTTCTTACTTCATTATGGCTAAGTCTAAAATGTGACTAAATTATATCTCGTCTCCTTTCCTGATCTTGTTCAGACAAAACCTAAGTGACAGCACCCTTTTAAGAGTAATATGCAAGGTTCTGGCTGTTAAAGCTAATTGCTTAAGCACAGTAGTCAAGGCCAGCTAATTCCTTTGGTCTTGGGAGGTGGCAGGACAATTTATGAGGCTTTCCCCGCTGCTGGCCACTTGGTTTACCACCACTCATGCATGACCTGCTGTGTTCCCCGTGGTGGCCTGTGAGATGCCTCTATTCTCGGGTTAGAAGGAAAAATGGGAAATTGTGGCTTAATGTCATACAAATTCTGTTTAGGAGATAGAGGCTAAGCATTCTGGACATGAAGTGTGGTATAATCTAAATGTTTATATTTAAGCAGTTTTGTCATTACTTGTATGTGTAAAGTTATAACTTTGTTTTATTATTTGGTAATGCTTTTTAAAATTTTGCGATAAATGCTTTTAGCAGCATTTGGCTCAAACTAAAACCAAAACCAAAACTACATGTTTAATTATCTTAAGAAAGTTGATGACAAATATGTAATTTGCACAAAATACTTGTCAACATTTACTGTCCACCATGGAGGCAAGTAGAGATATCACTGTCCTTTTAAAAGCCAGAAAACACAGATATGGTGAAGAAGCATCAGCATCTATTTCAAAAGTTAATAATTTAAGAAGAATGAGCCCAAAGATGATGACTGAACGTGTACAGCTGCAGGAGGTGTGTTTACATGTCATTGTGAGGCACACCTTTGCAAAACCGCCAAATGAGGTCAGATTTATATCAGTGTCAGCAGAGACCCCTGTTAGAGAATTTGTTATTTCCAAAATTGTTTAATTTTTTCATCCAATTCAAAGGGTCAAAATTAAACATCTGACATTGTTATATGCCATTTTTATACAATTGCATTTTATATATATATATATATATATATATATATATAAAATTACCCGTTTACAGCATATACAATATATAAAAATATATATACATTTGTAATTTAGTTGAAAAGTTCAACAATGAAGATATGATGTTAGTTTTTTATGGGGGGGGTGGTAATAATAGGAATACGGATTTTGGTGGAGCACAGCATTGTGGTAAAAACAATGTTCTTACATACTGAAAAACCTGTGGAGCAAAAATGTACTTGGAATTGGTTGTGATGTGCACAAAATTCATGACTACATTCAAATGAGCTGTAGTATTCTACCACTCAAAATAGAAACTGCAATTGTCAAAATTTATATACATGCACAATCAGAGTGTGTATGTACATATATACCAAGTAGTGTATGTGTATGTGTATGTGTATATATATATATACACAAAATTTTTGTGACAGAGCTGATGTTTAATCCTCAAATTTTTCAGCATAGCTGTATCTCTGTATTCCCTGTCATCTATTGGATTTTAGGAATGCCTGAGGCTTTGAAAAACACATTGTAAAGCAATCTAAATTTAGGTCACCTCATGTGCAAAATCAGTTGGAAAAATTTAATCAAATTATTCAATGAATGTAGCAGGAAAATTCAGCTTTTGAAACTTTTAGCAAGTTGCAATTACATAAAACAAAACTTGCAAAAAGGCAGAAACTCAAATCTCTGCCTTCAGAAGCCAGGGAGAAATTGAACAGATCAAAAGATGAGAACTCAAATGGTTTAATTATATGAAATTATACTTTGGAATGGTTTAATTATATGAAATTATACCTAATATGAAAATATACTTTGGAAAAAATCTTGACTTCGACAGAGCTCCTACTTGTAATTGGATAAATTTATATTCTCCACCAAAATGGGATGAAATTATGAAGGCTTATGATTTTGCAATATCCACATTTGGTGAAATGTTAAGAGGGATCACACAACGAGACAATGTAAAAGCTCTGTCCTGTAAAAATTTTGAAGAAAGGTGCTTTGAAATATAGCTCTTGTGAAAATATTGGGGCTGAAATATTTATATGATTTAATACAAAAAACAGAATTGAGAATATCTTTTATTAAGCAGATTTTTCTCTGAACTTATAGGTTCATGCGCATCTAGAGAGGGAGTACTTTCTCATTTAAAAATATTACAGTCTACAGAGAGGCATCAGTTAAATGTGTCAACTATTCCAAATATATTAACCATAAAATGCAGCTGTGCAGGAGATAGCAAATTTATAAAATATATGTAATAACTTAAAGGAGAAGATAAAAAACTTTATTAAAATAGATGGCATAACATCATACTAAAATATGATATAACTACAGTGGGAATTATAAACTTTTAAGTGTTTTGTTTTTAATATTATAATTCATTAAACTAAATTCCAGCAATTAGTGACCACAGCTTCAAATATCTTTAAATAAAAATCTGGTCTTATGCAGTAAAATAAATAAATAAATATATATATATCATATAAACAAAAGACATTTTCAGAAAAAATTCTACATTGCAATGTCAGAGACAGCAATGATAATTAGTTGGTTCACACACCGATTAAGGTGTGTGAACCTATATCAGAAATCATTATCTACTTGTGCTGTTTTAAAATGTTCAATTAATATGAAACTCTTAAAAAATATTTTTGATTTAATGTTTATAGCTATCTGTCATTTAAAAATATTCTAGAAAATTTGGTCTTGAAATTAAGTTTTGAATGGAATTATTGTATAGTTCCACGAATATAATAAAACCAAACTTTTGGTGAACAAATACACATTTTAAAAAGTATATAATATTAATTATTTTTAGTAGCCCTTTCATTTTCAGAAGTGTTCCCAGTTTGAACAATAAATTATGTGGTCACTCTACTTGTATGATCTGGCCCCCTTTACTCTTTGCCCCTGTCTCACTGGTTCACTCTGCTCAGGCCACAGAAGCTCCAGGGTGCCCTCCTTGCTTTTCCTTCTACCTGGACCAGGTTACCCCTGATATCTGCAAGCTTTTCTCACCTCCTATCAGTCCTCGCTCAAGAATCCCTTTCTCAGTGAGTCCTTTCCCGATCAGTATGTTTATCTTATTTATTTATTATTTATTTTTTAATTATTTTATTTTTCAATTACAGTTGATATGCAATATTATACTAGTTTCAGGTGTACAGCATAGTGGTTAGACATTTATATATAGCTTAAGAAGTGATCCTCTTGTTAAGTCTAGTACCCAGCTGGTACCATACATAGTTATTACAATATTATTGACTATATTCTCTATGCTGTACTTTACATCCCCATAACTGTTTTGTAACTGCCAATTTGTACTTAATCCCTTCACCTTTTTCACCCAGGCCTCCAAGGCCCCTCCCATCTGACAACTATCAGTTTTGTTCTCAGTATCAACACGTCTGTTTCTGTTTTGTTTATTTAGTTTTCTAGATTCCACATATAAGTGAAATTATATGGTATCTGTCTTTCTCTGTCTGACTTATTTCATTTAGCATAATACCTTCTAAGTCCATCTATGTTGTCATAATGGTAAGATTTCATTATTTTTTATGGCAGTCAATATATTTTTAATTGCCATTTCTTCCACCCCCAATTAATTTTGCATATTAATTAATTTATGTTTTACACATTAATTTGTTTATTATCTGTTTTTCACAAGGTCCAGGGTAGACAATTTTCGTCCATTTGTTTTGATTTGTTTTATTTTTTGGCTGCTACATTTCCAGTCCTGGCACATGATAGGTACTCAATGAATATTTGTTCAAAAAATAAATGAGTTGTGGACCAACCTTCCCTTAGAGTCCCACATTATTTCTTTTGGTGTGTTAAGTCTGATCATGTTAGATCCTTCCTCTATACGCCATCCTGTCTAGTTAAAGGGGCTTTTTGCTGACTCATTTTATGTGTTTGGTGGTTTCTATCTGAGTACTTCTCTATTTCATTGCTTTTAGGGCAGGGAGAGGGGCACCATTATTTGTTCACATTCCTGCTACTCTGCTTAGAATTTGGCCTTTCTCTGTGGGGTGGCTGGTATTCCTCTGCCTTCTAAAAGAAGGTCTCAGAGATATGCTAGTTATCAAGCTAGAAACATCCTCTCTTTCTGGGTGTAGATAAGTGCTGACATTCTACTAACAGGAATTTATTCTTTGTTCTCTGTCACTCTGTCTTAGGTGCAGCTCGTGTATACTACCAATATCCAGGAACCCAATGTCTACAGGTATTTTTTTATTATTAAATACTTGAAAAAATTAAAGTTATTAGATGATTATTCAGTCTGTGTTTGGACATAAATTTGCTTAGAATTTGCCCACCACCTTCCTCCTCTCTCCATACTCTTCGAGCAGAGGTGGAATTCGGCCAGGCTGACTTGGCAATGTCCCAAGGCGCCTGGCTTCTAGATGGGTATCCAGGCTGATGCGCTCTTCTGTTTCCTTCACCACCTGAAATAGTATAAATAGTTCGAACCATCACAGATGTTTGGCCCAGCTATTCCAGGCCACCAACAGAAATTTCAGCAAGATGCCAACAGAGTAGGAGCTGAACTAAGAGAGTGGGTCTTACTTAGTTCAGGGCTGAACTAAGGTAGTGGGTCTCCATGACAGACTGATGAGTGTATATTGTTTCATTCCATATTTGCTCAACATTTATTTAGTGGATGGAAGGACTTCCTTTTTCACAAAAGTTACATTTTGAAACAGATCCATTTACTAAATCGTTTCTGCTGACCAAAGCAGTAACAACAGTCTGAAAAAATTAGAAGGCCACTTTCCTCATTCTGTCTTCAGGTGCAGTTTTAAAAATCAGACAACTCTCTGGGAAACAAAGATCTTAAAATGTAGACAGTCACGGCTCATGCTTGGTACAGAGTACTGCACCACACCTTAGTTTCAGAATTGCAGCCAGTGGCCCATGCCTGACACCACATAAGGGAAGGACCTGCGTTATCAAGAAGTCTTTTTATAACTTCCCACTTGAGGCCACTTTCTACTCTGATGGGATGGAGGCTAATATATTAATACAACTGCCAGTTAATTCCCGTTCTGAGAAGTTGCCTGGGGCAGACCCCCTAGACCTCCTTGTCAACCCCTCTGTAAAAAAAATCAAAACAGAGCAAAACAACAACAACAACAAAACAGTACCCAGCACACAATAGGCTCATAGTACATATTTAGCTTTTTAAATCCAGGATGCCTAGACTTTGATGGGGACACTAATGAACATATAACATGAAAACCAGCTCAACCAGCAGCCATTTCTCTGATCTGTCTTCTGAGCAATTGATGGCACAACAATACTAACTTGCCGGTGGCCCTCCCCCATAGTAAGTCTTTGATCTAGCTCCTCTCAGACCCATCTGTCCCTCTTCTCCTTCTCTGCTCTGTATAACAGGGGAACCAACCCCTGTAGGCGGTGTTTTCTAGGCTCCAGGCCAGTTTTCTCTCACTGGCTTCAACCAATGGGAAGCATTGTGGGGAGACTGGAGGGCGAGAGGCAGGGAAATTTAAGGCGTTTTCTCCCCCAATCTCACACTCCCCCCACAGTGTCTCTGTCAGCAGTTTTATCTCCTTCATGGCTTCAGCTGTGATTCCAGCTCGTGCTGCTGACTTGGGCCCCGGGGCTCTGGTAACTTGCCTCTTTGCTTTGTCGCTGTGGCCTAATGACTTCCTGCCGTGGCTAATCTCTGGGTTCCCTCGGTGTCCTCTGTTTGCTTTTTAGCTCTCCCATCACTTGTGTAATCAAATTTCTGTATTAAATTTCTCCTGTTTACTCCCAGTTTTTATATTATTCTTAGTGGACCTTAGCTGATAGCCTTCCCATTACTGAATGATACTTGCTTTGCAGACCTTTGTGGGAGACTGATACAAAATCCAGGTGACTCAGTAGATATATAATAGATTGGTACAAATCTCTGAGGCTTGTATAATATAATTCAGAGTGGACCAGTCTGACATGCATAGATAGAAACTAGAATTCTTACATTCTGTGTTCACCATTTCCTCTGATTTGCTTAAACGAAGCAAACATTACTTTGGACCTTGAAAGTATATTCAATACCAGTTGTGAATATAGCAATGTAAAAATACTTCTAATGTAAGTTATATATTATTATATATTATTAACATTATGACCAATAATTTAGAAATGTATTTTTTACAAGTACAAAAATAATTTTGGTAAGAAGAGGGAGAAACAATTCATAAAAACAGGAATGAATGGGGGAAAAAATCCAGCACAATGAAACCCCTCACTTGAGAAGTCTGGATTCTCTTAAACACATCTCTTGTGATTTATATTATTAAAATCCCTGAGTAATGAAGTAAGTTGTTGCTGCTGGCCTAGCAAACTACCCTTACTGTTTTCAAGAAGTGAGCAGACAAATCAAAGGAGCTCTAATTTGAGGTTCCTCTCTAGAGAACATTTCCTGTAGTGATCTAATCATCAATCTTTGAAAGCTCTCATTTCTTACTTAGAATGTCATATTGCTGACTCAATTACCATTAGGGTATCATGACAATGATTTACTTCCCTTTTTTCATTGCACTAGGAGTCTGGTTAAAAACACAGCAAGAATTCTTTGAATAAACACAAGTATGTCCCAACTGCGAGATGGACAGGCTTTCAGAATTGTACAAATCCACATTAAAAACTACACTTATACTATGCTGGGGCACAGGCCAGAAGAATGTGCTCACAGTCCAGCCACCTTTTGTATTTCCAAGACACATACCTGTGGCAGCAATTACTAAGGGATTATGGCTGAAAAGAGTTGTGAGGGACCCGCTCCTTTGCACTTTCTTGGAACCTCCAAGGAATGAATCAATCACTTGTATACCTGACCATTTTTGTTTCCAGATTTAAAAAAAAAAAAATCTGATGTCTGGAAAGAGGCCATGTTGTACCTAAAAGGCAAAGTCTTTTATCTTAAGAGGGGTAGATTTCCACTTTCCTCCTACATTTTCCTGTTGTTAAGTAATCAAATGTAAGTCAGTCAGTAGTTGGACATGTACCCAACCCAAGAGAGAGTCCTCTTTCCTTAAGAGAGGAGAGAGCCATATTTCTTCTACTTGTATCCTGGTTGGCAATTACATAAAAATAAGTAAAGTAGTCAATTTGTGTTTTTATTTTTGAAAATATATTTAGTGAAAAACTTAGAATAGTTGGTTTTATCTATAGCTGTGCATGCGAGAGAGAGAAAAGAGAGGGGGAGGGCCGCTTTGGTGGGCGTTAGCTGAGCTCTCTTGATTAATGTTGATTATAAATGTTACTCAAGTCAGTTGCCTGCATGACCCAGTTTTTCTACTTCTCAAAATTTACTCTATGGAAATAAATAAATATGGGTGCAAATATTTATTTAGCAGTATCGATGATAGCAAAAGTTGGAAACAATCTAGGTGTCTAACAATAGATAATTGGTTTTATAAACCATGACACATTACACATTTGAAAACTTACATACCCTTTAAACATCATTTTGGGGGATAGGTTAGCATGGTGAGAGGGAACATAAGCTTTGCAGTCTATAGGCCCAAACTCTGTTGTTTACTAGCTGTGTTATGTAGAGTAATGTTTTTATCTTCTCTAAGCCCCATTTTTTTTCATCTAGGAGTGACAATACCTTACTCTTAAGATTGTTATGAGGATTTAATGAGGATATGTGTAAAACTCTTTACAGAGGGCCTGGCTTAGTGTGGACACTCAATAAATGTTAGCTGTTATGATTGCAAAGGACAGAAAAAGATGTGCATAAGGATATGGGAAAATGTTCACTTTAAAACATGAAAAAAATCATTCTGATTTTCTAAAATTACACACAATCATAGAATATCATAAAGCTGTAAGCCAACATGTGTAGAGGAATTAATTGCCTCTCAAAAAGAGGATTATGTGTGGTTCAGATGTTTTCTTTATATTCCTCTGCAGTTTTAAAATTTTCTACATTTAATATATTAATTCTATCCTTAAGAAGAATTTTTAGTAGGAATCACAATATCATGACCATATTAATGTCATTTGCTGAAGATCGCTTATAGAATCATGGCATATAAATATGAGCATGTGTATAACTCAGACATACGTGAGAACTGCACTATGATGCTCCATCCGCCACCCCTACCACCTCACCTGTTGGCTGTGTATATTAGTTCTTTCCTGGTATCAGTGACCTTTTTTTTTTTTGCAAATATAACAATATATACACGATTATTTTATAAACTCATTAAACTCAAAGAAGTACCTTCGGCTCAATATTGCTGTGAACCTAAAACTACTCTAAAAAATAGTCTTAAAAAAAGTTAAAGAATTCAGAAATATACAGAGAATAAAGCTAGCCTTCCTCTCCTGGAGTCTTTCTTCCAGCACCTGAATGCCAGCTTTATGGGTAACTGCTGTCAGGGATGTCTCCTTATATACCTTTGTGTATGCATATTCACATTTATGTCTATGTGCTTATAAAATTACATAAATGGAAGGATTTTTCATAATTTCCTGGGATTTGCTTTATTGTGTTAACAGTGTATCTTCAAAGTCTCCCTTAGGTCATATCAATCTATGTCTGCATTCTTTTTAGCAGTGCGTGGTATTCCATAGTGCGAATAAACCATAATTTATTTGACTATATCTCCATTTGGTTTAGTTTTAATTTGCTCATAAAAACTGTATTGTTTTGTGTATTAAGGAATGTCTTTGTAATTACTTTATAGATATGTCCAATTTTTCTCTAAGGTAGAGTCTTGGAAGTGAAATTGGTATTTACATTTGAAATATTGATAGTTGCTGCCTTGCAAAGGATATTATACATTTACATAGCTACCTATGGTATATGTAAATGTGTATGTGTAGATATAATGCTGACTTTTGCCAACACTGAAAATTGTCAACCTTTCAGCATTTTGACTAATGGGTAAAAATTGATAACTCACTGTTTAATTTGCATTTTAAAGATTGAGAATGAGCATATTTTTATATAGTTAACATTCAAATTTCTTTTTTTGAAATTTGCCTTTTTTTCCTTAGCTCAGGTTCTATTGGGGTGTCTTTTTATTATTGATTTAGAGACTTTTTTATATTCGAATATTATTTGTTTTAAATATTTACTTATTAAAATTTTTTTTACACTGTTGATATTTTTCTTTTTTGACTTCACTTCAGAGTTTTATGCCTTAGGAAAGTCTTCATCACCCCAAATTATAAACAATATTATCCATTTTCTTCTAGTATTTTTATATTTAAAAATATTTATATATTTAATTCATTTAAAAATTACTCATGTGTATAGTGTGTTACACATCTAACTTTATTGTGTTCCAAATAGGTTGTCATACCTTTGGAGTCTGTTTCTGGTGATTTTAAATGACATGTTTATCATAGGCAGTGTCATAGGTACAGGAGTCTGTATCTGGGTTCACTATTCCACTCTTTTGATCTATTCATTTCACACAAATTTAATTATGATCACTTTATAGGATTTTGCATCTATTGGGACAAGTCTTCCTTCTTTTTCTTTTTCTTTTTCAAATTTGTCTTGACTATTCTAGCCTATGAATTTTAATATTGGCTTATTAATTAACATGAATAATTCTATTAGGATTTTTACATGAATTGCATTGCATTTACGGTTTAATTGGGGGAAACTGACATCGTATCATGTATCTTTATTTCTGTGGATCTTCTTTTATATCTGCCAGTGGTTTTTCTTCATAGAAATCTTACGTATTTTGTGTTAAATGTATTCTTTAATATTTAATCTTTTTTTTATTAGTATTATATAAACGTTCTTTTCTTCTCATTAGATTTTCGAATTGGTCACTGCTGGTCTATAGAAAAGATACTAACTGTTATACTAATTATTTTATTTTATTCTTGTATCTAGTCACCATCCTGATATTTTTATTCATTATAATAATTGTTAGATCATTTACCTGATATTGTCTGGGTATATGATCATATCATCTATTTAAAAAGAAAATAGGAGAGTGCTTTGCCTTTTTCTTCAAAATATATACATCTCTTATTTTTACTTTTAAATACATTTGATAATGCATTCCAGAATAATGTTGAAGACCAGCAGTGATAGTAGGATTCTCGTCCTTTTCTCTCAATTAAAAACATGCTTAGTATTCCACTCTTAAATATAAGGCTCTTTATCATTTCTTATAGACGTAGTTTATCAAATTATGAAATTTTTTTTCCTTGATTTTAAACAATAAGAATGGTGGTTGAATTTGTTTTTAACTGCTTTTCATCACCCATCAATATGATTTTAAATTTTTCTCTTATTTGTTACTATAATGAGTTGTATTAATCCTTTTCATAATGTCGAACTATCCTTGGATGACTGGTATAAACACTACCTAGCCATGGTATTTTTAAACACATTTCTGCTGTTTTTATTTAAGCTTCTCTCTCCTTCTCCCTGCCCTCCCCCTACAATGTTCTTTGCCTTCACAACCCTTTCCATTCTTCAGAGGCCATCCCACACCCCCATGCCCACCTCTGATAAACTCTCCTTGACCTCTCTACATTCCTAATGTCTGTTCCGCATACTTTAAGAAACCACCTGTATTTTGTTTTATGAGTGTTAACAGAAGCTAATGCCTTATTTTGCCAAGCAAACTTTAAGCTCCTTGAGATCAGAGCCTGGATCATAGTATCTTTGTGTCCAGATAAATACATAGCACAAAATCGAGTTCATCCGTCGAATTAAGTTATTTTGGGAAAATGAATGACAGTTTAGAAGTGTTCCTAAAGGGGAATGTGGAGCTTAACATTGTTTGAGTTTTGATGTGTTTGTCTGATTTTTTGTTTTCTCCTTATAGTGAGATTCAAGAGCGGAAGGAATCACCACCACCTCCTAAAACCTCAGCAGCCACTCAGTTGGATGAGCTCATGGCCCACCTGTGTGAAATGCAGGCCAAGGTGAGCACAGTCCCTGTGATAAAGCCTTCAGGCTTTATCTTTTTGGAACCCAGCTCCACATTCCCCCTTTGGATGATAGAGATGAGAGAGGAAGTGCTCTAGTTGGGACAAGCCCTGAGGGCATCAGCAGCAAGGCCAAATGAAGTGTGACAGGACTGGTAAGAGGACCTGCCTGAGCAGGGCAGAGCAGAGCTTGTGCACAACCTGAGGCAGAGCAAGGGCAATCAGAGTGTCGCTTTGACGATAAGCGTGAGGAGTCCTGAGCCCCATATTGAGATAAAATCCAACTCCTTGCTCTAGCCTCCAGGGCATGAGTGGCAAGCTCATGTGGCAGGCAGGGAATGCAAATCAGATAAATGGGCTTAAGAATTTATCAAGGGAAACATCATCTAGAATTCTTAAGGTAGGGAACCCGACCATTCTAAATTGATTGGAGGATTTGCTATGCACACATGAGGTGGCTATGAAATAATTTCAAGGCAGTATATAAAAATAGGGATGGAGCAAGAACCTTATCTTTGTGGCTCACCTCTGGACTCCTAATGCCCAGCACAGTTTCTGACACAATGTGAATAATATGTGCTTATTAGAGGGACAAATGAATAAACATCAGAGACAAATTTTCTTTAACGTTCACCATAAAGCTGAGTGCATTCCTCATTGTGCCATATACCTGGAAATACTAGAAAAATATTCTACATTAGGACTTTTAATTGTGTGGTGTTTTCTAATTGATTTAGCATGTGTCTTGGTTTATTTACATTAAAAAAATAGCTGTTTATTTTTTGATAGGCCATACATTCACATTGTACAACAATCAAAAGTAACAAAAGTTTACAGTGAACTGTTTCCTTATCAGCTCTGTCCCCAGCCACCCAATTCCGTCATATGGAGGTAGTCAGTATTTCCGGTTTCTTACATTATCTATTCAGATGTACTCTAGAATACACAAGTAAATAGATACAGATGTAAATGCAGATGTAGAAATAGATATATTATTGTGTTTTTACTTAGTTATTATTCATATTCAATTCTGGTCACCTTTTCAGGCTTTTTAGACATTAACCTTTTGAACACTAATCTTTTCAACATTAACTAACATTATATAACAAGAGAGGAAGGAAATCTGTCAGATGATAAAAGTTCCTTGAAGGGAAATGAGTATTTTGGATTAGCGAGATAATGCGAGGTTACTCCTGGCCGGAAAAATAGGATAAGTGGAGGCCTGAAGTCAGATCACGTAACAGATCACGTTCAGGAGACTGCAGAGCCCCTGACTGTCTTTAAACAATGGGGGCTTTTTACTGAGTGATGAAAGATGAGATTGAACAGGTAAAGCGAGGGGAGCGGGTGGGAGACTGAACACCTGTATGATGTGTGCAGATTTGATGCCAGAAGCGATGGACAGCCATTGTAGTTTTCTGATCGGGGAGTATTAGATAGAGCCGTAGCCTGATTGGAAAGGAGTTGGGAGAGATGGAATCAGGACATGAGTTGATGAAGGATAAATTGAGCATCTTCTTTGTAATTTGAGCCTTTTCCTTTGAACGTTTTACAATAACTATTTTGGAGTTTTGCTTAAATAACTACAATCCCTCAGCAAGTCTTATCTGACAACTTCTTACCACCCTCTCTGCTAACACTGGTCTAAGTCATTATTTCTGGTTTGAGTGATCATAATAGTCTCCCACCTACCTAATGTCTCTAGTTCCATTCTACACTTCATTCCTTTCTCAGCTACCGCAGGGTCTTATAAATCAGATTCTTTCACTCTCATGCTCGAAGCCCTCCAATGGTTCTATTTCCCTTGAATAAAACCCAAGCTTTTACCATGAGGGTAAAAATGTGATTGTTGAGATCTTAGCCTCTCTCTCCATTATCTTCTCCTGCCACAGTCAGTCTCACTCCCTCTGCTCCAGTCTCACTGACCTTTCTTGCTATTCTTCAAATGTACCAAACTCTTTCTTTCCCTTGGGTCTCCCCTCCCTCGGGAATGCTTTTCCCACAAATATCAATATTTCTGTGTCCCTAAGTACATCACTCAAATGTCTGTACAAATATCACATCCTTAGAGGTCCTTCTCTGATCACCTGTGTCTAAATCAATTCTTCCTCACCATCTCACTCTCTGTCGCTTTTATCTCAGTATATAACATATCTTATTTCTACCTGACATTACATCTTATATTTATTTAATTGTTTATTGTCTATTACCCAGAAAATGTAAACTTCATGAGCCTAGAGCAGTGATTGGCACAAACTAGGTGCACAATAAACATTATAGAATAAATGAATAAAAAAATTAATCGTTGACCTGTGGTCACCATAAGAGCCGGAAAAGGTATCATCTTCATCTATTCATTTTTCTAGGTCAAAAAGATTTACAAATGAAGGAAGATTAGTCAGATTTCATTCCTGAGTCCTGAGGAACTTAGAATGAAAAAGAATGAAAGCATTTTGATTAGTGTTACAGTGTTGAATTTTTCCATGCCTTGGAGGAAAGTTCAGGAAAGACTAAAGGGTCAGTCAGTAGAGGTGAGCTGATAGGATCAGGCAGAAGATGCCAATGAGGATAAACGTCTAAGAGGTTGACTCTCTTCATGGTTCTCTCCTCGGTACCAGGTTGCAGTGAAAGCAGATGACAGCAAGAAGCACTTACCAGACAAGCAGGATCACAAGGCCTCCCTGGACTCGATGCTAGGGGGTTTGGAGCAGGAATTGCAGGACCTTGGAATTGCCACAGTGCCCAAGGGCCATTGTGCTTCCTGCCGGAAGCCGATTGCTGGAAAGGTGGGAAGGGCCAAAGTGTTGGTCCTATAGCCATCTATGTCTGTCCCACCAAGGACTGCTCTTTTTCCTTATGTTCTAAGATGTTTTAGTGATAGTTACTCATTACTGATCACTCTACAGTGCTCTAGGCACTGAGCTAAGTGCTTTGCAAGTATCCCTTCATTTAATGGTCACATTATTCCATTAAGGAAGACTTATCATCCCCTTTGTAAAGATGAGGAAACTGAAGGCTCAGGGGACATTAACTGACAGGTCCAAATCTAGTAAGAGGTAGAACTAAGATTTGAACCCAGGAGACTCTGACTCCTGAGTTTGAGCTCTCAACCACTTTTCTGGACTGCCTTTACTGAAAGTGACTTTCTCACTGCTCCTTCTGTTCAAACATCCCCAATTTAAATCGATTGAACACAATTTTCAGCTGCATTCAGCTTCAGATCATGGCTACAACCCCTGCTCTGCATCATCCTTCACCGAAACCATAATAAAGGTCTGTGAGACCTGTCTGCATGGGGCGTAAGGTGAGATGTTCAGATCAGGGGAGTGAAAACTGTCATTTGTCCTTTTCCCCTTCCAGGGATCCCTTTCACACTAAGGCTGTAGTCATCTCTTGTGTGTCATTGCTGTGCTCTATTCTGTTTCTCCTGCCCTCTGGGGCAGTATGGCCATAACAAACACTTCCAGGCGTTATCAGCGTGAGCAGTCAGGGAAGCAGGCACCCTTTTCCCAAAGCACGGACAACAGGCTGCACAGGGAGGACCTAGGTCCAGGCCTCAGTGTTGCGTGTCTCCAGGGAGTGCCATTTACATGGAGCGCTGTGTGAAGAGGGCCCTCCAGAGTTGTGCAGCCCACAGGCCCTAGCTCATCCTGCTGGGCTCCCGTGCCAGGCTTTATTTCATCCTCCAGGTCATCCATGCACTAGGGCAAGCATGGCATCCAGAGCACTTCGTCTGTAGTCACTGCAAAGAAGAGATCGGCTCCAGTCCCTTCTTTGAGCGGAGTGGTTTGGCCTACTGTTCCGAGGACTACCACCATCTTTTCTCTCCACGCTGTGCTTACTGTGCCGCACCCATCCTGGATGTAAGTAAACTCCTCTCCCCCTGCTTTCATGTAGCCCGTACTCACTCATTTAGAACCGGGGTTACGTTTTACATCTCTGTGGCATTCTCATCTCTCTCTGTGTGTGTTCTTTTTCTAGAAAGTGCTGACGGCGATGAACCAAACCTGGCACCCAGAGCATTTTTTCTGCTCTCACTGTGGAGAGGTGTTCGGTGCAGAAGGTACAACCCGGGGTACCTTGATCTGCCTTCCTTGATCTACCAGGATAGACTAGGTTCCTGTCACTACCATCCAAGGGCCCATTTCAGTTGCGAGATGTCATCCCTCTCCCCCTTTTTCCAACATTTGTAAATTTTGTTTAAATTGAATTTTTTAATCAAAGAAATACGAATGCTTAGTTTAAAAACTCGAACATTACTTCAAGGGTAATAGTGAAAAAGATTGACCCCTGCTTCTTTTTTCTCCACCCCAAATCTAGATTTTTTAGATTTTCTCCACCCCAAGTTCTGATTTTTTAAAACTTTTTTTCTGTTATTTACTTGTGGTTTAAATAATATACAACTATCGATTGATCCCCCCAATTTGAATCATTGTATATTCACTTTTTACTAGGGGACATGAGGATTTAGAAATTTTATAACTATCCCACCTTACCACCAACATATTTCCCCTCCCCTCCATCCTCTCAATATATAGTCGGGTCAGATCAGTGTTCAGCATGTACATGCAGATGATTTTATACATATTGCTCACAGTTGAGCCAGGTAGCAGACTAGGATTATAGTAGAGCACGGATTTTGGAGTCAGACTGCCAGGTTCAAATCTCTATGATGTTATTCAAGTCATTTAACTTCTCTGTATATCACTTTCCTCATCAGTAAAATGGGCCTAATAAAAATGCTTATTTTATAGGATCATTTTGAGGATTTTAAGAGACAATACCAGTAGTGTTCAGAATAGTGCCTGGCATATGGAGACATGATAATAATTAGTATCATTATAATCATGGTTTCCTTTTCGTGTAAATTTGTTTTTTCTCAAAGTTAATATTTGGATACCTTTTCCATTAGCTTAATTTTCATTGTACTTATCGCTAATTTATCTGACAGAACTGTAAAATCCTTCTCAAAATGGTCAACCACATGTGGCGAAAGGTCAGTTTCATTTGTTTTTTCTTGTGGACATTGGTCCAGGAGACTTTCATCCCCCTGCTCTAGCCTGAAATGGTTTCTCCTCAGGCCTGCTGAGAAGCAGTTATTCTGGGTCTCTATCTTGGTGATTCCTATTACTGTTTTCCTCTTTGGATCCTCGGTTTTCAGATCACATGGCTTTTTGTGCATGTTACTGTCTTTATTTTGGTGGAGCACCTCCTCTAGTAGCTCCTAAGAATGGATAGGAGGTAAAATTTTTGAGACCTTGAATCTCTGAAAATAGTTTTGTTCTGTTGCCTGGGTATAGAATTCTAGGTGGAAACTCTTTTCTCTCATAATTCTGATGTCTTTGCTTCACTGTCTTCCAGATTCTATTGTTGAGAAGTTTTTATTAAGATTTTGTTCTTATTACTGATCCTTTTTGTGTGATCTGTTTTTCTCTTTTTGCAGGTTTTTTGTCCCTTTTGTTTTCTGAATTGTCTTGATTTTTTTCCTGACTTCTTTTTATATTTGTTTTGAACAAATATGACTCATGCATAGAATCAGAAAGCTTCTTTATTTTGTCTTTTCCTGTCCTTTCAGAAGTAACTCAATGGGGAATGTTTTCTCCTCTCTCCTAAATAAAAACTTAGGTAGTTCCATGTCTTTTCTGATTACTCTTAACAAACAGGTCTAAGTAGAAAATCAATTTAAAACACAAAACAAGAAACTGAGTCCTTAGGTAATTCAGTCTGTGCAATAGCTAAAGCTCCCAAGTTATTTCAAGTGATAGCTACTCTCTCCCCTGGTGGGCTCTTTAAAAGGCTACAGGAGGCCAGGGAAGGGGATTATGGCCTCCACCTGTCCAACAGCTCTTCAGACTTGCAACCAATCTCATTTCCAGCCTTGAAGACTGTTTTATACATTCAGTTCCTGAGCCCCCCTGATATTATGACGCTCTGGATGGCATCAGTTTTATTGGTACCTCTCCTTGGTAGAGATGTAGCTTTCAGTTTTCTCGTTTTTGCCAAGCTAGTTGCCACTCTTATACCTACTCTAAATTTTTGAAAATTTTATTGATACCTCACCTGTGGCATCGCCTCTCCTTTTCTCCTTTTCCTTGTGAGTCTTTCTATTTTAAACAATTCTTTAACTATCATGTTAGTGATGTTTCAAGAGGGAGTGAAGATAATCCCACGCGTCATGTCCCTGGCCAACGGGGACTCTCTTAATAATGGGCATATTATTTTGTATATTTCTCACTATTATTTATTTAATCTCCACCACAATCTTGTGAGAGTAATTTTATTCCACATGTTACCTGGTTATAGATGAAAACACTGAACTCAAAGAGGTAAAGTGATTTTCTTAAAGTCATGCAACCGGAAAGTCAAAGAATTGGAATTTAAATTTGGGTCTTATTTCTGCAAGTTCTGTGTTTTTTCTACAATATCGTAACTGCCCCTTGACGGACACTCCATTCCAATTCTGCTGTTAGATATTTTTACTTTCTTGGCACCAACATGATCTACTTTACGTGAAGATAAACCTGAATCGAGTAGCAAGAATGTAATCCACTAGCAAAGTGCTTTGTAGTAATTTGCTTCTTCACTGAAGCTTGTTCACTGCTTTTCACAAATCATTAGGTCTTTCATTTCTCAACTGCACTTCAGTTACGTGGCATTTTTCATTGAGATTTAATCTAAAGCATATTGAAATGTGTCATGGTGAATTTATATGGTACTGGTAGCCATAGAATTCTGAGAGTTAGTTGAGTAGAACAGTCAGCAAGTGAACACTGGGATAGAACAGTCAGCAAGTGAACACTGGGATAGAACAGAAATAGGATACAGACACATTTCGAGAGACATAAGTCATATGCAAAAGAAAACTATCCAATCCATAGGATGACCAGGAAGCACCATGAAGGTAGCTAATTCTCACTGTTCTTGATTTGGGCCATTTCTAAACAAACAAGGTTGATTGGGTCATTTAGGACTTTACATAAATACAATGCCACACCTAGGATATGTACCTATTTAGACAACTGATAAAAATGCCATTTATTAATCAGAAGCTCCTCTTGGGTAGTATTTTTGTTTATATCCTTTGCTTTCTGTAAATAGGTCTCTTACTATATGGTTAGTCTATTAATTGGGTGACATCCTGCTTTACCCCAAGTCACATAGTCACACACAGAGTTTCTATAATGACAGCTTAACGATTGAGCCTTTTGGGAAATTAAATTTTCTGCATTTTTGTTTCGGCTCAGGGAATTCTTCTTTAAGGTTCAAGTTGATAAGCACATCAGGCCTTAGCATCCTCCTGTAGGGACTAGGTCTTCAGTGCCTTCGTCTTTCTTTCTAATTGTTCATTATCCAGGCCGTGCTGGTGCTCCCTGATTTCCCCTGTGGCCCAGCACCTCCTTCTCTCTGTGACACTTTTAATTGTTAGTGTCTCTCATCCATCCTTCCGAAGTAATTGGCCCCAGAGAGAGCCTCCAGAAAAGTAAGCGCTGAAACTTTCTCAATTTATTGGATACTGAATGCAGGGGTATCACAGAAAGTTTGGCTGATTGCTTTTGATTTCTCTCCTGAGACTTACTTGAGTTCAAACAGAGGCTGTCACTTCCCTGCTGTCTCATTCTTGTGACCAGCTACCCTGCAGATGCCTAGATGAAAGTCATTCCGAGATTAGTTGGTATGTCTTATGGTTTCCTCAAGTAACACCGACTTGCAGGCAAGCTCAGTTTTAGGTCGTTTGCATCACCCGAGGACTTGTCAAAAATGCAAACTCTGAGTTCCATCCCAGACCTACTGTCTCAGAAACTCTGAGGGTGGGGCCCAGCCTGCGATCTGCGTATTGACATGCTCTGCAGTGATAGATGCACACCAGCCTCTCGAGAAATGTTGTGCCACACGACAGCAAGAAAGATGGCCATGCATGTTGCATTGTTTTTCTTAAAAGAAGAGTAGGCCTTCGCACAGACTCTAGACATTCTTTGATAAAGTGAAAAAAGTAAAGTGAGCTCTTCTGTGTCTCGGGGAGAAGAACGCAGGACAGCTGATAAAATTATTGGTTTAGATTCTTAGGTCTACAGGCCTCAGAAGTCTGTTAAACTGAGTGCTTTTCCGAGACAGCATAATTGAATGAAGCAAGTCATATCAAATCGGGATCATGGAAAAACTACACCTACCTGATTTGGGTCCCCACCTCTAGCTGTTCCTATTGTCCTTCTTTGATCTGGCTGCTACTATCAAAGTGAATTTCTAGAAATCATGTTCTTGAGTGGGCTGCTTTCCAGTCCACTGTGCGTGCTTTGCTTACATGCTGTTTTAATGGGGCAGAGGTAGAGCACTCATATTTACAAAGCTACTAAGTTATGATATTTGGGCTCAGCTGATACTGTCAAGGTCAGGATGCATCTAAATTAGGCGTGTGACATCCAAGTTAGGCTTTGACGTTAGGCCTAGGTTTGAACCTCAGCTCTTCCACTGACAAGTTGGTAATATATGAGTTCTCTAAGCTTCCCTTTTCTCACTTGTGAAATGTGAGGGGGTGTTGCTGTGAAGAATCTAATTTCGATTTAGTACTGTAGGTAGAGCTCTCAGTTGGAACAAGTACAAAGCAGGTGCTGTATAAGTGGATTTCTTAGTCATCTTCGTTTAAGGTAGACTCTCCTAGTAGATGCTAAAGGAGATTTCTTTAGCATAGAAAAGTTCACATGTTTGTACATATTCTAGTTAACCCTGAGGTGAGATTCTAGACAACTTACTTCTGGAGCTGGTGGTCTCAATTTCGCTGTTGTAATATTGTTGATTTTGCTATTGTAATATTGTTCACATGACTGCTCATCACTAAATATTTATCGAGCAACTACTATGTATGCGTCAGGTACCATTTTTGGTACTAGGAAGACAGTGACAAAAAAACAAAGTTCCTGCCTTCATGGTGCTTGTATTCTAGAGAGGGAGACAGACAATAATTCAACTAGCCAACTAACTAATGAGAGAGAAAGAGAGAGAGTGAGTTAGTTATAAGATGCTGTTTGAGATAGGATGGTCAGGTCAATTGTTCTCTTAAGCAAACCCCTGAGTGAAGTACCCAAACATCTGGGTATCCTGGGAAAGCACTTTTCAAAGCAGAGGGAACATATCATTTGAATAAGAACTTGAAGATGAATTAGTTTATTATATATATTTTTAAATGTAAAGACAATAAAAAGACTGCAGAAATTTTCACTTATAACTTATTACCTTTTTAAACCAATACAATATAAAATTTTTTTCTGCCAATGTTTTTCTATATTTATTAATATTTATGCATATATTTGTTATAGTATACTTAAAATTCCCTTTTTTTGCTCAAGTCTCCATATAGTTTTATAATTTTATGACAATAATTTTATCAATTATTTCATCAGGTCTTTATATAGGCAAATTATAAAAGATTATACACCTGAAAAGCATTATTTATAGTTTCAAATATTGGAAACAACTAAATGTATTCATAATAGTATATTTAGATTACTTCTGATGTTTTAGTAGTGCTGCAATGAATATCTTTAAACATAATATTCTCTTCTTTTGAGTCATTTGTATGGATTAATTCCAGGATTGAGATATCTATTTTTTTAAATTAATTATTGATACACATTATCAAATGGCTTTCCAAAAGAATAATAACATTTAACTTTATTACCAGGAATATATAAATATGTGAATCACTCCATATGTTTTCCATCATCGGGTATATTTATTTATCACTGTTTCTACTGCTTAGTTAAAATTAGAAATTAAACTAATAATTAGCAAAACCTTCAACTTTATTGTTTTCTTTTGAGTTTTATGGCTTACTCATAATTTCAAACATGTTACTTTTTGGGCTATCTATGTGTAAAATGGACTTTAAAGGGTATAAAAAGGTAGTTGCTGTGGTGTCTCATCCTCCGTTATTTGGACATAGGATCTGTAAGATTCCAGCCAGGGTTTTTCAATATGTTCCTAAGAGTGAGAATTTCACATATTAAAGAGAAAGCACTTATACCCCAATGAACTGATTTTTAAACTTTTTTGTTACGGAACAAAAAACACAAAAGTGCTTCCTTAGTTAGCTTCAATACATATCAACATTTTTGTGAAACAAATTTCCTCTGATACCCACCCACCCTTTATTCCTTGTTGGCATATTTAAAAGCAAATTCTAGAAATCATGTCATCTCATCATTAAATACTTCAATGTGCATCACTTTCAACTGATAAGAACTTTTTAAAAAAATATAACTACCTTCACACTTAATGAAATTAACAATTTCTCATTATTACTTAAAACCCATATCCAAATTTCTCAAATTTCTCAAAAATGTCATTTTCTTGGTTTGTTTGACTCAAAATCCAAGCAGGGTCTATGCTTTGTATTTGACTGTTTTGTCTCTTAAAATTTTTAAATTTTGTAGCAATCCTCCTTTCCCCACTTTTTATACCATTTATTTGTTAAGAAACTGGAACCTATGTCCTATAAATGCCCCATGTTCTTGATTTGACTGGCTGCTTCCTCATGATGTTGCTTAACTTATTGGCTTTATCTCCCCTCCTCTTTCTGTATTTTCTGCAAACTATTAGTTCAGAACTAGAGACTTGATTAGGTTTAGGTGCAATATTTTAGGGCAGCGGTCTCCAACCTTTTTGGAACCAGGGACTGGTGTTCCCATGAGAATCTAATGCCTGATGATCTGAGGTGGAGCTGAGGCGGTGATGCTAGTGCTGGGGAGTGGCTGCAAATACAGATGAGGCTTTGCTCGCTCGCCCGCCACTCACCTCCTGCTGTGCGGCCCAGGGATTGGGGACCCCTGTTTTATGAGTGAAGGTCAAGGATAGGTTATAGACGGTGGATACTGTATACTTCCAGTGAGGGAAGACAGACCACAAAGATGTTTTCAGATAAAGGTAAGTGCTATAAAGACAATAAAAAAAGAAGTGATAGATACGGCTGTAGAGATGTCTCTCTGATAAGATGATTTTTGAACTGATTTCTGAATCACGAGATGAGGCTAGCCATATCAAGGCCGGAGACAGGACTGAACAGGCTAACGGAAGTATAGGACTGAGGTAGGCATTGAGGAGGAAAAGATCTTAACACTGTTAAATGCTTGCTTTGAACCAGGTACAATACTAAAACCCTTTACCTGCCCTATCCATGTTTCTTATAACAGCCCTTGGAGGTAGGTATCTGTTATTCACCCCATTTTGAATATGAAGACACTGATTTTGGGAAAGTTGGAGCCATTGGCCTCTTCGCTGCTTCCAATTTGTCTCACTGTCTCAAACAGCAACAGTGAACCCTTGATTTTTCTCTCTCAGGCTTTCACGAGAAGGACAAGAAGCCATATTGCCGAAAAGATTTCTTAGCCATGTTCTCACCCAAGTGTGGTGGCTGCAACCGCCCAGTGTTGGAGAACTACCTTTCAGCCATGGACGCTGTCTGGCACCCAGAGTGCTTTGTTTGTGGGGTCGGTATACTCTCTTATCTTTTGGAAATAGGGAAAATCAGCAGTTCATCCGTCTGAGAAGCAGAACTGCATCTGCTAAGAGGGTTCACAGTCTGGGATGAGGAGTGGATGTAGGCTTTCTAAAGGGCCACAAAACACAACATCTGGTGTAGGCATGTCCTTGTCTGTTTTGCAAGTGGGCAATGTCATAGCCTCTGTTTGGCTAAGACCTGAGCAAATTCCTGCAACGAGCAGATAACTGGCAGGAATTTCAAGGCTGAGGGCTTGACCTTGCTGTTTTACTTCTTGACATCTGCATTCCTTTTCTTTCTCTTCTCTCCACCCCCAGGACTGCTTCAGCAGTTTCTCTACTGGCTCCTTCTTTGAACTGGATGGACGTCCGTTCTGTGAGCTCCATTACCATCACCGCCGAGGCACCCTCTGCTATGGATGTGGACAGCCCATCACTGGCCGCTGCATCAGTGCCATGGGCCACAAGTTCCACCCTGAGCACTTCGTATGTGCCTTCTGCCTGACACAGTTGTCAAAGGGAATCTTCAAGGAACAGAATGACAAGACCTATTGTCAACCCTGCTTCAATAAGCTCTTCCCACTGTAATCTCAGCTGAACCCACTGCCTCTTCAGATCCCCTATGAAATTTAAACCAAGAGAGAAAAGAGTGCATTCGTTGCTACTGACTTCTGCTCATTAGGCTCACAGAGAAAGTAAAGTGGGTGAACAAATGAGGGAACTTCTATCTGTGACGTGACTCGGCTCGTAATCTTAATTTTTAGAGTTCTGGTCTTATTTCTTTTCCTGATTGGGTACTTGGGTTTAGACGTGGGTCCTGCGTCTAGCGCCTCTGCAGCTGTGTTTCCCACACGTACATGTTCGTTTCACAGCTGGTTTCCTCAGACTCCTTTGTTCCACTCCTTCGATGGCTCTCATAACGAGGCTTTTCCAAGCTTCCTATATTTCCCTGTGACTCAGTTTCCCACAACCACTGCTGTGGACTTTATCCTAGCTGTCAGGAATCTGGGGACCACCCTTAAGCTCCTTGCATCTCCCTTCAGTATATTTCTCTTTTTCAAGAGGAAGTCAGTTTTACCTGGACAGCTTAGGGTGCTGACAACATTGATTAATAAAGTGGCTTGTGTTTTAATGATTCGATGTCACATTAGTTTGGTAGATAAACTTTCTGCTTCTCATGTTAATATACTAGGCACTATTCACAAGTAAATTTGTACAATACCTTTTGTTTGAATTCCATACAAAAAGCTCTTTTTTAATCAAAATAAATTAAAAGGAGGGATTCTTGTTCACTAACTTTTCTATTAATTTGGGCCCATAATATTCATTTTGTTTTATTGCACTTAGATAAATGAATCATCTTACAAGGTCACAAAGCTTCTTAAAATTGTTTTTATCTCTTAAATTACCTAAGGAGAAAAATTGGATCTCCTCTAGGCACTTGCAAATTCATATTTGCATATGCATGCATATCTCCAAATACATAAAACTGTGTATATTAATTCCATCCAGATTTTTGTGTGTCAATTATATTTCAATAAAGCTGTTTAAAAAATGAAAATGGATGTTAACTTCACAATTGTCTCATGAAGGCAAACAAGATCGCTGTTTTTAAAGCATCTCTGAAAAAAGATGCTATAAAAAATCATTTGACCATTTTCTATTTTGGATTTGGAAATCCAAGTCCCAAATAAAAATCTCTACTCAATTATTTGTTCCTCTGCAAAATATTATTTGCAAGTAAGGTTGTAGAAAAGCTAGTTAGGTTATTAAATAATCTGACTCATGTCCCACCTCAAGTAAGCTTCCTCCAAAGAGATATTGATAAGATCTGTACTATAATGTTCTTACCAAAGTCTTAAAGATACTATACGATTATTTGTTTAAAAAAGCAGGTTCAATTACTGAGAGAAACTCCTTCACTAAAGGTATTTTTAAAAGTAACACTGAATTTGGTGTCTTCAGATCAGCATGCGCATAGAATTTCTTGGAGCACTGATGGATTAAATGATTCTTACCAAGCTTATTATGTCTATCTCCTTTGTTGGAATGGATAATAAGGGGTTTTAAGAGTTAAAAGGAAGTGGTAACATTTCATTCTATGAAATAGGAACTTCAAATGCATCTCAGCTACGTGGAAGGCCACACAGATAGGGAGCCATCTGGCCTCATGTCCTGTTTGGTTGGCTGAGAGTGCTAGACTAAGCAAAATTTACGTTCAACTTCTAAACATCCTCTTTGCTGCATTTGATTCTATGATGTCATGTGCAGGTGTTAATACGGCAGTGCTTGTGGTTGCCTTGGCCATTTGACAAAACAAACTTGGAGTTTTAGCCCTTAAGAAAGAATGTTCAGATGCTCAAACTTTTGTTAAGGATTAACTCTTTTGAGATTTCAGAAGAATCTAAATATTTAATAATATCAGAGGAAAGCCAGAGCTCACTATGGTGGAGTTACGAAGTAGAGAGTTGTTCTTCTCATGATGAATGTACGTGGCTATACTTAACATTCAGAAAGATATGCTCCCTTCAGGACCAGCATTTTGGCCCCAGAGAAGCCACTCACAAGTAAAAAGTTCTATTTTTTAAAAACCCAGAAATACTATTACTCAAACTGACCATCTACCTGTTTACTCTTGGTTCTGAGTAATTTCTAGCTTTTAAAAAAAATAAAACCTACCCTCAAAGAACAGAACACACACACACACACACACACACACACACACACACACACACACACACACACATATATATATACATGTATATATATGTATATATACACATACATACATGCATACTATATATGTATTAGTTTGGCCAATTATTCTTTGGAATAAGTAATCCTCCAACGTGATACTTTAGTAAAAATATCAATTATTTTTGCATATACGTTCTAGAATGTACTTTTCTTAGAATTATGGGATGGCCGCCAGGCTCATTCTTCCCCTTTCATGACCAGTAGAGGGAGAAAGAAGGCTTCTCTTTACTTTGCAAGAAAGTCCAGAGATTCATCCCGACTGGACTAGCGTGGGTCACATACTCGCAAGTGATTTTTGCTGGAGGAATGGACTATGCAGCTTGGATTTAACCAAACTGGACCATTCCCGGAGTTAGGGGCAGGACTGAGTTCCTCAAAAGACAAGGGCTCTGTAGAGGAGATGTAAATACTTTAAGGATCTGGTTACTGGTAAAAAGGTGGTAATCATGAATTCATTCATCTATTAGATCAAAAGCAAAAGTATTAAGAGTTGCTCAGTTTCAAGGTAATATAGAAGGTAAGCAAGTAGACATCTCCAGCCCTGAGGAAAAGTGTCTGAGAGCTTTACGGAGTTCAAAAGCAGCAGAGAGCCAGGAATAATGGTGCTATTAATGACACAAGGCAGATGTACTGGTCTTCCTTAGGCCCCCAGGGGCACAGCAGTAAGAAGCATCCAGAGCAGCTTCAGCCTGGAAATGTGTAGATCTTCTGGCCAAAATAAAGGCGAGGAGGAATGACAACTTTCTTTAGGGACAGGGGTCTTTGACATGAGCAAGTCCTTAATAAGGGCAGTGGTGGCAGCCACTAAAATATAGGACTGAAAAAGCAATTACCGGCCCCCAAAATACTGTGGAGGCTGAGTCACTAGGTAAAACTCACCATCAGGGCAGCATGTAAGTGCTAAGAACACAGAACTCCAAGGAGAAATGGAAACCTACTGGGGTCCAGTGGATGAGAAGAAAGTCTCAAATAAGAGCCAGTGCCTGAGTCGTGCTTGTCAAAACTATGTAACTTTGCCAAGAGGCAGCAATGCCTCGCATCTGCTCTGTACCAAAGGAGACAGTTTATGTAGACGGTTCCTCCTTCTCAGTTATGGCAAACGTGTAGTCCCTAAATCAGTTTCTGTAGGAAGAGAGCTTCTAAGTCCGTTTAGGTTCATAGACTGTGGATTCTGGACAACAGCACAGACTTTAGCATCCTGGTGAGAACAATCCATCTTCCCTTTCTATCCTGGATATCCCCAAATAGTAATGACACTGTATTCTAGGAGTCACTTCTTTTTGTCAGGGATAGCTACCCCAATTCCTGGGAAAGATATCTCAGATCACAGGTGGTGATGGAACAATTCCTACAGCGGAGAATGAGCAGACCAAGAAATGAGAAGATTTTATTTCTTTTCAACTTTAACATGGCAGCACAATTTACAATAGCCAAGATATGGAAGCAACCCAAATGCCCATCGACGGATGATTAGATAAAGAAGTCATGGTTCATATGTACAATGGAATATTACTCAGCCATTAAAAAAAAAAATGACCTCCTACCATTTGCAACAACATGGATGGACCTAGAGGTTATAGTGCTGAGTGAAATAAGTCAGACAGGGAAAGATAAATACCATATGATTTCACTTATATGTGGAATCTAAGGAACAAAAAGAACAAACTAATCAAAAACAGACTCACAAATATAGAGGACAATCTGGGGATGGCCAGTGATTGGATCAGGGGTAGACATGTGACCCTAGCAAAGCCAATCCGATTGCTCTCCAGGACCTGTGCTTGGGACAGAGATCTTCTCATTCCATTAAGATACTAGTCGTAGAATAATAAAAACTCATTGCTGCTGGGAAATTCCTTATTGTCACTTAGAGAAAGTCTGCCTGACAAAGAAGCTGAGACAGAGGAAAGTAAAGCTGAGTAATGATGAGTCAATGTCTTCTTTTTCTGAGCTTCTTAATCTCAGAATGGGAAGTTATGTGAGCAATAAAAATCTCTTTTTTTGCTTAAACTGATTAGAGTTGTAATTCTGTCACCAATTAATTGAATAAGCAGAACAGACATATTTTCTCTAAAACTTAAAGTATTATGAAAGAATGAATAAACGAACGAATTAGCTCAATAGTGGCAGAAAATGTGCATTGCCCATAACCATGAAAAACAGACAAAAATAGTATCTGACCACTTTCCAATGGTTTTTAAGTTAGAGAACTTAAGTTTTAAGTTTGAGGCATTCTATGGATAGAGTATATTTAGAGTAAAACTTTTTGCTCCTGTCCAATTTGTTAATAAAATCGAATAATGCGTTGTAAATCATGTCACGTGTGTTGCATTGTCCAGTGCTCATCCACAGAAAACGATGAAATCTTTAATGTTGCTGTAATGCTATGTATTTGTAGTGAATAATAGCTTAAAAAAATCTTGACGTCTTACTTGCAAACAAAAAAGAAAAAAGAAAAAATTTTAAATCATAAGAAAATTGAATTTACATTTATCCTGAAACTTGTTACTTGAAGAAAATCGGGTCTGCATGTGGTTGAAGAAGAGCAGGAAGACATCTGTGATGACTCCGACAGGAGATTTCAGGAAGACTTTTCAGTGCTCTGGAGGCTGAGGGTGATGCTTTTCATTATGTCCAATGACACTTGGAAAATATGATGTTCTCACTCCAGCTGCTCTTGCATCGTCAGACATGAGTTAAATACTCAAGGCTTGAAAAGAAAGTGAGAAGCTTAGAGGGAGAGAGAGATTTTCTTAAGATAACCTGAAAATTTTGAAGGAGAGGCAAGGAGAAAGGGAGAAAGTTATATATATTTATATATATGTATAAAACTCACGAGTTGGGCGAGATGAAATTTCCAGAGCTTCCAGCAAAGCAGGAAACATGGGAAACGGGAAGAGCGACACATAACACATTCTTCGTAAGACAAAGAAGGCAGAGGTGATGAAGGCCGGGTCGGGGTAGCTGTCTGTGACTCAGTTACTTCCTTCACACAAACTGCCGGGGAAAGCTATCACTCATCCTGTAGTATCTTAGTTAGGTTTTCTTAGAAGTCAATCCTGAGACTAAGATTAGTGTGCAATGATCTATTTATGATGGAAACTCTGGATATGTGGGTAGGAGAGTGGGAAATGGGATAGCAAAGGGAAGCAGGCCGATTCGGCGTGTATCAGTGATCAGTTTACTGGTCTGGGAAGTTTGAGCTTAATATTCTTGAGGACCTCTAGGATTGACTGTAGGGCACATGGGATGTCAACCAACTCCCCTACCCATTTTTTGAAAACAGAAAGAAAGAAAGGAAGAAAGGAAGGAAGGAAGGAAGGAAGGAAGGAAGGAAGGAAGGAAGGAAGGAAGGAAGGAAGGAAGAAGTAAAGAAAGAAAGAAAGAAAAAGTCAATTACATGACCAGGACGAGATCACTCAATTTTAGTGCTAACACCAGAGAACCAGACCAAAGTTTGCTTCGTCCCTGCCTGGGACACTTTTCGAAGGGTCCACATCAACAATGTAAAGCACATCTCAGAAATCTGGCCCACGAGATGAATTTCCAAAGGACGAGTGAGAGCACTAGGGCAGGACAGTGATTCACTGCTGCAGCCTGTGTCGTTTTGGGGGATAGTGAAAAGAACAGTAAGTAGCCTTGGCACCAGATGAACTGAAGTTCAAATGTTGATACCACCACTTACAAACTGTGTAAATATTAGTTAAGCTATTTATCTTCTCCAAACTTCAGTTTTATAATATGCTAAACGTGGGTAATAATACCTCTCACATGGGTTTGCTGTGAGGATTAACCAAGATAATACGTGAGAAAGGGCTATGCAAACCGCCAACAACCATACATAAAAGGCATTAGCAAAATAGCCCAGGAGATAAGTGAAGAAGTCGGCATAGCTTCCATCTCTAGCATTTCCATGGAGACGGTCAAAGTGTAGCAGGATTTAGTTGTTTGGGGATGATTTTAGAAATCTTTTTTAAGGCTCAGGATGAAAGCCGAAGGAATCTAAAATGCTGGGAGATTAGAAGAGTTTGGGTTTGAGCTCATAATCTTTCTCTGCAGCAACATATTGACAAAGTAATGCTCAAGAGTGAATGATTTTCATGGTACAGGAAATCCATCTATTTAGCCCTTTAGATAGAAAACAGCTAACCTCGATTAAGGAAGTAGAGCCACAGGAAAAAAGTTTAGGAACCTTCCAACGCCATGATTTTCACTGCCTGTCAATGGTCTAACCATAAATCAAAGGGAATTCTCAGGAAAATTCTTATTGTCATCGTTACCTGTATTAGTTTGCTAGAGCTGCCCTAAGAAAAATATCGGACTGGGTGATTTAAACAGCAGAAATTTATTTTTTCACTGCGCTGGAGGCCGGAAGTCTCAGATCAAGGTGTCGCTATGTTTGGTTTTGCCTGAAGTCCCTCTCTTTGATTCACAGATGGCTGTTTCCTCGCATGACTTTTTCTCTATACGCCTCTCTAGTCTTCCTTCCTCTTCTTATAAGGACACCAGCCCTTTTGGATTAGGGCCCCACCCTAATTTGACCTCTTTTAACCTTAATCATCTCTTTAAAGACCCAATCTCTAACTACAGACACATGTGGGATGAGGGCTTCAACTTATGAATTTTGTGGGGATGCAATTCGGTCCAAAACATTATTTAAAAGAATACTGCAGAAAAGATACAATGCCACATCTGATCAACAACTAGGTGGTGTCACTCAGTTTACTAATCTCAAACTCAAAAACAGGAAATTTTTTTTTAAGTGGACCCTTTATTATATTCACAGGCAATAAAAACCCCAGAGCTACTGTTAGGCATGGTTTGAGTCAAACATGGTTTTGAGGTCAGCAACCTCAGTGCCTTCTTCCTGTCTGTCTAGAGGAGGGCTTGATCTTGCTGGGCTTGCAATGCCACCATGTCTGCCTTCATTTCTAGCAGCTTCCTTTCACTTAATGAAAGGAAGATTGAGGTCTAATTTGGCATCTGTTTGGACTTTGATCACTTTGCCCATTACTTATTATTTTAACTGATGTAGTTCGAGTTTTATTTTCCCATTTTCTGCTCTGAGGGATGAGAATTAATTCTCCAAAGTAATCATTTTCTTTTTGACGTTAGCAACCCGAGACACATTTGCTGAGGAGTGATCTCCAGCTGCGTCTTAGGGACTGTGTCTTTGTAGATGATATTCACATTGGCTTCCATGATCTTGACCAAGGCAGATACGATGGTTTCTGCTTGTTGAGCAGTAAACCCGTTTTCTCCGAGTTAACACACTGTGGTTCGGGCCTTAGTGTGTTTCGTTTGGGACCGGTGTTTCTGAATCGTAGTTAAAAGGTGAGGGAGACTTGATGAGGTGGGGTTTGACTTCGGCGTGGGACCCATCCCGGCTTTACTGCTGACTAGTTTCATTATCTCGTGCCACGTCATTTGGTTTTCAATCATTCATTCATTCACTCGGTGAATGTGAGCATCTCTTTTGAAATGTTCTGTAGAAAAGAAAGATGCATTAGAAAGGTAGTTCTAGGGATAATTGGAGTTGAGAAATACTTTTTGCATATTTGTGTACTGAGAGGGAGAAGCTCACAGAAACGGAGATATTGGAGACTTACGATGAAGATTAAGATGAATAAGAAGCTCTAAGATGATAGAAATTGATTAAACTGGCTTCTGAAGGACACAGATGAGATGGAGGCAAGAACTCAGATAAAAATATGATCCTTAGAAAAAAGGATGGTTCTTCTATGTGTTTACATACTGCTGATGGATGCTGGTTTCCTTTTCAAAGGTGGGAGGGACAGATATGTCAAGGCACCAACTGGAACTGTTCCTTTTTATTTTTCACTAACAAATAAGCCCTCAAGGTTTACCAAATGACAAATAGATACATTTCCATTTCTGTTGCTAATGAGAGACACACAGTGCTTTTTTAAAACTAACACGTCTGGTGACTGGAATGTTATTTTGGTGAGTTAAAAACAAATACATTTCTCTTATGTAAGTTTTTCAAGTGGCATCTCTGTGCCTAGTCCAATTTAAATAGAGAATCAGATGGAATTTACATATTCAGTACGACCGTACTGTCTATAGGCACTGTTCTAGGTTCCAGGAGGATGAGTGAGACACAGGTTCGGTCCCCAAGGAGCTTACAGTCTAAGAAAGGTCACGTATCCAGTCTTAACATGAGCTTGTCCATACGGGATGGTTTTTCCCTGGCAGTGGAGGTCAGTGTAGTGAGAGGCTTAGGGGTTTGGGGATGGGAAAAACAAAAGCATTAGGTTCTAGGAAAGGAAACAAAAGGAGAGAGAAAATGAACATTAGTAAATATTATAAGGCAATCTGGAAAATTGTTATTAGTAGAAGGACGGATATATGTTTCTGATAACCTCAAAAAAAATGTATGGTGGAAATGGCTTTCATTTGATTTGCAAGTGAAAGTATTCCAACCTGAGGGAATAGCATGAAATAAGGCAAATGGGGGCGGGGGCTCACGTGGTATGGTAAGTGGAGAAAGGAAGTTGTTTAATGAGCATCTACTGTGTGCCAAACACTAGAGTAGGTGCTCTTGGGTGTGTGTGGATGGAAGGTAGGGTACTCGGTGGTTCCAAAGAGAAAACTGAGAAGATTGGTTGGGGCTAGTTTTCTTTGAACATCAGGTTGGAGAGGTTACACACTGTCTTGTAGGCAACGAGCAAGTCCTCATGGTTTTAAACACTGTGAACTAAAGACAGAATGGGAAGTAGCAGGAGCTGTGACCATGCATGAGCTGAGGTGCCAAGGAGGTGCGAGCTCCACTGACCCCTTGGACTTTACTTACAAAACACGGGTGCAAAAAATAATATTATTAATAATTTGAAGATGGCAACTGCAGAGCATTAAACCCCAAGGATGGGGTCCTTCTGAGCACAGGGCCCTATGTGACTATACTAGATGAACATCTGTGAAGCTCGCTCTGGAGTGACCTTTTAGTGTATGTGCTGCTGAAGCGAGCACAAGGAGTGACTTTCAAGAATATCGTTTCAGGAGATTGGGGGTGGGAATAGTCGAGGCTGGAATGCGTGGATTGAACATAGAATGGGAGATGATGTAGACCACTCCCAATAACTTTAAAGGTAGAAGGAGGAATACCTGTATAGCATGAGGGTATATTAGGGTGGGAGGCAGCTTCTGGAGAGTTTCGAGGGGAGGAATGGGTAACTTAAGCAAGTTCGTGGATAAATAAATTAGGTGTGTGTAAGGGAGAGTATAGCGGACAGGGACTAATTGCCATAGTAAGATATCACAAAAGTACATAGAGATGGGTCAGCAGTATAGGTGTAGGGGACAGGGAAAGAAGGGGGGAGCTTGTGAGACAGGAAGTCCAAAGAAGACAAGATGGATTTAAATGGAGAAGCTGAGAGGAAGTGAACATTACATGGCCCCAGTCTTAGCGGAGAAGGGGAAGATGTCATCTGCCGGGAGTGCTCAGGGAATTCTGGAGAAATTGGTGGCGAAATTGGTGGTGAGTCAACGAGTCCTAGAGCCACAGCTTTCCATTATGCCGCCAATCATCTGCATGGCTCTGGGCAGATCGGTTCCCTGCTACGAATCTCAGTTTATTCCTGAACCAAATTAGATATTTACACAACACGTATTTACACAGTGCTCAGTATTATAAGTGCTTTACATCTATTAACTTCATTAATTCTCACAACAACCCCTTAGGGAGGAAGAGAGAAAGGGAGAGACTAAGTGACTTGTGTGGGCCTCCCCAGCACTAGGGGGAGAGCTGGGATCTGAATCCGTGCATCTGGCCCCCTGGCTACTGTAAGGGTCACCTCTGGGCTATGGTGTCTTGTGTGCCTTAACACCTAATGGTCTCTTAGATCTGATGTGTCCATGAAATTAACATTCTTAGACAGACTAGTAGTTTCTTGATTCTTCCTCTAAGCCCAGAGCACCTTTGCTCTATGAACTTACTGGTCAGAGCCTCAGAGGAAGAGAAGCTCTTATTTTCCCCATCCAGCACCACCAGAAATGGCTCATGACATGAAAGGCTCGAAATGGCCATGAGGTGGCAGCATTAACTCGAAGATAGATGGACGGACACTGACACCCGGCCTTAAACTAACCCCAAATTTAGCAGTGGCCTCTTTCTTCTCTTTCTTTTTCTAAAACCCCATCGTATACCTTTTTGAAGGTAAAGTCACCATTTGACTTTGGAAGGAGACCAACAATGAAGAAGCCAGAGACGTCAAAACAGAAGTAATCCCCCAGGAATGAAGAGCCTTTGTGAGGGAAAAGGTAAATTCAGTGCCACGTGGAACTGCTGAGGCTTCAAGCCACTGTGATTGATTTAAGTCATCCATTCAGTAAGTAGCAGATTCTAGGTCCCTCACTCGCCAAAATCTGGGACCATTCCACATTACCATGCTAATAATCTTTATGTTAGGCTGTTTAATTTTTTTAGAATGTTAAGCTTTGGTAAAGAAGAGTACAAAATTATTTTAGAGAGCCCGATGTTTTGGCTAAATTGTCTCAGTTATTAGAGTGTAGGAAGCTACAGATCAAGTTTTCTCTTCTTTTCCCTTCCCCTCTTCCCACTTCTTGCTTTTCCTCTCTATTCTCATTTTTCTTTTTTTTTTTATTCTCTCTCCTTCTTCCTCTATCTGTTTTATCTTTGGTCGTATTGATCAAATGCAATAACGAGCAGGAAATCTAGCCTTTGGGGTCAGGATTTTAGATGCTACAAAATCCTCAGAGGGATGCAAAAACATCCTTGGTCTCATCTCACCTAGCTTGCTACCTACCTGGAACCTTCTTATTTTTTTCTTGTAAAAAAAATAATAATAATAATTTATTCTAACAGGAAATTCCTTCATGACAATAGTTTCGCGAAAAAAAAGACTAGGTAAACAAGCTTCACTTTTGCAGTTGACTTTACTGGAACACGCATTTGTGAGTCCCCGTAGGATACAGGACCCATTTCTAGAGAGCATTTCTGCTTGTCTATGTTGATTGTCAGTAGAATACAGTGTAAAAACATATAGACTTCGTTGCAGACAGACTTGAGCATCTCTGCTTTCTGGAACTATAAGATGATCCAGGTTTTTCTGGGATATTCCCTTCTTTAGTCCCAGAAGGAGTCATTTCTCTAAGGAGCCCTGGTTTCTTTTATTAAAAAATATTACAAGAAACTAAGATCTTTGCCCTAGGTACATACCGAAGTTTTCACATCTGTAAGATTGAAAAGATAATACATTTCTCATAGAGTTGTGTGAACATTAAGTGAACTAACACATATGTAGTATTTAATAAGAGCCCCAAACATAGAAGGCATCCAATATATGATCATTCAGTAGAGGTTGAAATAGGATCTTTGGCTCTCTGTAAGCTCTATATTAAAGCTCATTTAAAACAAAGTTAAATGGGCGGGGGGTGGGGGGGGGAATATCCTGAAATTGTTTTGATTCACAAGACTCCTTGGAACTTGGGATTCTTTAGTCAGAACTGGATTTAAGCGAAATAGTGATTCTGGTGTTTATCATCTATCTTTGGCATTTAAAATTTCCTCCTCGTTTAGTTTTAGAGAAAGAGCTAAATACCAATACTTACAGGAAGTCTTCTTTGAGCGAAATGGAGATGGTTGGACTCTCCAGCTCTTAGCAAGGCATTTTTGATGGAACTTGATGATCAATAATTTTAGCCTGTGATTGAAAAACGGGAGTGGGGACTCCCCCTGGGCCTCTGAGGCTCTTTCATGTCACAATAATGTTTCATCCCCTCAGGAAAGTGGTATTTTGATGGCTCGTTTGAAAATAAAAGATTTGATGGTCACTGAGCCTCGAGTTGCACTAAGGTTGAGACCTCAGGGACCATCCTTCCAGAAGACCCCAAATCTACCTAGATGCCAGCTCCCAGGGGACCCCAGCCCTCCCACATGGTTTGGAAGCTGTTGCTTATCTCTGAAAGCAACTAAAGTGCCTTCACACTTTTACCACACAGCTTCAGGAAATCCTTTACTGTTTGAGATTTGAGGTTCTCGGAGGCTAAAGAGCTTTTCTTTTCTTTTTCAGACTTCAGAAAGTCCAGTAGTTGAAGGCAGCTCTAAACTGAGATCACACAATTCCCAAGGAGCCAGGTATGTTTTCCTTGACCTTTTTAAAAGCAGCATTCTTCACAGCGAGTAGAAATAATTTGTCTAGGAAAAGGGCTCAAAAGAAGGGGCTCATATAGAAATGACTCAATTCCATTTTTTCCACTGTTCTCTGCCACGTCTCATAACAAAATTGAGACGGAGTGAGCCTCCCATAGGTAATTCTGGGTCATAATTTCTTCAACAGAAACTGACATCGTTATTGCAAGATAGAGTGCTGAGACCAACTGGTGTTAATAAAACCCAGGAACCAAGTTCACATGAGCAACCAGCAGTTTAATAATAAGATAAACAAATTAGTTTGTACTGAACACCCATTGTAGACCACACAGTAGCTGGATTTTTCCATATTTTATATTACTTAATCCTCTATTAGTAGAGGGAAATTGATTTGCTTGCTAGTAAGCATTAATACCATTATTCCAACTCAACCGTTGCACTTCTAGTCCATTTATTCACTTAACCAACATCTAAAAGTCTACTATGCATCTTGCGCTAGTCTAAGCCGTGAACAGTGATTCACAAAACGGTGACAGACCTTGTCTCTTTCTTCATGGAATTTAGTCTAATAGTTTACTATTAAGAGTTTCCTTTGGAAATTTCCAAATACGATGTGATGGCTGGGAGTGCTTCTTCAAACCCCTTTAGAAACAATTCTGATAAAACTTTTATTTCCAGACTGTCTTGGTGGTTTAGACTTCTATATATATATAATCCCTTACGTTTTCATGTTTTTCAATTTTTAACACACTTTCTTATTTGTTGGTCAGTCTAACACGTAGTATCTTTAAATATTTTAAAAATGTCTTTACTCTTTCAAGGCTCCTTCTGATATTTATTTTGGGCCTTTGCAGAAAAACTTGGCCTTTGTGGGGCTTGAGAGGGAAAAAATACACCAGCAGCAGCCACAGCAGCAACAGGAGTGGGGTTAGGGCCTTGTAACCCTTCAGGGTGCGGCACTGAGCGAAGGAGGCCTTTCTTCTCTCTGCGTGATTCCAGATTTCTCTTTGCTGCTCTGGATCCAGGTGTGTTTCTTAACAGTGACTGCAATGCATAGTGGAAGGGGTTGTCCATCAAAGGACCATGGGAAATGCCTTGAATATTAATTGCTAACGAAGATGGCAGCCTGAGGCAGTTCCATGTAGGAAGTGTGTGATACCTGTTAGACATCAGAACTATAGCTTACGTCAGTGTTAACCAAGGTAACTGATTGGCGTTGGAGCTGATGTTTTGGAACAGCACTAAGAATCCACGGCGAGGCAGCTGCCTTTCACTCTTGGAGTTTCTCCAGATTGTTGATTCCACCTTGTTTTGGGGAAGAGGTTGTTTTATGAGATAAGAAGATGGATATCTCTTTAGTTGAAGGATCGTAGTGCTTAGCAAGCGATTTTCCCTTTTTGAACTCCCCCAGCAAGGAGCAGAAATACTTGGAATACTCTAGACCTTGAACTAGCCACTTATCTCACGTAAGTATTATATATATACATATGCTGTAAGATATGTAAAATATAGAACTCATGGAATTCTTGTGATTGCAAATGAGCACAAAGAGTTTCATAAACTCTAGAACAGTGGTTCTCAACCAGGGACAATGTTGTCCACCCCCCTGCCTCCACCCCAGGGAACATTTGGTAGTGTCTATAGACAGTGTTGTCACAACTGGGAAAGGGAGTGTGTTGCTGGCATCTAGTGGGTAGGGGCCAGGGATGCGGCTAAACAGCCTTTGATGCACAGGATGATCCCTCTCCCCTACCTCCGACCAGCAGTTGAGAAATTCTGCTCTTGGGTATTGTATAGATACTGCGATTAAGTAACTGTGTGACCTCGAGGGGCGCCACATACCTCAGTTTCCTGATATGTAAGATCAGGAAGCTGCTTGTCACTGATTAGAGGATATTATGTCTGCTAAATTAGAGAGAGCACATACATGCCAAAAGTAAAAAAAAAAAAAAAAGAAATAGATGTAATGGAAAACACTGTCAGTTGAAAAGTTAATTGATACATTAGTGGATGGAAATCTATCAATAAGCAAAAGGCAGATGAAAAGTATAAGTCTAGGAATTTATAAAAGTCTAGGAATTTACCTTAAAAGTCTAGGAATTTTCCTTATCCTAAGGGCAAAGAATTGTGAGAAGATGCACGAGGCATTCCCTGGAGCATTGTTTATAAAGATGACAAACTGGAATCGAGGGAGTGGAATATCATCAGATTCCTGTCCCGTAGCGTTTCACAAGCCGGCTGAGCCGGTTCCGACGATACCAGGCACAACACTAGTGCGTGGAATTGTCGTCTGAGCAGGACAGTCTGGGCCGCCTGCTTCTTTCTGTGTTATGAGAAAGGTTCCTTACACATCTGATCAATGTGGTTGCTTTCCAAGGTGAGCCAAGGTTGAGCAGAGATGAAACGTTTTTCTCCTTTCAGTCCCTTGTCTCTTCCATTCCTTTCTTCCCTATACCTTTCTCTCTTCCCTTGTCTCCGGCTGTTTCCATCCGCTCTGTGACCAGGGACAGGAACAGTCTGTAAACTGTCCGGGCTGAGGAAGGAAAAACAATAGGAGAGAGATAGGGCCCTACGATTAGGACACAAGGCTTTCTCCAGGCCTGTCCATCCCCAACCTCACTTTACTTCTGAATATTTTTCATACCACCGGTCTAAGCTAATGTTTTGGCAGGAAACATGGACCCAGCTAGACAAGTGAACAATAAGCTGTTTGTTGTAGAGTTAGCATGAAAAAATGTTTAAACACTTTGACGTTCTATGCAATTCGACAAATATTTATTTATGTGTGCAAGGGGCCATGGCAGGCTGGGTGGGTGGGCTAGACGGGAGGAAGACAGTCTCTGCCCCAAGGGACTTAGCGTCAGTTAAGGAGCTGGATGGTTGCCCAACTAATTGTGTGATAATCAACCAAGACCCAAGTGCTTTGAGAAAGCAGAGAAGGGAGGACTGAACTGTGACCGGGATCAATAACAAAGACTTCTGATAGGAGGCGGAGATATTCTTATCTCCATGTAAATATATAAATATAAATTTCAATTTCATCACTGTTGAAGGATAAACTCATAAAGACATTAAAAGTCGTAGTTAAGAGCTCTGGATTTAATATCAGACAGGCCACTTTCAACACTTACCACTTATGTGACTTTGGGCAAAAGTTGTTTTATTATTATTATTTTTTTATTATTTTATAATAATAGCTCTCCAGTCCCCATCTAAAAACTACTAGGTTTTAGAATAGTAGCCAGAAAAAAGGAGAGCACGTGTAACATATGCAACTTGGAAATAATCTAAGAAAGAAAGCAAAATGCTCTGTTTGCATGTTTTATATTATGGAGCATTGTTTATAAGAGTGACAAACGGGAAACGCGGGATTGGAGTATTATTATCTGTACAGTTACTCCTCGTATAAAATGAGGAAAATAATAGAATCAACCCCAAAGAGTTGATGTGAGAATTAAATGAGCTAACCACAAGTAAAGCCCTCGGAGCAATGCCTGGGATATAGTGAGATATTATTATGACTAATACCATAGAATTATATGTGCATAGAAAAACAGCGAGACATCTCCATAGAGGCTATGTTCTTGGGAGTGAAATAAGAAGACAAGGAATGAGGGATTTATACTTTTTACTTCATACTATTCTCTTTTTGGTTTTTAAAAATTAAATAAATAAACTCTTAAGAACGATGCTACTAGACACATAATCATTTGTTTTAGATGATGTAAACAGATAGAGTAATTCAAGCTCTGAGTGTATGGACCTTGGATTCTTTAATATGAAGGTGTGAGCTCTGATTCTGGTCTCTAATAATTAGGTTATCTTGGTCAATGTTAAATTCTCCAAGCCTTAACTTTCTGATCCATAAAATGGGCATAATAGCACCTATCTAACAGGATGTAATGCTGTTATATAAGGGAAGGGTCTAGCATGTGCCTTACCCATAGTACATTCTCAGTCTATATTAGTTTTCTATTTTTATATTGTTGGAGCCCAGTGCAGGAGGCCCCAAGATATCCCACAATGACATATTGATTATTTCAAATTAAAATGACTCGAGAAGCAGCGGGAGCAGAAGGAACTCCCTGACTTGCCTCTGTCTCTAAAGACAGGAAATAAATCTCCATGTGACAGGTGCCCTTCCTGCCCCCAGGGGCTGAGAGGTGACCTGATCACAAGAGTTAAAAAATCCAGAGTCCAGAGTCGGAAAAGCCTGTGTCAACAAACCTTGTAGCCTCGACTCATTTACTCCCTGAGCCCAAACCTTCCTTAGATTCCTTTGCAACAAGCACTAACGTTCTTTGTCCTGGCAATTTCTCACATTTTTATCCTCCCTTTGTCTAAATAGTATAAGAAGTTTGATCATTTCTTTGAGCCTCAGTTGAGTGTCATATTCTCCCGTGCGCGTGTATTTAATTGGGTTTCTCCTGTTCATTGAGTCTTGCGTCATTTTTATTATTTTATTAAGATTTAAAGAAGGATAGAGGGGGAAAGTCTCCCCCTCCCCAACACAATTATGACGTCATTCCTCTTATACTTCCATCTGGGTGTCATCGGCTTCTCTTCTTTAATCACCAAGCTAAATTCAAGTTGACCCGAATGGAGAATAGCACCGAAGTGACAGACTTCATCCTCTTGGGATGAACCGATGACCACAACGTTCGGGTTCCCCACTTCCTAGTATTTCTGTTCACCTCATTGCTCTGGCGGGGACGGGGGGATGCCGGTGGTCATGCACTCTGACTCCCACTCCCACACGCCAGTGTACTTCTTCCTTTGCAGCCTCTCCTTCGCAGACTTGGGTCGCTCGTCAGCCGTAGCTCTTAAGATGAGGTGGCCGCATTGTAGTTAGGGAACAAAGTCATCTCCTGCAACGGATGTGCCGCTCAGTTCTTCTTCGTTGTGGGTTTTGCCGCTGCTGAGTGCTACCTCCTGGCCCCCCAGGCCTCTGACCGCCACACAGCCATAGGTAGACCTCTTCATTACACCAGCACCATGACGACAGGTGTGTGCGCCCTCCTGACTGTTGACTCCTATGTCTACGGCTTCCTCAGTGCTTCTATCCACACTGCAGACGGCTTTAGACTTCCTTCTGTGGTTCTAATGCCATTAATCATTTGCGTGTGTGTGTGTCAATCCCCTACTCTTGGCTCTCTCCTGCTCCTACAGAAGCATCAGCAGCTTGGTTGTCTTCTTTGTCGTGGGCTTCAATGTCTTTTTGCCCCTCGTGGTCATCCTTACCTCTTACCTCTTCACATACATCACCATTTAAAGGATGCATTCTGCTGAAGGATGGAAGAAAGCCTTCTCCACTTGGGCATCCCATCTCACTGCATCTTCTACGGCACAATCATCTTCATGTACTTACAGCCCAGCTCCAGCCAGCCATGGACATGGACAAAATAGCATCCGTATTTTACACTGTGGTGATTCCTGTGCTGAACTCCTTTGATCTAGAGCCTTAGGAACAAAGAAGTAAAAAATGTTCTCTGGTAACTATTCAACAAACTTCATCTCTAGTCTTTAAGTGTGAGTAGCAAGTAGGCTGGTCACCAAGGGATAAACCTCCCCTGAGACGTAGATGCCATCATGACTTTTGAAGTTTGGCCGATTTCAGTTATTGCTTCTCCCAAAATAGTAGTTACTCCTGCCACTAGGAGTCATAAAAAGCAGCAATTCGAAATGTCTCATTCAGGAAGATAATCTTAGTTTAAGGGAAGAGCAACATGTGTGTATTCACGATGGAGTCACCAAACTTAAGGGTGCAGAGACACGCGAGAGTTTAATTTAGAAGACAAATATTGTCTTTCATAGTCCTTGGAACGAGAAATGCTTTTTTCCCCTCCAAACCTTCTGCAAGTTTTGGTAATCATGTTGGACAAAGGCCAGAAAACATAGAACAGAGTACAGGCTTTCTAAAGAAAGGTATGTTTATTCAGGTTAAAGTTTAAACAAAAGTTTAAAGTGTCTACATCCTTCTTGCCTTTGTTTCTTGACACCGTTTAAAGCAAAAGATGAAAATATGAACTGAATGCGCTGAATTTCTCCTCCACATTTTTAATTGGAAGAAATTTCCATTCACCATTAAAATGTGGTGTCAGGATTACATCTTCCTTGTATGATATGTATCAACTAGAACGCACAGCGTGATGCTTTTCATTTCTTTGGTCCATGGATTTGGAAGCAAAGTTCCTAATGCTGACAAAAGCTATCTCAACAGTTTTAATAACATCTCAGAGAAGATTGTAATTTAAAGAACAGAGCACCGGTCCAAGAGTCAGGTGGCCCAGTATTAAATCCGCCCGTCTGTGCCTGCTCACATGGCTGCCTTTACTTATCAGTGGTGCACTAATGTGTTCTCCTTCTGTTAAAGTGTTGGGAGAACTTTGGTAGAGAACAATAAGCCACCTTGTGTATATAACAGCTTCAGTAGATAAATTGTTTAAACTTTAACCTGAATAAACATACCTTTCTTTAGAAAGCCTGTACTCTGTTCTATGTTTTCTGGCCTTTGTCCAACATGATTACCAAAACTTGCAATAGGTTTGGAGGGGAAAAAAAGCATTTCTCGTTCCAAGGACTATGAAAGACAATATTTGTCTTCTAAATTAAACTCTCACGTGTCTCTGCACCCTTAAGTTTGGTGACTCCATCGTGAATACACACAATAGCTTTCTGTGCCCTCTTCGCTTCTGCTTCTTTTAATAATTCAGTTCACCTCTGGATCCCTGTTGCTTTCTGATGTTCTGTAATCAGATGCTGCCAGAATACAAAACCCGGCGGAAACTGACTTTTTAAGATAGGAATGGCGTGAGGACGCACAGCGCCAGTCCGCCTTCCCGCCTCAGGTCACGTGCTGGGTGGCGGGAGCGCATGTGCGTGGGAAGGGAGTGGCGGATACTTCTCACCTGTCAACTGCTCCATGGCGTTTGTAGCTACAGTTAGTGTAAGTCGCCGCATAGTTTGTGATTTTAAGATCTCTGACACACTCACACAAAAAGATAAATGTTTATTTTAACTGTGAACACCAGAAATCTCCATGGGCCAAATCAAGGAAATTAGTTTTGAGATGATCAAACTCCATCATGCGCGGGACAGCCTGTGTCTGAGAAGGGATGATCGTTGAATCTTGTGGAGAGAGGAGCGAAGAGGGAGCTCGGGAACATGAGGTGGACCTGTAGGAGATGCTTTCTCGGGCGTGTGGCCGCCGTCTCCTAAAGAGCTGCTTCTGCATGGCAGGCCTTCGCATCCCAGAGCTGCCTCATCCAGCCTCTTGTTTCCCCGCTTTAGCAGTGGGACCTTCCCAGCAACACACATGTAGGAGAACGGCCTTTAGAGGCCAGGATCCACTTCACGCAGCAGTCATTCTCAGTAACTCATAGAAGTTACAGACTTCTCAAGGACACCTAAACTCAGAGATTTGGGAAGCAGCTCCCCCAACACTGAGTGCTTTCCAGTTTGAGCTCATTTTTACTTATCGATATAATTGACTGCTTTTCCTTTTCCCTACTCCTCCTTCTCTACTTCCTGCTTTCTCTTCTCTTTCTTTTGTCTTCTCCTCAACCTCTTTCTATCTTTAGCACAAGTGAGAATTTTCCTCACCACTAAACCTTTAAGTCCCCATAAAAAATTAAAGGCTGTAGTTTGTATATCACAATCATGGCAGTATATAGTAAAGTGTGTTTCTGGGTGTGTTTATTTCTGCCTCTTTCAGTTTAAGCAAAAAAGTATGTGGCTCTTCTAAGAGTTAAATGCCTAAAGCCTACCTATTTCTGTTTTCTGTTGAGGTCGTCTCAGACTCGTGTTACAATTGACTGCAAAAGGGTATAAAAGAGTACTAGTTCTAGTATCAAAAGCTGGAAGAAAATCCTTCTTCTTCTTGTCACTTGTGTGACCTCAAGAAAGTCGTTCAATCTCTCTGAACCCAACCTACAGATTAAACTGTGAAGATAACACGAAACACAGTATGTGAACATGCCTATCGTAATGAATGCATATTGATACAGCTAAGATTCCTGGAACAGCTCTCACTTATCTGCCCTTGTGCTTCCCACTCTGGGCTCCTGTGCTCCCTCGCTCTCCATCGCATCCGAGTCCAAGCCTTCATTTCCATCCATTGTTTAACTTCCTTTCCTCCAACCTCCCAGCCCTAAGGCAGACATATTTCAAGCTGACATTACACGAGTATTCATTTACAGAAGCTACTCAGAAGGAGATGTCTTGTCAACAGCAAGGCATCAATTTACAGAATACATATTACTTTTTCACTTCCATGTGGGAAATCTGTCAAATGGAGATGAAATGCCCATTTGGCTATTAACAACACCCACCGCCTCCCTGCAGGAACGGTCTGATGAATAAAAGATACTGTAAAACCTGTAGATCAAGAAAGTGCAATAAAAGCACAGGAAGACTTCCTCCCTGAAAATGTCCAAAAACAGAATGTGAAAAAACATAAATCGGGACAATTGTTTATATCAGGATAGATAATCCTTTTGGAAAAGGATACATGATTGAGTTATTCTAAAGAGAAGGCTCCCTTTGTGCATTAGAGAATTTGTTTAGCTTTACATACAGGAAAAGAAAAATTAAAATATTAGGAGTTCTTGACCATTGAAGCTAGCATTAGTGTCAGAACTCGTTAGCCCTCAAAGAGCCTTCAAAAATAACCTAAATCAACCCTTTCATTTTGCAACAGAAAGCCCTGATTCCCACAGTTTAACTTGCTTTAACTCACAGAGAACCAAATCCTACTTGACTCTTACTCATCCTTTAAATTCTAGAAAGTTCTTGATGTGTCAGAAGACATTTTTGCTTTTACTTTCATTTGTTCACCATGAGATAGATTTTTGTGCTTTAATTTCACAGCTAAGGAAACCAAAGCTTTGAGGAGTTAACTTGCCTGCCTACTGTTAACAGGAGGAGCCAAGATTTGAACATAAGTCTTGCCTTCCCTGCCCAATTCTCTGAGAAAAGTAGCCTTATATTTTAGTAAACTTCAATAGAGGACTTATTCGAAGTATAAATCATTTACAGACACTCTTTCATGATAAGTTCCTGCCGTGTGGAAAGGCCCTCTGGAGAGTATAAATATAAGACTATAAGACGTAATTCTTATTTCAACAAAGCAAATCCTCCTGCATATATGGTGACTGATATAATGCACTGGAGATAAATGACTCAGTGTTCAATAACTTTGTTGGTGGGAATTTTCCCTATACTCTAAGGAACATGAATGGATCAGTGTGCATTTATTTTTAGTCGTGGTTTGCATGGGCTCTTTGAATGCTGCAGCCCATGGAGATAGCCAAGCTCCAGCCAGTGTTTACCAGGCACATGCTGCAGGAAAGGCTGGGTGTGAGGTCTGTGAAGGAACCAGGTGATATACAACACTGTTCTTGCGTCAGGAGCAGCTTGCGAGCAGTGCAGTGGAATAAGGCACATACTTCTAGATAGGTGACAATTCAGGGCACTTGCGGTCATTGTCAAGTGAGGAGTATAAAAAATAATAATTAGAACTCTTCAGGGATGAGACAGAATGCTGGGGGCAGGAAAAGCTCCCTAGTGGAACTTGAGCTAGTCTCCGAAGGAATAATATAGAAAGAGCCCAGAATTCCAAGATAGGATACTTAGCTTCTAGTCAAGACTCTCCCACTTACCAGCTGTAAAACTGGCATAAGCTGTTTATCTTTGCGCCAACTTCTTCATTATCAAAGTGGAGGGAATATCACCAGCCATACCACACCTTCCTCGAATGAGTTAATAGGCAAGAAAGCTTTGTTTTTTTTTTTTTAAGTTTTAGCTTCCTTCGGTCTTGACCTGCCTTCTTCCTTAGTTATAGTTCTTCTGTTCAGCTAGTCTTCAGATGGTTCTCCAGGTTGATTGTTCTATAATTTAGTTGTAATCTTAATATGGTCATGGGAGGGGGCAAGCACAACATTTACCTACTCTGTCATCTTGACCAGAACCCTGGAAAGGCATTTTTAAAATCGCTACTCTCTTTCTAATGATAGCATTGCCACTGGTAATTATATTATAAGCAGAGCTGAATGGATGGAGTGTAGCGACTCACCTGAACTCCATTATAAGGATGAGATTGCACATGGCAGGAGTTTCTGTTGGCAGGAGCTTATAAGAAAAGCAAACCACTCAGATTAGAAGTCAGTGAATCACCGATTCCCCAGTCCATTACTTCCACAGGCAATTAGGACTTGTTCCATCAAAGTGGATGAAGAGCCTGGACCTCTGACAACAAATATGTCCCTAAAGAGAAATCACACTTTTATGAAGAAACTTCTGTGGGATCTCACCACTGAGCTATTCAGACCCAAGCCCAAGAATCTTACACTCTGTTCATAACACGGAATTTCTCAGTTGTTGGCCTGTGTGTCTTGGAGGATGAGATGGGGCATAAGATTTTTGTAGCATGTTTAACCAGGAAAAAGTTAGTGTATACACACGTGTGTGTGTGTGTGTGTGTGTGTGTGTGTGATATAGATATGTATATATATAGATATATGTAGATATATCGATATGTTTTTTAAAAAAACTTTCTACACATCAATGAGAAAAGACAGATGACCCAAAAGAAAAATGCAAAATTTAATTTCTAGTCTATCGTTCATGTTAATTTGTCTTATTTCTAAGTTTAGCGTAATGACGAACAATGCTGATGTGAACATTTCGGTCATATATCTTAGTGCACATATTCATTCATTCCTTTAGGGTACGTATATGTGAAGGTGCAATAAGGTTATATACATTTTCAACTTTACTAAATAAGGTGGCACTATTTTCCAAAGCAATTGTACCAATTCACACTCCCATCAGCAGTGTGCGAGAGTTCCCACAGCTGACACTTGATTATTACTGGACTTTTAAATTATGCCAATTTGAAGAAAGGTTAATTTTTTTAATTGTTTTCTTAATTTCCATTTCCTTGATTACTGATGAAATTAAACATGCTTTTGTGAGATTTTTAAGTCTTTTGGCTATTTTTCTATTGTGGAAAAATAAAGAAAACCACAAATGGATACAAACAGAATGTATAGGAATGGGTATTTAGAGGCTTCTGCTTTATTCCTGACTTGAATGATGGATATATTATATATTGGTTTTTGCTTTATAACTGTTATTAAACTCAACCTAGATGTTTTATACACTTAAAAATATGTATATCACAGTAATAATGTTTTAAAAAGATAAACATAGCTCCTATATATAGAGTTTATATAAATTTTTGTTATGCACTTTCTGTATAAGATGTGTTTCACAATATAAATGATAAAAAAAGATAAACTCAACAGAGCTCCTGTATTTAAGAAGTTCATAGTGTAAGCTAGAGACAGCACTTACATATAAGTAACTTTTCTTCTATGTAGGAAATAATTAAAAAAAAAAATAAGAGATACATAGAAAATGCAATAATAGAATAAGTAAAGAAAGGATAGATCCCGGGGTGGGGAATTAAAGATGATAACATTAGTTCTGGACAAGAAAGATGCCGTGAAATGGGAGGGAAGCTATGCAAATGTATTAGGCAAACAGTGTTCTCCTTGTCTGGATTATAATATTCATGAAAAGAAATAATGAGAAAAAAGTTTGAAATGGTAGAAATTGGTGCTCAGATGGGAAGGATAGTCTCTTTCGGATTAAGACTTTGAATTTAAACTACAGATTCAAACTCCACTGGGAAAGTCGAGATATCATGCAGATGTCAGAGCTAAAGGGAGAATCTCATCTTCTGTAGAACATTGAGAAGGATTTTGCTTATGTACCTTCGTGAAGGTAAAGCATTTGATTCTGTAAACCTCTCGATATTCTTTTGGTTATCTCCTTTTTTTTCTTTATGTTAGTCTGCGTTGGTCTCTATAACAAAACATAACTGATATATCTAGCATGCGAGGGTCACTCCACTGAGGACTGTCTAGTGAATAAGAGACAAGTCCCCATCCTCCAGAAATGGAAAAGTAGAGTAGACATGTAAAAAGCTAAAACCATAAGATAAAAAAAAACCTCTCAATAATACAAGAGACATCTGTAAGCATTTCAACTAGCAAATCGGTAGGAAAATGAATAATGCAGAGAAAGCGTAGCCACAAAATTTATCTTACTAGCAGAAGGTGAAGTCATTACCAAGTCATCCATTTTGTAATCATTTTTTTTCTTGCTAACGATACTGAAAAAGATCTGAAATTATTGGTACCTAGGTATAACAAAGATCTTAGGGCTGTTTCGGTTTCACTGTGGCTGGTTCCCAACAAGGAAGTCAAGGCCTGTGTAGCAGAAGTGGCCTCTGAGCGTCTCGAGTCTAAGAAGTGGCTGAGCCAGATCTTGGGCTATATTTTACCTCTGCAGGCCTGGCTGTCTTGGCTGGTGGCACAAGCCCTTTTGTGCTTGCTTCTTCCTGCATGTTTCTGATAGAGTCACCCCTTGTTCTCATAAACACATTACTGGTTCTCTCTTCAGATAATGGTCACTTTATATCTGAGCAATATGTTGGCCTGGCTACGGCTGGAGAGAAAGACATATCCAAGAGCCGATACATTACCTTTCAAGTTAGTAACGGCAACCTCTTTTCTTTGGGTTTCTAGTTAGCTACTCTTTACACTTTCCCTCTTCAACTCCAGGCATCTCTTCCGTCAACAATAGTGTCTCCCATAGTGCATGCCACAGGTGAGCTGCCTGGACTTCATGGCTGAACTCCCTCCAGGAACTGCCTTCAGCTGAAGGGAGCCACATCACCGAAGGTAACTGGCGTCCAAGATTGGTCATTGCGAGATACAAAGGCTGGCCCCCACCCCTGGCTTGTCTCCTTAAGACAGCTCCTGAGGGCCATCCCAGCTCCAGAGTCCCCTGAAAACTTGGCTGAGGACTTCGGCGTCACTGCATCACAGCCTGGCTTCTCCCTCTCTCTGATGCTACTGTCATCTTTCCCTCACAGGTGCTATTCCCAAGGGCATTTCCCCAGCGAGGCACCTGCGTGCAAATCTCAGTCCCATTCGATTTCCCAGCAAATATGATCTAAGTAGTCTCCTCACCTACTCTCAATTCTATGAGAACGTCTGATGTCCAAATAATATCGTTCCGCTTTCTGCAGGATTGTGATTTGTGTTGCCAACAATCTCAGAGATAAAACCCTCGATATCCAGACTTGATTTGAAGTAAGCAGAAAATAATAGCTCTGAGGTTAGTGCACACAACATCTACATTTTCTAGTGATGTAAAGAGCCTTAGTGACTGCCCTTGAGTCTCCCCAAATATTTCCTGAGGGTTTCGTCTGTGCTAGGAGCTCTGCTGGGCATGTCATCTATGTCTTTCATGATTACTCCGTTACCATTTAATTTATTATCTTAGTTTTATGGTTGATTAGACTAAGGCCCAGAGAGGTGAGGTGATTTTACTAAAGGTCAAATAAGCTGGAGAAGTGCCACCACATTCTATGAAATGATTAGCAGTTCAAGAACAGGCACTCTCTCATCTTCACCTTCTTATCTGAAGCACCTAGCTTAGTACCCAGCACATAGCAGGTGCTCAGTGATCCTTACTGAGCGAATGAAAGATTGTACATTCAAGGAAAGGGAATTACAATTTTATCATGCCAGATATGTTTTCTATGTTTTAGTGTATGTTATATCTTTAAAATTCACAATAAATCTGTGAGGGGCAAATTAAACTTCCCATTTTACAGCTAGTGAAACTGAGGCTGAGAGACACAAGTGCTAAGTGGTAGAACCAAGATTCTGATTTATACCGTTTTCGGGCTCTGCACGCTTTCTACTATATCTCAATTTACCCCATCTCCTATTAGTCAGGTAGGGATTTCGAGGCACAAAATCCTTAGGTAGCTCGCTCCCCAGGTTATAGTGCTAGAAAGTGGCCGCGCAGAGTCTAGGCCCTTGATTTTCTATCTCCCACTTTACAGCAGTGGCTAGTTCTGCTCAACATCCATGGGACTCCGGCTGCCTTTCCCGGACTTGGTCGGGGAGATGATAGTCTCACTTAGATGGCAAAACTCTTCCCCAAATATAATACTAACTATGTAGGCCACCTGCCCATGTGATTATATTTCATAACTCGAAGCTAAAAATAGCTCTCGGTTTGCTTGGCCTGTTTATAACATATTAAAATCTCATATTCTAAGTCACTCGCTTCTTGGATTAATGTCAAGATTACGGCTTTGCCTGTTTCTCTCTCTCTCTCTGTCTCTATCTCACCCAGCAGGGAGTGGATTATGCTTGTCCACGTTATTTTCCACATAAATTACTGAGCACTTACTTTCAGAGATGAATTTCATGACCTTATTCTCTTTGCTGTGCCTGCGGAATTCATTGTGGAAGGCAAGAGAGGAAGCGGTCAAGGGAGCAGGCTCTAGAGCCAGCTGGGGGTGTATTCTTGGGCAAGGTGTGAAACCTTTGTCTTAGTTTTCTCATCAGTGAAATGGACACAAAATAATAACCTATTTCCTGGAATTGTTGTGAGGATTAAACAAAATAATTCACGTCCAGTGTTTAGCTCAATTCCCAACAGAGAGAGAGAGAGAGAGAGAGAGAGAGAGAGAGAGAGAGAGCGCGTGCACATAAGATAAGTAAAAACAAAAGACAACAAAACAGAAAATCACCAGCACCTAGCATGATCAACTTGCCCATTTGCCTGGGACTTTCTGGGTTTAGCTCTAAAAGTGCCAGGTCCCAGGAAACCCCTCAGTCCTGGGCAAACTGGGGTTGGCTACTTTATTCTCCATCAATGAAACAAACAGAAGGTTCTGAGTTATTTATTTATTTACATAGTAGTTGTTGATAACTCATACATTCCAGACATTTTGATGGTATTCAAAAGGTAAATGAGACAAAAATGAGTCCTCAAGCTAAGAGAGAATCATGAAAATGGGCAAATTATAAATGTCCCCTTGAAAGTTGTCATGAAAATATTCAGAGTATAACTCTGAAATGCACTGTTCCCGGGGGTACACTTTGTAGGGATTTCATGGATTACATGCTTCTGTCTAACAGGGAATTTTTTTTCTCCCCAAAAACTAACACTGTGGAAGAGTTAATAAGTTTACATGGGAAAATGTGTTTCCATGAGCAATTTACAGTTAAACAGCTTTCTTTACTGCAATACTTCTCAGCATCTTTAATAGGCTAATGAATATTTTACTCTCTAATATGTTTTAAGTATTGTTTCTAAATCTTCAAAAAAGTTTCAATAACACGGAATTATTTTTAGGACTTATAGAATGATAACCAGTGTTCCACAGAGCTTTGACAGAAAAGGAAATCTAGGTGGTATCTGGCATTGAACCCAGAGAACTCAGACTCCGGTGAAAAGCACCAAATCCCAGCTTCTTATAAATAGAGCATCCATGCTTCGGTGATAATAGCCCAAGCTGTGGTTCTTAACGGCTTTTTTTCTTTTTCTTTTGCTTTTTTGGTTCATGAGCCTCTTTTCAGAATTTGATGAGCACATAAATGCACAGAGGATAAAAGACACCAATCCAGAGGCTTGAACTTTGCAGAGCATCCTGGAGAGATGCTGTATTTTCTTAGGAATTAAAAAATCTTGTTCTCTAAGAGAATTTTGGGCCTTCATATCAGCAGGGATGGGGGAAAAAAAAAAACCCTGCAAAGACTGAAATAAATTCTGACACAAGAAAGACTCACATGTAGACCAGCACAGAGTGGTGTGAATGCACAAAAGCAGTACTTAGACAAAATAATAGGAATCACTTTGATATATCAAGTACTTGCTATCACTTAATTGAAAGGTTATTTATCATGGTAGTTTAGGCTGTGGTTTCTGAAATCAGACTTCTAAGTTTTAAATATTGTTTTATCATTTACTGGTGATGCAACACTGGAGAAATTACTAAAACCTCTCTTAGTCTTAGAATTCTCATCTATAAAGCAGAAATCATAATAGCATGTTTTCACAAGGCTTGTAGAAGTTGCATAACATAATTCTTTCAGCCTAATGCCTAGCTCACAGTAAAGCTCAGTATACATTAGCTATTATTATAATATGATTAAGTGGGAATTATCATTATCAATTTCATTTCACAGAAGTAAGTGAGGATAAGCGATCTGTAGCAGATTAATCCTATCAACCACACTCATCTCACAGAGTGAGTTAATGTAACCTGATGCAGCCAGTCCAACTGCTTATGTAACCCTTCTACTTGGATGACCAAAGGGAATCTCAAACTCAGCATGACTAACCTGCGATGGTCTCTCTTGTTCTTGCCCAAACATTTGCTTCTTTTATACCATCCCTTGTATCACTATACAAGAAATGGAGTCAACATTGTTCCATCTTTCTCTAATGCTCCATATTCACTATATCGGAAAATCCAGCTAGCTCTACTTTTGAAATATATCCAGAATTGGATAGTGTCTCATTACCTCTCTCACTACCACCCTGGTCCAAGCCATCACCATCTTTTGCATAGATTAATGAAATTAATGCGAAGGAAAATGAAATGGGTGAGATCACAGGATCCGGGTTTCATTTGCATGTGGAAGCCCTCCTTAACCTCGCCTACACTTTGGATCCCTAGATAGAGCCTGTCACTATCTTCAAACGATAAGAATATCTACATTTATTGAATGTTAAGTGCAACATTGTTATCTCCACTTTACAGATGGGGAAATTGAGGCTCAGAGACCTTAGTCAATATGTAAGATGACTCAGAAAACAAATGGATTCTTACTTGGCATAGCTGGGTTGGCCACTAAGTAGAAGAAGGATACATTTGTGAAAAATTGGAAGAGGATATAGAAGGAATATGAAAGTGGAAGGAATTGGGGATAGAAGCAAATGGAAATAGTGAGGGTATAGGATCCTAGAATTCCTTCTATTACAACACTCATCCCTTTAATCCATACACAGACCAATAACTGTCTTAGTTCTAATGTGTAAAAACTTACAATGTCAGTTTGCATTATCAATCCAGTTTGATAATGAGTTCAAGGAAAAATTGACGGCCAAATGATATTAAGGAATACCCAAAGTTAGTTATTTAGTTTATGGTGGAGCTAGAATTTACATCCTGACTTCCCTAGCCTGGACTCATGCTTTTAACTTTTATTCTCTAGATGTCTTTACTCTTTTTTACATGATTTCTATATTATCCCCCTGTGTGGTAATTACACATTCTATGTATCTTATTATCCTGTGAGACTATCAAAGGCTAGAGCATGATATATTAAACTATGTTTTGCCAGCATATAATACTGCTCTTGATACAATAGATTAATAGCAAAATGGTAATTGAAGTGAAATAAATTAAATTACACTAACCTATTTTATTGCATATGAATATTTTGTGTCAGTGTTTAAAAATCTGAATTGGGAGGCTAACATATCCCAGTCAGTAACTAATCCTGTGATCTCATATAAGTCACTTTTTTTCTCCACACTTTAGTTCAATCATACATGAAGATAGAAGATTGTGTTATGTTATCTCCAAACTCCTTTTAGCTAGAACACTCAAAGTTTCTAACAATATCAAAGAATTACATCTTGTTGTTATGCCCATGTTAGAGTCAGAGAATTCTGATAGAAGGCATACATTGGACATAATGATGGCTCTAAGCACAGTTACTACCTAGATCCTCTTTTCTCATTGCTATAGGGCATTCATGTAATTCACAAATGACCCCAATGGAAAAGAGTACACGGGTGACGGAATTCATTCTGCGATAATAATGGATGACCCAGAACTATGGCTCCTACTCTTTATGTTCTCCCTCGTCCACTTTGTCACTCTGGTTGGGAACTTGGGGATCACATTGGTCTTGCTGGACTCTCACCTCCACATCCGCATGTGCTCCTTCCTCAGTGATCTCTGCCTTGTGGATTTAGGTTACTCCACAGCTGTCGCTCCCAAAGTGATAGCCGATTCCTTATAAATAAAAACAAGGTTATTTCCTACAATGCATGTGCTGTTCATATATTCATTTTTTAGTCTTTCTTACTGTAGAAACTTTTCTTTTGGCCTTAATGGCCTATGACTGCCATGCAGCAGTGTGTAAATCATGACGTTACATCATCAACATGACAGTGAGAGGGAGTGCGTGTCTGGTCATAGACTCCTATGTTCTTAGTTTCTTGGACACCTTCATGCATGTCTGGAACATGTTAAGCTTTTTTTTTTTTCCTGTAGATCCAATGTGACCGATCACTTTTTCTGCGGTGGGTTTTCTCTCCTGGTTTTCTCATGCTTAGACAACTACAGAAGTGTGATGGTTTTATTTGTTTTGGTGGGCTTGGATGTCCTATTTGCTAACCTGGTCATCTTGATCTCCTACTTGTTTATAGTTATCACCATTCTGAAGATGAACTCATCTGAATGACACCGGAAGGCTTTTCCCCCTGATTTCCCACCTCCCTACAGTCTCCATCTTTTACGGGATGGGCATCTTCATATACTTACAGCCCAACTCCAACCATTTCATGGACACAGACAAAGTGGCCTCCGTGTTCCACAGCATGGCCATCCCCATGCTAAATCCACTGGTCTACAGCCTGGGGAACAAAGAGGTCAAGAGTGCCTTTAAAAATGCTGTGGAGAAGGCAAAGTCTTCCATAGGATTCATATTTTAATTACATAGAAGCAACAGTAAGACAGTTTCATGCATCTTAGATCAGTCTAGGGACAATATTGAATTGCTAGGCCAACAATTTTATAAATTTCTGAATTACTTCCCCCCAATTCTTTACTAAATCTATAAAGCAAATGTCTTGACAAATATGAGACCTCAGGTAAAAGTAGTTTAAGAGGAATCAATCGCAAACCTATAATTCTTGTTTATTTTTATTGCATTTCATTTGTTTATATAATCATCCATACTCCCGTATAGGCAGCTACAGTCACGTGTATATTTAAGTATATGTCCACACACATCTCATTCATGCAAACCCCGTGTAATTCACACACCCATAAATGGACAGAGAAATAAATTCAAGAGACAAATAGAATTAGTCTATTTTTATAATATAATTTAAAACAATGATTTTGTATCTGATAATACATTCTTAAATGTGAACCTGTAATTTTGAAATAGAAATAGTCCTTATGTGTGTGATTTTTCATTTTAATTTTTAAAACTTTTTATATACAAATATTTTGTTTTCACACTTAAAATTGGTGCCAAACATTCTGGGTATAGTTTTATTACTGAATATTTTTGTTTGTTTTATTCATTTTTCAATGATAATAAATGTCATTATATGGGCATCTTTATTGAACTCAGTTTTTATCTTGATTGACTACATTATTCAGAAGCAACACCTTCATATGACAATTTTAACAAAGGAAGCAGACCAGAGTATAAGAAAAAATAATAAAAACATATTTTAATTCTCTGAAATAAAAATAACATTTAATTTTAAAGTAAGGCTTGACTCTTAGTCTTCAGATACTCAGCCCAGGACACATTTCATGCTTCTTCTTTCATGTATACAGCCAAGCAGCCAACTTATATATAGGTTACCATTGAAGCTAAAATTAGAGGTTGACTTGACTGGTCCTCGCCAGTTTCTAAAATAATCCAAACTAGCTTTTTAAATTTTGGTATGTTAGTACACTAAGAATCATTCAGAGGAGTGAGAGCAATTATGCAGATGTCTTTTAAAAGGGAAAGTATTTTACTGAGTTTAAAGAGAATTTCTTCGAATTATCAATACTCTGTTTATTGGTTTATCTTTAAATATATCCTTCCCAGCTAAATGAGTTGGGACACTTTTATGATACATATAAAATTATATTTCCTAACTTTAGAGTTATATGTGGGAAGAGTGAAGTATGCTTTTTCCATGTGGTATCTGAAATCTAGTATCTAGGACTCCTGTGGTTCGACATGAAATATGAACGCATCTTTTTTTTTTTTTTAATGGCATAGCAGAGATATTTAAGCGTATGGGACATATCCTTCAAAACCAAGTGAAAAGACCACAGCCAGGAATTGTCTCTCCTCATAGGGAATGGTTTTTCTTTTGTAGAAAAGGAACTGGGATCTTTCTTTTCTCTAAGTTATCCTTACGAACTGCCAAAACCTAACCAGAATCATTTAAGTGTAAAGAATCAGGGCTGGCCCAGTATAAAAAGAAAAACATGGAGCCCCATTGTTAGAAGTTTATAATAACTTCAAGTTGGCAAAAGCAAGGCATCAAACCCAGCGCAGGACTCTGTGTGACAGCTCAGGATGCCGAGTGACTGCATAGGCCATGTGCCCATGAAGCCAGCCATGAAGAGCCCTCCTCTGCTTAGATATAGTCCTTTACAAATTGCAACAAAATTGATATTTAAAATGAAATTATTCTCCACATTTTATGTTATCTGGGAAATGCAAGTTAAAACAACAACGAAATATAACACTGCACACCCACTAGAATGGCCCAAATCCAGAACACTGATAACAGCAAATGCTGGAGAGGAGGTATAGTAGAAAGAATTCTCATTCATTGCTGATAGGAACGCAAAATAGTACAGCCAATAATCAACAGGACAAGTAATAACAAATGCTGGAGAGGATGTGGAGAAAAAGGAACCCTCATATACTGCTGGTGGGACTGCAAATTGGTACAGCCACTATGGCAAACAGTATGGAGGTTCCTCAAAAAAATTAAGAATTGATCTACCATATGATCCAGCAATTCCTCTACTGGATATTTACCCCAAAGACTTGAAAACCCATATCCAAAAAGGTATTTGCACACCGATGTCCATAGAAGCGTTATTCACAGTGGCCAGGACATGGAAGCAACCAAAGTGTCCTATGATAGATGATTGGCTAAAGAAGCTGCGGTACATATATACAATGGAATATTACTCAGCCATAAGAAGAGATGAAATGCTGCCATTTGTGACAACACAGATGGACCTCGAGATAATCATGCTAAGTGAAATAAGCCAGACAGAAAAAGTTGAAAATGACATGATATCACTTATATGTGGGATATAAACCTAAAAGCAACAAATGAACAGGGCAAACAAACAGAAATTCATGGACATGGACTGTAGACTAGTGGTTACCAGAGGGTAGGGATTAGGGGAGAAACAGGGAGGCAGATGAGGTAAAAGGGGTTAAATATGTAGTGACAGGAAGAAATCTAACTATGGGAGATGAACACACAGTGTAAATATATCTATATCTATATCTATCTCTCTCTCTCTCTATATATATGCACCTTACTGTTAAAGTGTACAGCTGAAACTTATTGGATTTAGTTAACCAATGTCATCATAAAAAAATAATAATAAAAAAATAGTACAGCCACTTTGAAAGGCAGTTAGGCAGTTTCTTATGAAACAAAACATACTCTTATACAATCCAGCAATTGCATTACTTTGTATTTACCCAGAGGAGTTAAAAACTCAAGTCCACACAAAAATCAGCACAAGGATATATATAAGCATATAAACAGCTTTATACATAATTGTCAAAACTTGGAAGCGACCAATATGTGCTTCAGTAGCTGAATTAATTAATTAACTGTGGTAATTCAGACAATGAACTATATTATTCAGTGCTAAAAAGAAATGAAAGAGAGCTTGCTCCCTGGCATATATCATCAATTTGGCTCAAATAAACTCATAAAAATTCAAAAAATAAACTCATAAAAATTCAAAAAATAAACTCATAAAAATTCAAAAAATAAAAATATTCAAAAAAATAAAATAAATGAGCTATCGAGCCATGAAAATACATTGAGGAAATTTAAATGCATACTACTAAGTCAAAGAAGCCTGTGAAAAGGCTACATACTGTCTGATTTCATCTATATGACCTTCTGGAAAAGGCAAAACTACAGAGACACAGTACAGTAAAAAGATTAGTGTTTCTAGGAGTGAGTGAGGGAGGAACGAGTAGATAGAGCATAGAGGATTTTTAGGGCAGTGAAAATACTCTGTATGATATTATAAAGATGGATATATATCATTACACATTTATCCAAACCCATGGAATGCACCACACCAAAAGTGAACCCTAATGTAAACTATGAGCTTTGTGTGATTATGTGAGTTCATCAGTTGTAACAAATGCACCACTCTGGGGGATGCTAATAACGGGGAAGCTATGCATGTGTGGAATCAGGGGTAAATGGGAAATCTCTGCACCTCCTTCTCAATATTGCTGGGAACTTAAAACTTCTCTAAAAATAAAATCTACCAAAAAGTTGTTAGAAATATTACTCAACCATAAAAAAAAAGAACGAAATTTTGCCATCTGCAACAACATGGATGGACCTAGAAGGTCTTGTGTTGAATGGAGTAATTCAGACAGAGAAAGACAAATGCTGTATGATTTTATTTACATGTGGAATCCAAAGACCAAAATAAACAAAATAGTAACAAACTCATAGATACAGAGAACAGTTCGATGGTTACCAAATGGGAGGGGAGTTGGAGGATGGGTGAAAAGGGGAAGGGATTAAGAAGTACAAATTGGTAATTGCAAAATAGTCATGGGATATAAAGTATAGCATAAGGAATATAGTCAATGACATTGTAATAATGTATGGTGTTAAATGGGTACTAGATTTATCGCTTCATAAGTTATATAAATTTCTGATCACCATGTTGTACACCTGAAACTAATGTAATATTATATGACAACTGTAATTGAAAAATAAAAGAATTATTTAAAAAACAAAATAAAAATTACCTTCAAAAATATATCTGAGGGAATATAATTGCTTTAAAAAAAGTTAAGTTAGAGATAAGTAAAATGTTCATATAATGTTTCATGAACTTTATACATATGCGCATCAGATTATATGTAAGTAATATACATATCAATTTATAAGTATATGTATATTATCCCTCTATGTGTACATATACAAAAAACTGTATATATATTAAACTTATAAGTTTATGTATATTGTCTATATATGTATATGTATATAGTACATATATATGTATATAATGAACTTACAGAAATAGGACAAAAGTATATTAATGTCAAAGCTCTCCCTGATTCCATCACTCTTCTTCCCATAAAGTATATACTATTTATAATTACATGTTTATTCATATATACGGCATTTTGTTCTACATGTAATTATATGCTTCTCAGAGTGTTTGTTTGTTTAGTATCTATCTTCTCCGTTAGACTTAAGCGCCACGAATGAAAGAATGCTATTTATTTTGCATGGGTTTGTCATCTCAGGGTTCATCATCATGGCCTAAACACATTTGGGATCAATCAAGAGTTGAATGAATTGATATTTCTTCTCAATGATGCAAACGTTAAAGATGAATTAAGTGAAGCGCTAATTCCTGAGCTCCACTTGTCTTGCTTAAGGAGGTCACACTGTGGCTCGGTTTGTGCATTATCAAAGAGGGTAACCGTAAAGAGTGCAAATACACCCAGGATCTCCCTCAACAAGCATAGCTGGATCCCCACAGACACTTTAATCACTGGTTCTCTACTTAGGCGAGCTAAGGAGTTTTGTAACCCCTCAGGGTATTCGTCCCTCGAGATTTCCATGACTAGATAACTCCTTTCTGGTTTTCATTCTTTAACCTTTTGAGACCCACATCATCGCGCTTGACCTCGTGTTAGAGGGTGCAGCCCAAGACTCCAAGCTCCTTCAGCTATTCCTTTATTCATCTGATTTGTTAATAGTTGTCTAGTGGCCACAAGGACATTTTCCCAAACTGTGACATTTCTAAGAGTATGCAGCCATGTCCAGGGTAAACAATCCCACATAATAGTGATGATGATTGTGATTATGACGGACACCCTTTGCCAAGTATAAGGCATTTTAGGAATTTTCCTAGTTTCTTATCGTAGCTGTAGTGTACAGGGTGGGTGTTATTGGGCTGCCTTTTCATTATTTCCATTTTACAGTTGAATGTATCAAGGTTTAAACAGGGTTAGTGATTTACCTAAGAAAAGTGAGCTGCAGATCCAGGACTAGCTTTCTTATTAGCCGATAGCATTTTTTCCTTCAGTTTCTCTCTGCCTCTAAGGAACTTTAAATATTTTGGCCAAACACTAAAGAAGAATACTCCAACAGCTTGTTGCCTTTTTTTTCACAGGCTATATTTCTGATTTGAGATCCACTCACATATGAAGGTGCTGGACTTGCATGTTGTACTGTTCAGGAAATAAGGTAAAACTATAAATCTACTAAATCAAATCCGGCTGCATTAATTTGCATGGGTAAAGGTAGTCAGAAAAATGAATCAAGAAAGTGATTTCTCCTTTGGTTTACTCTGAGCTCGGGCTTGAATATTTTGAATATTTCTTGTATCTGTTTCATACAACCAGGGATTATATGTCTAAACAGTGTAGGGGTCTTATCAGAACATGTAGATTTATCATGCGATGTAGCAAAAAAAACACACAAAAACCTTGAGTCTGCGAAGTGTAAGCTTGTTCAACTTTAAATAAATTATTTAAACTATTTTAACCTCAGTTTTCTCTTTCAGAGAATAAGATAATATTAGTCATTTTGACTAATCACAGAGTTGAGAGAATCAAATGGAGTATTAATATAAAATTTTATTGTAATATGGGAGCTAATTAATATTTAAATAATAGAAAAATCAGGCTGAGAAATCAGTTACAAAGTGAACTAAAATGGAAATTTGTTAAATTACAAAAGAGATAACTAATTATGGAAATAAATAGATCTGACCGTAAGTTCTAATTCTGCCATTAGAGATTTTTCTGGTGTTGGACACTTCATTTATTAACTATTACATGGGAAGACTGATGGATTATAGTGTAAATGAGATAATTTATACTATCATTACACAGGTCTAAGCAAATGAGAAAACAGTGCTCTCTCTTGGGAATGGAGAATTAGAATAATGCATAATATTCATAAGTTTACATTTCTGTCTCAATCCACTAAGTATCCTGAGGTCAGAGAATGTGTCTTGTGCATCACTGTAGGCCTGGAAATTAGCACACAACCTGGTACCCCACAGGTTCAAGGAGTGAATGAAGGAATGGAAGCATTCAGCTCTTTTTATGGCTTATTGGTTGGTATTACTAAAGAGTTATGTGCCCTTTTTACTATTTGAGATTTTTTTGAGAGTTGAAGTGTGTTGTAAACTTTCGTGGACGCAGTTCTTGTTATTCGACTAAAGTCCAGAAAGGAAGGTTATTTGCACAATATCACACAAACTGTTAAGTATATTTGATTCCCAAGTGTGTGCTTTTTAATTATTCACGTTGACTCCCAATGATAGATTGAATCGCTTAGTCAATCGATAAGTCAACTCAATGAGTTATTTTGTTGTGTCCAGTTTAGGTTAAATGTAAAAAGTTTAAAGTAATATTTCTTCTGATAAAGAGCTAAGACTTAGATTCAAAGTACCTTGGCTTTAAAATCCCAGCTCTGCAACTTTCTTCAGCCTTAAGCAAGTAACTAAATGTCAGTAATCTTCAGTTTTCCTACCTGTTAATTGGGGATAACATCTCACACGATATATGAGGATTAACTCAGTAGCACAGACTCTAGCTTGGTGATGGGAGCACACCAAATGCTCAATAAATCACGTCTATTACAGCTTAAGTCACTGTGAAACATGACTTCCACTATCATTATAAAAAATGATAATTTATAATAAAATTAAAATTTTTTTACAGTAACAAAGTGATAAATTCTATTGATTATAGTGGCATAATTGTATCTGAAGAGGAAGGAGCTGGGAAGTCTTCAAAGAAGCTTGGGAACTTGTGTTATTCTTTGAAGAGCACATGAGATTTGTATTGGGAGCAGAGAGCATTTTGTCAGGAAAATTGCATTTTTTAGTTTGTACCGTCTGGTGGTTCATTCCATAAGAAGTTTCTATGTGTGGAGGAAAGAAAGATAGGAGAGCAATAAATGCCTTGAAGAACCATTTTAATTCTTAATCTCTTTTCAAGACTAAACAAGTTTTAACTTTCTTTTTTTCTCTAGGAAGATGTTGGATTAAAACCTAAGATTTCATATGTGGATAAGAAAGTTAGTAAAAAAAATTTAAAATGATTCCCAGCACATTGTTGTTGTTGTTGTTGTTTTTTCCAGAATTTGAGCTATCTGTATCTGTGCTATTGGTTTAAGTGAGCAGTCCTTTAAGGAACCAAGAGAGTATCCTAGTCACCCTGTTCTGAGTAAGTAGCCTACATATACCACTAATAGCAGGAGTGAATTCTGCCCAGAATTCTCCATACTTCGTCATGATCCTCACCTGTCTAATTGCCTTCAAACCCCCACCCTTGCCTTGAGACCCATAGAACTAATCTCATCATCACATTTATCATGATGTCACTCAACATGAAGCTAAGGATTGCTGTCAGGCCTCGACTCCTACAAAATGATGTCTATACCTCTCTGTATATCTCCTTTACTGACCTGGCTTCCTCTCCTGCCTGACTCCTGAAATCCCTCCACTGTGCTCTTTCAAGATTATAGTCGGTCATCAAGATAACCCAATATGTTCTGAATGTTTCCTCTGACAGTCTGCATTACCTACTTGGTTCAATTGAAATCTGGGTCCTGGGACAGTGCTTTCCTTGAGGCCACCTCAAGTGGTGGCAATTTTCTCTCCCACATTCCCCTCGCCACCAATCTCCTCATCTTTTTGATCTTGTAATATTAGAATGCTCTAATTTTTGTCTGTTTAAACTCTTTTCTTGAGGGGGTGACGTTGTTTAGTCTTGTGGATTTAATATGATATATTAATGCTAATATGTACGTTGCGTCATTAGAAATTACCAACATAGTTCAAATTAATTAATCTGTTGTAGCCAGTTCTCCTCTCTAAAATCCAAATCGTCTATCCAGTTGTTTGCGCAACATTTAGACTTGAATTTCTAAAAGGAATCTCAAATTCAATGAAATAATCTCTTTTCTCCCTTTTCCCAAACATCTGCTTCTTTTATACTATTCTGTGTATCACTATGCAAACATTAGAGTCAGCATTGACCCCTCTCTTTTTCTCATGCTCCTTTTTCAATATATCAGGAAATTTCATCGGCTCCACTTTTGAAATATATCCCAAAGGGGATAATTTCTCATTATCCCTCTCACTACCATCTTAATCCAAGAAATTGTCACCTTTTACCTGGCATATGACAGAGGCTCCCTAATTTTTCTAGCACCTTTCATTCTTATCTTGCTAAATTTAATCATCAACAGATCTAAGAGAGTGATCCTAAGGGAAAGCAGATTTTGTCACCTTTTGGCCAAATCCTAATGTTTTCCAATGTCATTCAGAATAAAAGTCTAATGACTTTAATGTATGAGGTCATTATAGCTTCACCCTGCTGTAACTCTGACCTAACTTTCCTTTCCCACTGCCACCTTGTTGGTTTTCTTGCTGTCCCTTGAACAATTTTGGCACGTTCAAGCCCCAGCACCATGGATTAGCTGTCACCTCTGCCTAGAATGTTCTTTCCTCAAACTCAAGCTCTGTTCCCCTGTTTCTTTTAGGTATTTGCTGAAAAGTTTAATTTTATGGATGAATCTCTCCCACTACCACATTTAAAATTATACCCACCTATCTCTAAATTTATCTATCTCCCGCTCAGTGTTTTTAAAATGTCTGTGCACACTATATAATTTTCTATTCATTTTATTTTATATCTACCTCCATTTCTAATATAGAAATTACTATTTTCCTTTTATTCCAGTATATATGCCATATGACAATACCTTGCTTATAGTAGCCACTCAATAAAAATTATTGAGTAAAATTCATCACTAGATCAACTATTTAATTGCTCCAGTAAGATTAATCTTTTAAAGATTTTTAATCTCTACATTATTTAGCTAAAATTTTAAAGGAGATAAAATTTTCAGACTCCATTTTGGAAAGAATCTCGATTTAGAAAAATAAGTGAAGATTCCATAATAGGATTTTTATGTAGGTTTCAAAAAAAAAAAAAAAATTCCTTATATAGTTTATAACATCAGTGATAATATATAAAAAATGGTATTGTTTTTATCTGTGATAGTTTTTCAGATTCAGAGAATGGAAAAATAATGGGACAAAAGTAAAACTCATCTACGCTTTAAATTTTCCAAAAATGGATACATTTATTGAATGCATATTCAGTTCCAGACAATATTATTATTCTCATTTTATTTGGGAGTAAGGGGGACTGGGGCCTAATATTAGCACAGTAGTTAATATCCAAGGTGAGTCAGAAAATAAATGTATTCTCACTTGGCACAGCTGGAATAGCTGCTCAAATACATAGAAGTCTTGTGTGAAAAATTTGAGGAACTTATATGAAGAATATGAGAGTAGAAGGAGTTTGGGAGGAAAGCAAATGGCGTGAGTGATGTTATCAAATCTTCGATTTCATCCTTATCTGGAAACTCCATCTTATCGTATCCACCTCTTTAATGCCAGATAAATCAAGCCCTCTGTCCAAATCATAATACCTAACAACTTACAGAGTTCCAGTTTGCATTTATCAACCCAGTTTGATAGAAAAAAAATGAAGACTGAGTGATGTTGCACACTACTCAAGTCCATTGATTCTGTTCACGGCGGAGGTAGGATATGCTTCTTTTGACATGGTTTTAACATGGCTCCAGATCAGAGCAAAAGTTAAGAACTATATTAATGTAATAAAAGTAAAAACTTTTTCTAGATGTTTTTATTCCTTATACATGAACTTCTACTGTTTCTTATTCTTTGATAAATAACACATTTCATGTACTGTGCTATACTGAGATCATTTTAAGCTAAGGATATGTTTTATTTAATATCTTTGGCTATCATATACCACTGATCTTGACACAATGGAAAAGATAAAAAAAAGTTAATCGAAGTACAATTAATTTAATTTCATATGAATTTTATTAGCTATTCTAGTATAATATAAAGAATAATTTGTGATTGTTCTGTAAACTTCAAATTGGGAGTCTGAACTCATTGAGCAACTAATCTGAGAATATTACATGAGTCTTTTCTTCTTTTTATTTTAATTCACTCTTCTATAAAGTCAGGAGGTTAGGATGCATTATCTCCAAATCCTTCTATCTGGATATTCTATCATCTATCAATAATTTACAACTGTGTTTTATTGTCATGGCCATCCTTTAGATCCAGAGACTCTGGGAAACAGGCTACTGCAGTACTGAAATAAGGCACAGAGTACACACGATGATTGATTTCAGCAGATTCTTCCCTCCATTTATCATTCTGATTCTGTTTTCTTATTGCTGCAGATCAGTCACATAATTCCCAATTAGGCCCCATGGAAAACAGTACCGAGGTGACTGAATTCATTCTTGTGGGGTTAACAGATGACCCCAAGCTACAGATCCCACTCTTCATTATCATCTGTCTCATCTACCTTATCACTCTGGTTGGAAACCTGGGCATGATCGAGCTGATTCTGTTGGACTCTCGCCTGCACACTCCCATGTACTTTTTCCTCAGTAACCTCTCCCTGGTGGACTTCGGTTATTCCTCCGCTGTCACTCCCAAAGTGATGGCAGGATTCCTCACAGGAGACAAAATCATCCCCTACAATGCTTGTGTCTCCCAGTTCTTCTTCTTTGCAGCTTTTATCACTGTAGAAAACTTCCTCTTGGCCTCAATGGCTTATGACCGCTACGCAGCAGTATGTAAACCCCTGCATTACACCACCACCATGACGACAGGTGTGTGTGCTCGTCTGGTCATAGGCTCCTACGTCTCTGGCTTCCTGAATGCTTCCATCCACACTGGGAACATTTTCAGGCTCTCCTTCTGCAGGTCCAATGTGCTTGATCACTTTTTCTGTGATGCCCCTCCTCTCCTCGCCCTCTCATGCTCAGACAATCACATCAGTGAGATGGTTATTTTCTTGGTGGTGGGTTTTAATGACCTCTTTTCCATCCTGGTCATCTTGATCTCCTACCTGTTTATATTTATCACCATTCTGAAGATGAACTCAGCCGAGGGACGCCAAAAGGCCTTTTCCACCTGCACCTCCCACCTCACTGCAGTCTCCATATTTTATGGGACGGGCATCTTCATGTACTTACAGCCCAGCTCCAGCCATTCCATGGACACAGACAAAGTGGCCTCCGTGTTCTACACCATGGTCATCCCCATGCTGAACCCCTTGGTCTACAGCCTGAGGAACAAAGAGGTCAAGAGTGCCTTTAAAAAGGCTGTAGGGAAGGCAAAGTCTTCCATAGGAGTCATATTTTAATTACATAAAAGCAACAGTAAGACAGTTTTAGACAACTCAGATTTGTCTGAGGGACAATATTTACCATTCTAGCCATGACATTTCTAATTCCATGTGGTAATTTCTCCAGTTATTAATTAATCCTACAAAAAAAGTCTTAAAAAATATGATACTTAGGAATAATAGGTTCAGAAGAATCACCTATTAATACATAATTCTTATTTGTTAAATTCTTCTTAGTAAATATATTCACTCACACTCCCACATGAACATGTACACTCACATGTATGTATAAGCATATGCACACACATATATCATTTATGGGAAACTCGTTAAACCTACATACCTACAGAAGGAGAAATTAGTTAAGATGTACATGTGATAAGTCTATTGTTAGAGTAGCATCTAAAACAATTATTTTTGTGCCCGAGGTCACATTCTTAATATAAATATTTGACTTAGTAAATATATATAATATATATTATATGTCTCGTGTATGTTTGGTTTTCAAAAATCCTATTTCACATTATCTTTTTACATATGCAAAAGCAATAGATTTTATATTTTTAAAATTAAACTTTATGAAAATACTTCCAAAGTTTCTTGAGTGTAGATTTATTATTCATTCTTTGTTTATGGTTGTAATGAAATCATATGCTGATACATGGGAATTCATTTTCCTAGCAAAATTTCCATATTAATAAGTCATATCTAAAAATAAATATTTATATGACAATTTTAATAGAGAAAAATGACACAATGTAGGAAAAAGAAAAGAATGATAAAGGCATATTTTAGTTCACTTAAATAAAATTATAACATTTAATTTTTAACTTTCAATTACCAAAAAAGACAATAGTATTAATAACTTATTTGTATATAAATGCTATGAATTCATTATTGTACAAATCTGCTAATATTTTGATTCTTATTATGTTAAAATTTTTAAAACTATATGTACATCCATTCCTTTCTTCAAATTTGGGAAGTTTGGGGACATTCATTTCTTCAAATATGCTTTCTGTCCTTTTCTCTCTCTCCTTTTTGGACTCCCATTAGGCATATGTTAATATTCTTGTAGTATCCCGCTATTCTCTGAGACTGTTTATTTTTCTTCATTCTTTTTTATTCCCGTTTCTCAGGCTGGATATTCTCAAGTGACCTGTCTTAACGTTCACTTACTTTTTCCCTGCCAGTTTAAATCTGCTATTGATTCACATTAGTGAGTATTTTGTTTTTCTTTTCAAATCAAGAGTTTCTATTTTTTTTTATTCAAGTAATTGGGGTGACATTGGTTAATAAAATTATATAGGTTTCAAGTATACAATTCAATAATCATCATATGTAGGTTACATTGATTTTTCACCACTTAAAGTCAAATTTCTCTCTGTCACCAGATATTTAACCTCCTTTTACTTTTCCCCTTTCCTTCTGGCGACCACTAAACTATTGTCTGTGTCTATGAGTTTTTGTTTGTTTGTCGCTTTCAGTTTTATAGCCCACATATAATTTCTATTTTTTTTTTAATCTATATCTTTATTGATTTCTCTATTTGGCGAGACACTATTCTCATACTTTCTTTAATTCTTTAGATTTGATTTCCTGAAGTTCTTTGCTTTCCGCTCAGTTTCAAATAGTGGGGAATTATCAGAAATAGGAAGAGTTTGGGTAACAGGCATCAAAAAAAAAAGTCATAACTCCTGTTGGCCATGTTATAGTTACTACATAGAAAAATAAATGAAACTGTACACTTAAAATCTATATAATTTTATAAACCGTTGCCTTAATAAATTTAATTTTTTAAAAAAGAAATACAGTGGAGGGTTTTATGAGTTCCAGGATTGTTCAACTTTGTCTGTAACTCAGAGGGTAAACCAAATGTGCTACAGGTGAATCCTTGTTTTCCAATTTGTTCGACAGCTCAAGCAGTTCGTACTTTGATTTTTCTCTGTCTCATTTCTCAGTTCACTAATTACTAACACACACCTCAACCCCACAGTTATGTGGCAGGGTCTTTGGAATTAACTCGTGGTGACTCATAAGGTCTTAAAGGGATAAAAAATTTCTTCCAGAGAAAATAAATATTCTTTTAAAACGAATGGAAGTTTTCTGACAAAAAGAGTAAGACTTTAAACAGTATGGAGTTTTCTCAGAAAATTAAGAGTAGAATTACCATATGATTCAGCAATCCCTCTTCTGGATATCTATCTGAAAATTTGAAAACATTTATTCGTAAAGACATTTGTACCCCTATATTCATGGCAGCATTATTCACGGTAGTCAAGACATGGAAACAAAGGTGTCCTTCAATAGATGATTAGATAAAGAAGACGTACATATATATACAATGGAATAGTACTCAGCCATAAAAAGATGAAATACTGCCATTTGCTACAACATAGATGGATCTTGAGAATATCATGCTAAGCGAAATAAGTCCAACAGAAAAAGTTGAGAACCATATGATTTCACTCACATGTGGAATATAAAACTGAAAGCAACAAACAAACAAGACAAAAACAAACACTCATGGATACAGACAACAGTATATTGGTTACCAGAGGGATATGGGGTGAGGGTACATAGAAAAGGATAAAGAGTGTCAAACATATGTTGACAAAAAGAGATTGGACTTTGGGTGGTGACCACACAATGCAATATTACAGATAATGTATTATAAAATTATACACTTGAAACCTATATAATTTTATTAACTACTGTCCCTCCAATAAATTTAATAAAATAAAAAAGTGAGACTTCATAATCGTTTTATAGTGTTTGATGAGAGTTTACAATGTACCACTCTCTGTTTTAAAGACTGATAAATATTAATTTATATGCTCCTCATAACAACCATGTGAAGTCGGCACTATCATCATTTCCTTTAAAAAAGGAGGGAATCGAAGTGCACAGGGTTACATAATTTGTAACCTTCCTCACATGAATTTCAGGAAGTCATGTCACCATGGGGCAACACAACTTTTATAACATCTCAGCCTGATTTCTGTTATGCCTCTCATGATTCTGCCTGACCGTCATCAGGAAAGCTACGTCTGAATGTCTTCTGTTGAAGACGTCTGCACTGTGAAGGAGAAATAACCCCGAGTCATGTAAGTACATCAGTGCTATGCCTTCACAAGCTATAAGTCTCTACGGCTTAATTGCTTCTTCTCTAAATGACTGGAGTGAGAAACTATGTCTGCTCTCTTGGGTACCTAGTCCCCTGACAACTTCACGTATGCATAAATCCCTCTGGTTCCCAGTCATTAACCTCTAACGGCCCAACATGACTCTATCTGACATCATTTTATAGGGACCAGTCTGTATGCCGAAGGACTTTTGGTGTTCTTTTATTGATCTTAATGTAAAAGGTTGTTCATTTAACTAAGTGGACTTATTTCACTGGCATATCACTCTGAGCCTGCAACGATGGTCAGGGATAAACCCTTAAGCTGAGTGTCGTCCACAGTGAGTACAATGACCTTTTCTTGGAGTTGCTCAGCCCTTTACAGAGTGCATGTCTCCTATTTGTCCTCCCAACAGCATCCCTGTGTGGCAGATTAAAGAATATTTTATAATCTTCACCTAATAATTACCTTTTCCTTACATTTTCCAGCCTCTAGGAAACTTAAATCTTTGCGACCAGACATTAAGTAAGGACTTCGATGGGACCCTGTCTTTCTTTTTGAGAGGGACTAATAATTTGAAGATCATAAATGAAGTTGTGTCGTTTTCCTTGTAGAGCAAGGTAAATTTCCGGCTCACTCCTATGGTCTGTTGAGATCGTGGTGTTCGATGTATTATATTAAGTTACAAGGGCAACATATTCCTGTGGATTTTTCATGTCTAATGTCCCAAGTTTTAATACTCTCATGCTTCCATGTTGTTTAGCTAGAGTCCAGATGTTACGACTATCTCAATGAATTAGGAACAAATGGTGATTTTTTTCAAATAACAGAGGATGGTATTTTTCTCATTATTTAAAATTCCTGTGCTTAAGAAAGCACTCAGTAAATGATAGGCACCAAGCAAATGTTTGTCAAGATAACAAGTGAATAAATAAATGAATGAGGGAATGAGTCGCTAAATGAATTATTTATTGAGCCTGTTCACTGAACACATTCTGCAGTTCATGGTTCTATATTATTAAAGCCTAGTCTTATGTGTTAATGTACACAGACGTTTTTAGAGGCTCTTGATCAAAGATTTTAGACTTTTTTGAACAAGGAATCCACAGTAAAGGTATGATTTACATTGTCACTCAGCATGCAAACACACACGCACGCACACACACACACACACACACACACACCAGAAAAAAACTTTCAAAAAGCGCTACTTATTTTTTCATTTTCAATGCATATTTGCTTTCTATTCTTTTCTATCTTAAATGAGCCCAAATATTTAAAACATTTAGAAAAATATTTGTGCATATTAAGTGCTGTAGGAGTTAGGAATTATTACTAATAATTGTGAGATAGTGTTATACGACAATTTGTGGTAAATTAATTCTCCAAGACTCAGATTACTCAAAACAAATTTATGGAGGGTTTATTTGTTGAAGATTTGATAAGTGTAAAACATTTATTGATTCAACAAAAAGGAGTTTTATGAAATATTATTCTTTGTTATATTTCAATAGATACATTTCTCTTCTGATTTAAGTAAGTTTTACTGAGTATATCCTAAGGGGAATTTTAAGAAAACTATTGACATTAACTATATTGAATAAATGTAAATTATTATGTATAAATATATTCTGATGAAAGTATCAATGAAATGCATATGAATTCTGTTCCCTTTAGATTCTTCATCTAGAGTCTCAGAGCATTTATAATTGGAGATGTTTGATCTCTCATTGCAAATTTCTCTCTACAGAGCTACTTTTGTATGGAAATAACAATGATTTCTTCACTAGTTCATTCATCCAACAAAAATTCATTGACTGTGTAATATGTGCTATGCACTGTGCTAAGCACATGAATACAAAGATAAATAAATCAAGGCTTTTTCAAGGTGCAATCTAGGATGCGATGGATATGTAACCATGTAAGTCAAATAAAGTTTCCCCAATAAGTGTAAAGAAGTTATTATCTCCATTTTGTCATTTTTGGGGAAAAAAAGGCCTTTAGAGAATCTTGAAATCATGTTCAAACTATTAAGTGAAAAAGCTGAAATTCAAATATTGTGTCTGGTCCTAAATGTCAAGCACTTTTTATTACTCCAGACTGACTTACAATTATGAAATTATTTAATCATTTAGTCTCCTTAATTATCATCTATTATGTGCTCATTTATATATTAGGTACATTGGGTCATACAGAAAAAAACTTTAGGCATCATAATACATTGTCAATGTTATGCATTGTTTCTATTAGTATTCGGGCTTGGATTCAGACTATTAGAGGTTTGAATCGGTATGAACTAGGACAATAGTACCTGGCATGAAGGGCAACACAGCTACCCATTACGTTGCTGATATTATTGTTAGGATTAAAAAGATGTGGTCTACAGGACACATTTACTGCCTAGTGGGAAAGAGAAACTTCAACATCCTTCAATACCTACTTCTTAGCTCCCACCATTTCTCAGCTCCCCTATTTCTCAGCTCCCCTATCTGCATCTTGCCTCACGTTTCCTTTCCCGGACTTTCTCAGTGACCGATTCTGGGCCTCAGTTCTTACCAGGCATGACCTAAATGATGGCTTGGCCTGGAGTGGTAGCACTAGAGGCGGTGATGAGTGAATGAATCTGGGATACATTTTAAAGATAGAGATAACAGGACATGCTCACGACTACAAGGAACACTTGTGACAGAATAATTCTGCATTAGGGATCCTTTGTTGAAGACCTTATCAGGCTTGACCAAGTATTTAGCCTGGACTCTGAAAATCATGGAGGCTATTTGATAATGAGACTACACAGTTGGGTGAAATAATGGGTACAACCTTCAATAGATTTCTCTTGCAGAAACCATGCCATGAAAAATAGCATCTCAAATTTTGTTATCTGGTAGTACCCTAGAGCTCAGTCCCCGTTTTCTGTAGTTAATATTTGTAAAAAATAGTATGTTTATTGAAACAAATTCGAATGGAAGCTCTGAGGTCACTCACCTATATAAGTTTCTTCAGTAATGTGGCTCCAATAATTCTGTTGGATTTATTTTGTTAATTTTTTAAAACAATCTTACATACAACTACAACTGCTATTAATAATAATAATAATAATATTTATTTAATAATAGCAAAACAAAAAATTATAGTAAAACTTACGATTTATTGCATGCTAACCGTGTATTAAGGACTATCCTGAGTGATTTAAATATACCAACTTATTAAATTCTCTAAACAGCATTGTGAGGTGCTATTATTATCATCTGTTTTAAACTGAGGCACAAAAATGTGTTGACTTGCCCAAGGTTGCCCACCTAGCAAGTGGAAATGCCAAAACGAATGCATACAGGTCGCCCCAAATTCTTTACCTCCACAATATACTGCCTCTCTATAGACTTGCATTGTTTTCAAAGCACCTTTTTACATTACCGTAAGAATCTTATGACATAGTAAAAATAGGAAATATGTTGCCCACGTTATTTTTTGGATGAGAAAATTAAAGCTCAGAAAGATGTATGCTGCTTTTCCAAGGGGATAAAATGAGGATGAGCATCTTCCTCCATTCTCTCCCCTCAAGAGGATGAAGCAAGGCATAGAGGCGGTACAGTACAGTGCTTGGGTCATCAGAGTTTTGAGATTTTTACACTTTTTTTGGCATATCTTTTAAGGGGGACAGTTATCTCTGAGGAGTGAAAGGGAAACTATCCTTTCTAAGATGAATGACAATTGCTTGGATGATAATCTTATAATTCACAGTACTTCACATCCAGAAAACCAGTGATGCATCATTTTTTCTCAGGTAACTGCATAATAGGACAGCTGGGAGATTAATGAGATATATCTATTCTTCTCAGACTACCTGGCACGTGGGAAATGTTCAGTTATTATGAGTGTTATCTGGCTCAAGAATTATAGAGTTATTTACAGAGAAAGCACAAACTTTCAACCCAAATGAAAATAAGCAATAGATATTTTGAAGAGAAGCCCATTTGGAATACTGGAGTGGTGTCAGGAACTCACAAATATGTACAAACCCTTACAAATTGAAAATGGAGGTCAGAAGGAGCCAGTCTCAGGATTACTGGGAACACTGCTTTGCTAATGGGATCATGGTGTGCTCACGTCATTTGGGTGACATGGGTGTGCTGTAAGTCATTTCCCATGCATAGAAGTAATTTATTCATTTTGCTTCCCTTGTATTGACAGATGAAACTCAATTTCAAAATGGCTTCCATGGAGAATAGCACCGAAGTAAAGGAGTTTAGACTCTTGGGACTGAGTGACACCCCAGAGCTGCAAGTCCCCCTCTTCATAACATTCACTCTCATCTATCTCATCACTCTCGTGGGAAATCTTGGGATGATCACGTTAATTCTGCTGGACGCTCGTCTTCACACGCCCATGTATTTCTTCCTCAGTAACCTCTCCCTGGTGGACTGTGTTTACTCCTCGTCTGTTACTCCCAAGGTGATGGCTGGGTTCCTCACGGGGGATAAAGTCATCTCCTATGGAGGCTGTGTTGCTCAGATGTTCTTCTTTGTGGCTTTTGCCAGTACAGAGTGTTTCCTACTAGCTGTCATGGCTTATGATCGTCATGCAGCGGTGTGTAAACCCTTACATTACACCACCACTGTGACCGCCAGCGTGTGTGCTCGAATGGCCATAGGATGCTACATCTGGGGTTTTGTTGTATCTGCCATCCACACTGGATTTACCTTCTGCCTCTCTTTCTGCCATTCCAATGTAGTCCATCACTTTTTCTGTGATATCCCCCCAATCCTGGCTCTTTCCTGTTCTGATATCTACATAAATGAAATTGTGCTTTTTGCCTTAGGAACTTTCAATGTCCTGTTTGCACTTACAGTTATCTTGACCTCCTACCTGTTCATATTCATTGCCATCCTGAGGATGCGCTCAGCAGAGGGGCGGAAGAAAGCCTTCTCTACTTGTGCTTCTCACCTCACTGCCATAACCATGTTCTATGGAACTGTAATCTTCATGTACCTACAACCCAGTTCTAGTCATTCTATGGACAATGACCAAATGGCATCTGTATTCTACACAATAATAGTCCCCATGTTGAACCCTATTGTCTATAGTCTAAGAAACAGAGAGGTTAATAATGCTTTCAGAAAAGCCGCTAACAAAATGAAGGTGCTGCTCAGCACATAGTTTTAATTAGAGAAGTTACACAATCTGTATAGTTAATCAGTTGTCTATTGTTATGCAACAAACTACCACAAGACCTAGTGGCTTAAAACAACAGCTTTTGTTGCTCACGATTCTAAGGCTCTGCTGCTTTCACATGGGCTCACTCCTGAGGTTGCATGTCTTCTGCCTGGTCAGCTGGGCTGAAAGGTTCAAAATGGCCTTACTCACATTTCTGCATGTGGATTCTGGCCACTCTCTACTGCCGCTTCACGCGGTCTTTCATCTTCCAGAGGCTGGACCAGCTTTCTTACATAATATTTCCAGGCCAGCTCTCTCAGAGTATGATGCTTTCATTCCAAGAGTTTGTACTGAGAAAAAAGTGATAAGTTGAAGTGATCTTATATTTCCATTAGAGAAAATAAAGCTGTAGCCTCACTGTTTTGGTAGAGTCGAACTGACACTAGAATCACAAGCGTTTAAAGTGAGCATTTCTCCTCTTCACATTGACTCTCATCACCAACCAGGTTCAGAATCGTGGAAGGAACTGTGCACTATAAATCAAGTAAGAAGGTCATGCCATTGACAAAAAAAAAAAGTTGGTCTAATCAAATTTAGATCTGGAAGAAATATTAAAGATGATCTAAGTTGTTACCTTTATTCTATGAATAAGAAAAATGTATCCTCAACTGACTACTCTCATGTCTGAGTCTTCGTGAACTCTGCTGTTCATATCAAGTGCATCTTCCAGCTTTCCATGAGCGTCCATCCATTAATTTTTTTGGTAACGATCCCCACTCCAGGCTCTCATGTGCTGTAATATCCATTCCAGTGATATTGTACTCATATATGCATTGATGTTGAGGGACTTGCTCAGGTTGTACAACTCTCAAGTGGAAACTTATGAGGAGAGCCCAGGTAGCCTGACTCCCACAATGCAACTCCACCTTCATTGGTATGTTATTAAACTCAATTGAGGTGATAAAGCTATCTGTTTTCATTTATTATCAATCACTGTGGCCCCTGAAATGTATTCAACTGCTTTCCTTTTAGAGTCTCTTTCAAAAGGCTGTTGATTTTTTCTTCTTTAAACTCTCTACTATCTCTATATATTTAGTTATTTATTTTGTTTATTATCAGTCTCTTTCCTCTTTAACATAAGCTTTAGGAAAATATGGATGTTCAACTATTTCCTATCCGCAAATCCTAAAACAGGGCCTGACCCATAGTAAATATTCAATAAACATCTGTTTAATTAATTTAATGCATGGAATCCAGGTTTCTTTGCTTGAGGACCAGGCACATCTCCAACACACCAAGTCTAACAGAACTAACTCCCTCTTTCTCTCTCTCTCTGCTTCTAAACATATTTCTCCTTTAGTTGTTGCTGTATCTCTAAATGACAGTAACACTAACTCAGAGACGTGGAGTCATTCTTGAGCTCTCTTTTCCTTACTCTTTGTATCCTATTCAGCAGCATGTCATTTAGATTTTATTTGCATGAAGATAGTTAGATTTTATCTGCATGAAGACATTAGAGTGTCCTTTTCTTGCATTCTCAATGCTATATACCTAGTTTAAGTATCTCTCTCCCTCCTCTGTTAGTATCTATTGCAAATCCCTGATCATTTTCATAGTGCTAATAATATTTATAAATTATTCTGCATTTAGTTGTTTCCTTGTATCTCTATCCCATAAAGCTGTAAATTCTATGAGGATAAGATCTTGTCAGTATCGTTTTTCCATGGCGTTTCCGAGTTTGATTGGAGTTAGGACTCAATAAATGTATAGACTGATTGAATGCATCATTTAAAAATTAGATGTTTAATAAATTAATTTTGAAAGCAGACTATTCAGTCCTTATTATGTCAAGTATCTATTTGTTGAAAGAAAAGTTTTAAATGTTATTACTGTTTTCAGAATTCATACATTTGAAAAGTGACTGTTTTATGACTCTGATTGCTTGTACTATTTTCTTTGACACCATCTGCCTAACGAACATTTGGTTGTTTTTCATTTTTTAAAACTCATTTCAACCTCCTTTTTCTTCATGAGCCTTTTCTGATTGCTGGTCCAAGTAGAATTGGCCATTGACTCCTTTGTGCCCCTTACTGTACTCCATGAAGATATCTATCATCAGCATCCTTGACTCTTTGTTTCAGAGTCTTGGTTTGGTTTTCGTGATAATGTGTGTGTATTATTGTGTGTGTGTGTGTGTGTGTGTGTGTGTGTGTGTTGTGTGTGTGTATAATATATATATTATATATATATATATCTTCCTTACAGGAAAAAATTTAAATACTATATTTAGGAAGTGAAGTGTAATCCCTTCTACCTTGAGTGTAGACTGAACTTAGCGACTTGCTTCTAAAGTAAAGAGTATGCAGGAGGGTTACAAGGTACATTCTATGGAAGAAACTGGCAAAAGATAAGTGATCATCTTGTTTAAGAGATCAAGGTAACATCTCCAGTGGCATGTCATGTTGTGCCAAACTGGTCATAGAGACAGAGACATGAGCATGACCCCAGTGTGGACACAGGCATTCAGAAAACCACCGACATAGGATTCTATAGCCTGACAACACACCCTCACACTTGTCATGATGGTGGTTGTTTTGTACAAGTTCACATACTGCTGCACAGATGTCATAGGCCATTCAGGCCAAAAGGTAACTTTCCACTGTGGCAAAGATGGCAGCAGTGAATTTCTGAGCAGCATATATGTCATACGATATAACTTTGTCTCCTATAAGGACCAGCCACTTCTTTGTGAGTGACCGTGGAGAAGTAGCCAAAGTCCACCAGAAGGAAGTTACTGAGGAAAAAGTACAAATAAATTACCGAGGGAAATGATGATGAGCATAACAGAGACGGAGACCTGCAGTTCTGAGACGCTCTTCATCCTCTCCAGGATAAACTCCATCACCTCCACACTGTTCTCCATGGAAATGTGATGCCCTGTAACAATGAGAAACAAATGGCTAATGTAATGAAATGAAAAAGATATTACCTTGCATTATCATTATGGCAATAATTATTTTCTTCAAAATTATACAGATGTAAAGCATAGATGACCTCATAGAATGACTTAGGAGATGTTCTCACTTATTCTATTTTTTGAAAGAGTTTGAGAAAAATTGGTATATATTTTTATTTAAATGTTTTTAGAATTCATCAGTGAAGCCGTCTTTTCCTGGGATTTATTGTTGTTGTTATTGAAAAGCTATCATTGATTCATTTGCTTATTTTGTTGTATGACTGCTCAGACTTCCTATTTTCATATTTTGACTCAGTATTCGTAATCTATGTATTTCTTAAAAATCGTATATTTCATCTGGGTTATATATTATTAGTCGTATAGTTGTTAATAGTATTCTATTATAATATTTTTATTTCTGTAAGGCTTGTGTTAATGTCCCCACTTTCATTTCTCATTTTAGTAATTTGAGTCTTTTCTTTTTTCTTCATAATCTATAAAGGTTTGTCATTTTTGTTGAACTTTTCAGAGAATAAGCTTTGGCTTTGTTGTTTTTTCTATTGTTCATTTCACCTCTCTCTAATTTTTATTATTTTCTTTCTTTTTCTAGTGTTGGGTTTAGCATGTACTCCTTTCTCTATTTCCTTAAGGTTGAAAGTTAAGTTACTGATTTGAGATCTTTCTTCATTTTTAAAATAAACACTTGCAGCCATAAATTTCTCTATGAGCACTGGTTTTGTTAACTCAAAATTTTGATATGTAGTATTTTCATTTGTCTTAAAGTATTTTCTATTCCACTTTTGATGTCTTCTTAAACCCATTACTTGTGTAAGAGTGTGTTCTTTAATTTCCACACATATGGTCATTTTCAAAATTTGACAAGTTTTGGGCCATATTTCTTAAAATGTCTTTTCTGTCCTTTTTCTCTTCTCTCATTCTGGCATTCCCTTTATGCATATCTTGGTATAATTAATAGTGTCCAACAGGTTTCTTAGGCACTTTTAAGTTATAATTTTTTTAAAAATTTATGTTCCTCAGATTGGACTACATTTATTGACTTATCTTCAGATCGACGCATTACTTCTTCCTGCTCAAATCTATTGAAACACTCTAGTGAAGTTTTAATTTCATTTGTACTTTTCAGCTCCAAATCTACCTGGTTCCATTTATAATTTCTATTTCTTATTTAATAGCTGCTATTTTATGAAAAAATCATTCTCTGAGTCCCTTTAATTCTTTATCAGTATTTCCTTAAGCTCTTTGAGCATAATTAAGACAGTTGATTTAAAATCTGTGACTATTAAGTCTAATGTGTTTCTCCTTCAGGGACAGTTTCTGTTAACTTCTTTTTCTTTTCGTGTGTCTGAATGGGACATACTTTCATGTTTTCTTTTTTTGTGTCTTTTAGTTTTTCATTGAAAACTGCATTTTTAAATGCTACAGTGCAATGATTCTGGGAATCCGATTCTTCCCCCTCCTAGGGTTTGGTTGTGTTGCTTGTTGTGGGTTGCACTTGTTCAACGGGTGAGTTTCTAAACTGCTTTGTAAATCACGTATGCTTCGGTATGTGAGATCCCAGAAGTGTCTGTTCCTTTGGCTTGATGTCAGTTACTGGTTGGTCAGCTATTTCCCTAAACTCTATAGTTAAGTCACCATTTTCCTGATTCAGTGTTTGTTTGGTTGTGTAAACCTTTGACTATTTTCCAGAGTTCTGACAAAAAGGATTCTGAAACTTTCTGCTTGCTTTTTTTTTTTGCTATTTATGTGGAACTCTCTTCTCTGCCATTTTTCCTACTTCTCTCTTATAAAGACATTGGCTATTGCTTTGAGGTCTCAGTGAATAATCTAGGCTGATCTACCATATCCATACTGTTAATTAATCACAACTGCGAAGTCTTTGCCACATGAGGTTACTGTATTAGTCGGCCTGGGCTGTCATAACAAAACACCACAGACTGATTGACTTAACAACAGAAATTTCCTTTCTCACAGTTCTGGAGCCTAGAAATTCCAAGACCCCTGTGCTGGACAACTCAGTTCCTGGTGAAGACTCTTTCTGACTTGCAGATTGTCACCTTTTCACTGTGTCCCCACATGATGGAGAGAGACAGTTCTAATATCTCTTCCTCATCTTCTGGGGCACCAGCCCTGTTGGATTAGGGCCCCATCCTATGACTTCATGTAACCTAATTCCCTCCATTTAATTCCTATCTCCAAAATAATGATATTAGGGAGTTAAGGCTTCAACTTGTGAATTTGAGGGCAGGGGACACAATTCAGTTCATAGCCATCATTATTTAAAGGTTAAAGATATTATGAACTGATAGCTTCAAGCCATTATTTAGCCTCTCATAGATTTGTTTCTCACTACGCCACTGCATGTCCACCACACAGCTTGTCCTGGGAAGGAGAGGATCCCTTCTCTCTATGTGGTCACTGAAAGACACCAGGAAATGAAAGCTTCGCCATCCATAGCTGCACCTTCTGGAAAGTGAAGCCTCCCCTGGTCTCCGTGGCAGAAGAGACAATCGGAGTATTGTGCCTGTGTTTCAACCCACTCAGAAATGGCAAATAATCAATTTTTCCCAATGTCCATTGTTTAGAACTAGTAAGACTCTGCTGAGCTGCAATGGGGCAGTCACATGTAGGGGAAGCAGATGGAATGTTTGAGCATCAATATATTTGTGAAAAACGCCATATCAATATTTGATCAATCAACATGTAATCTTATGGAACATATGATATGTGCTAAAAATTGCACTCCGTTTTGTGTATATGTTATATGATCATTTTCTTATCAATCCTATGAAAATTACATGATAGTATAGTCTCTCTCCTTACGAGTTGAAGTTTGGAGGAGTTGAATAACTTGAAGTTGGGGCTAAGCCATCTGAGTGCATGGAATGCATTTGTAACCACAAAACTTTCTGCATTTAGTGAGGTGTGATGTCTCCTTGGGAGTGTGCGTTCAAATGCAAGTGTACAGATAAAAGAGTGGATCTTGTTCCTTTGTTGGAGAAAAACACTCCTAGGCCAGAACTGTGTTGGTAAGGCAAATGCGGAGGTTAAAAAAATATTTCTGAGATTTTTTTTGAGACATCTTTGCAAAAGAGCAAGAAAGGAAACGAGATTTAAATATTTTTTAAACATTAAAATACCAACTGCTGGGAAAGATATGAAGCAACTGGTATGCGTTACAGGTGGGGACAACATAATAGAATTCAGAAAACGGTTTGGCAATTTCTTTTTCAATGGAGCACGTATTTACCTTCTCACCAAGCAATCCTTCTCACAGGTATTTACCTAAATGAAATCAAAGCCTATGTTCACAGAAAACATAGGTATATTTTAGACCAGCTTTATTCAAAATCACCAAACGCTAGAACCACCCTAATGTCCCTTAATTGAGGAATGGATAAGAAATCCATAATGTCAATAAAATGGGGTAATACTAAAAGAAAAAATCGTCCCTTACAATGCTGTGTCTCCCAGTTCTTCTTCTTTGCAGCTTTCATCACTGTAGAAAACTTCCTCTTGGCCTCAATGGCTTATGACCACTACGCAGCAGTATGTAAACCCCTGCATTACACCACCACCATGACGACAGATGTGTGTGCTCGTCTGGTCATAGACTCCTACGTCTGTGGCTTCCTGAATGCTTCCATCCACACTGGGAACATTTTCAGGCTCTCCTTCTGCAGGTCCAATGTGCTTGATCACTTTTTCTGTGATGCCCCTTCTCTCCTGGCCCTCTCATGCTCAGACAACCACATCAGTGAGATGGTTATTTTCTTGGTGGTGGGTTTCAATGACCTCTTTTCCATCCTGGTCATCTTGATCTCCTATCTGTTTATATTTATCACCATTCTGAAGATGAACTCAGCCGAGGGACGCCAAAAGGCCTTTTCCACCTGCATCTCCCACCTCACTGCAGTCTCCATATTTTGTGGGACGGGCATCTTCATGTACTTACAGCCCAGCTCCAGCCATTCCATGGACACAGACAATGTGGCCTCCGTGTTCTACACCATGGTCATCCCCATGCTGAACCCCTTGGTCTACAGCCTGAGGAACAAAGAGGTCAAGAGTACCTTTAAAAAGGCAGTAGGGAAGGCAAAGTCTTCCATAGGAGTCATATTTTAATTACATAAAAGCAACAGTAAGACAGTTTTAGACAACTCAGATCTGTCTAGGGACAATATTTACCATTCTAGCCATGACATTTCTAATTCCATGTGGTAATTTCTCCAGTTATTAATTAATCCTACAAAAAAAGAGTCTTTAAAAAATATGACACCTAGGAATAATAGTTCAGAAGAATCACCTATTAATACATAATTCTTATTTGTTAAATTCTTCTTAGTAAATATATTCACTCACACTCCCACATGAACATGTACACTCACACGTACGTATAAGCATATGCACACACATATATCATTTATGGGAAACTCGTTAAACCCACATACTACAGAAGGAGAAATTAGTTAAGATGTACATGTGATAAGTCTATTGTTAGAGTAGCATCTAAAACAATTATTTTTGTGCCCGAGGTCACATTCTTAATATAAATATTTGACTTAGTAAATATATATAATATATATTATATGTCTCGTGTATGTTTGGTTTTCAAAAATCCTATTTCACATTATCTTTTTACATATGCAAAAGCAATAGATTTTATATTTTTAAACTTAAACTTTATGAAAATACTTCCGAAGTTTCTTGAGTGTAGATTTATTATTCATTCTTTGTTTATGGTTGTAATGAAAACACATGCTGTTACATGGGAAATCATTTTCCTAGCAAAATTTCCGTGTTAATAAGTCATATCTAAAAATAAATATTTATATGACAATTTTAATAAGAGAAAAATGACACAATGTAGGAAAAAGAAAAGAATGATAAAGGCATATTTTAGTTCACTTAAATAAAATTATAACATTTAATTTTTAACTTTCAATTACCAAAAAAGACAATAGTATTAATAACTTATTTGTATATAAATGCTATGAATTCATTATTGTACAAATCTGCTAATATTTTGATTCTTATTATGTTAAAATTTTTAAAACTATATGTACATCCATTCCTTTCTTCAAATTTGGGAAGTTTGGGGACATTCATTTCTTCAAATATGCTTTCTGTCCTTTTCTCTCTCTCCTTTTTGGACTCCCATTAGGCATATGTTAATATTCTTGTAGTATCCCGCTATTCTCTGAGACTGTTTATTTTTCTTCATTCTTTTTTATTCCCGTTTCTCAGGCTGGATATTTTCAACTGACCTGTCTTAACGTTCACTTACTTTTTCCCTGCCAGTTTGAATCTGCTATTGATTCACATTAGTGAGTTTTTTGTTTTTCTTTTCAAATCAAGAGTTTCTATTTTTTTTTTTATTCAAGTAATCGGGGTGACATTGGTTAATAAAATTATATAGGTTTCAAGTATACAATTCAATAATCCATCATATGTAGGTTACATTATTTGTTCACCACTTAAAGTCAAATTTCTTTCTGTCACCAGATATTTAACCCCCTTTTACTTTTCCCCTTTTCCTTCTGGTGACCACTAAACTGTTGTCTGTTTCTATGAGTTTTTGTATGTTTGTTGCTTTCAGTTTTATAGCCCACATAAAATTTCTATTTTTTTTTAATCTATATCTTTATCGATTTCTCTATTTGGCGAGACACTATTCTCATACTTTCCTTAATTCTTTAGATTTGATTTCCTGAAGATCTTTGCTTTCCGCTCAGTTTCACATAGTGGGGAATTATCAGAAATAGGAAGAATTTGGGTAACAGGCATCAAAAAAAAAGTCATAACTCCTGTTGGCCATGTTATAGTTACTACATAGAAAAATAGCTGAAACTGTACACTTAAAATGTATATAATTTTATAAACCGTTGCCTTAATAAATTTAATTTTAAAAAAAAGAAATACAGTGGAGTGTTTTATGAGTTCCAGGATTGTTCATCTTTGTCTGTAACTCAGAGGGTAAACCAAATGTGCTACAGGTGAATCCTTGTTTTCCAATTTGCTCGACAGCTCAAGCAGTTCATACTTTGATTTTTCTCTGTCTCATTTCTCAGTTCACTAATTACTAACACACACCTCAACCCCACAGTTATGTGGTAGGGTCTTTGGAATTAACTCATGGTGGCTTGTAAGGCTTTAAAAGGATAAAAAATTTCTTCCAGAGAAAATAGATACTCTTTTAATTTGAATGGAAGCTTTCTGACAAAAAGAGTAAGACTTTAAACAGTATGGAGTTTTCTCAGAAAATTAAGAGTAGAATTACCATATGATTCAGCAATCCCTCTTCTGGATATCTATCTGAAAATTTGAAAACATTTATTTGTAAAGACATTTGTACCCCTATATTCATTGCAGCATTATTCACGGTAGTCAAGACATGGAAACAAAGATGTCCTTCAATAGATGATTAGATAAAGAAGACGTACATATATATACAATGGAATAGTACTCAGCCATAAAAAGATGAAATACTGCCATTTGCTACAACATAGATGGATCTTGAGAATATCATGCTAAGCGAAGTAAGTCCAACAGAAAAAGTGAGAACCATATGATTTCACTCACATGTGGAATATAAAACTGAAAGCAACAAACAAACAAGACAAAAACAAAAACTCATACAGACAACACTATATTGGTTACCAGAGGGATACGGGGTGAGGGTACATAGAAAAGGATAAAGAGTGTCAAACATATGTTGACAAAAAGAGATTGGACTTTGGGTGGTGACCACACAATGCAATATTACAGATAATGTATTATAAAATTATACACTTGAAACCTATATAATTTTATTAACTACTGTCCCCCCAATAAATTTAATAAAATAAAAAAGTGAAACTTCATAATTGTTTTTTAGCATTTGATGAGAGTTTACAATGTACCACTCTCTGTTTTAAAGACTGATAAATATTAATTTATACGCTCCTCATAACAACCACGTGAAGTAGGCACTATCATCATTTCCTTTAATAAAGGAGGGAACCGAAGTGCACAGGGATTACATAATGTGTAACCTTCCTCACATGAATTTCAGGAAGTCATGTCGCCATGGGGCAACACAAATTTTATAACATCTCATCTTGGTTTCTATTATGCCTCTCATGATTCTGCCTGACCGTCATCAGGAAAGCTACGTCTGAATGTCTTCTGTTGAAGACGTCTGCACTGTGAAGGAGAAATAACCCCGAGTCATGTAAGTACATCAGTGCTATGCCTTCACAAGCTATAAGTCTCTACAGCTTAATTGCTTCTTCTCTAAATGACTGGAGTGAGAGACTATGTCTGCTCTCTTGGGTACCTAGTCCCCTGACAACTTCACGTATGCATAAATCCCTCTGGTTCCCAGTCATTAATCTCTAACGGCCCAACATGACTCTATCTGACATCATTTTATAGGGACCAGTCTGTATGCCGAAGGACTTTTGGTGTTCTTTTATTGATCTTAATGTAAAAGGTTGTTCATTTTACTAAGTGGACTTATTTCACTGGCATATCACTCTGAGCCTACAACGATGGTCAGGGATAAACCCCTAAGCTGAGCGTCGTCCACGATGAGTACAATGACCTTTTCTTGGAGTTGCTCAGCCTTTTACAGAGTGCATGTCTCCTATTTGTCCTCCCAACAGCATCCCTGTGTGGCAGATTAATGAATATTTTATAATCTTCACCTAATAATTACCTTTTCCTTACATTTTCCAGCTTCTAGGAAACTTAAATCTTTGCGACCAGACATTAAGTAAGGACTTCGATGGGACCCTGTCTTTCTTTTTGAGAGAGACTAATAATTTGAAGATCATAAATGAAGTTGTGTCATTTTCCTTGTAGAGCAAGGTAAATTTCCGGCTCACTCCTATGGTCTGTTGAGATCGTGGTGTTCGATGTATTATGTTAAGTTACAAGGGCAACATCTTCCCGTGGATTTTTCATGTCTAATATCCCAAGTTTTAATACTCTCATGCTTCCATGTTGTTTAGCTAGAGTCCAGATGTTACGACTATCTCAATTAGGAAAAAATGGTGATTTTTTTCAAATAACAGAGGATGGTATTTTTCTCATTATTTAAAATTCCTGTGCTTAAGAAAGCACTCAGTAAATGATGGGCACCAAGCAAATGTTTGTCAACACAACAAGTGAACAAATAAATGAATGAGGGAATGAATCACTAAATGAATTATTTTTTGAGCCTGTTCACTGAACACATTCTGAAGTTCACGGTTCTATATTACTAAAGCCTAGTCTCATGTGTTAATTTATACAGACTTTTCAGAAGCTCCTGATCAAAGATTTTAGACTTTTTTGAACAAGGAATCCACAGTAAAGGTATGATTTACATTGTCACTCAGCATACAAACACAAACGCACACACACATACACACACACACACACCAGAAAAAACTTTCAGAGCCCTACTTATTTTTTCATTTTCAATGCATATTTGCTTTCTATTCTTTTCTATCTTAAATGAGCCCAAATATTTAAAACACTTAGAAAAATATTTGTGCATATTAAGTGCTCTAGGTGTTAGGAATTATTACTAATAATTGTGAGATAGTGTTATACGACAATTTGTGGTAAATTAATTCTCCAAGACTCAGATTACTCAAAACAAATTTATGGAGGGTTTATTTGTTGAAGATTTGGTAAATGTAAAATATTTATTGATTCAAAAAAAGGAGTTTTATGAAATATTATTCTTTGTTATATTTCAATAGATACATTTCTCTTCTGATTTAAGTATGTTTCACTGAGTATATCCTAAGGGGAATTTTAAGAAAACTATTGACATTAACTATATTGAATAAATGTAGATTATTATGTATAAATATATTCTGATGAAAGTATCAATGAAATGCATGTGAATTCTGTTCCCTTTAGATTCTTCATCTAGAGTCTCAGAGCATTTTCCTTTGGAGATGTTTGATCTCTCATTGCAAATTTCTCTCTACAGAGCTACTTTTGTATGGAAATAACAATGATTTCTTCACTATCCATTCATCCAACAAAAATTCATTGACTGTGTAATATGCGCCATGCACTGTGCTAAGCACATGAATACAAAGATAAATAAATCAAGGCTTTTTCAAGGTGCAATCTAGGATGCGATGGATATGTAACCATGTAAGTCAAATAAAGTTTCCCCAATAAGTGTAAAGAAGTTATTATCTCCATTTTGTCATTTTTGGGGAAAAAAAGGCCTTTAGAGAATTTTGAAATCATGTTCAAACTATTAAGTGAAAAAGCTGAAATTCAAATATTGTGTCTGGTCCTAAAAGCACTTTTTATTACCCCACACTGACTTACAATTATGAAATTATTTAATCGTTTAGTCTCCTTAATTACTATCTATTATGTGCTCAGTTATATATTAGGTACATTGGGTCATACAGAAAAAACTTAAGGCAGCACAATACATTATCAATGTTACGCATCGTTTCTATTAGTATTCAGGCTTGGATTCAGACTATTAGGGATTTGAATCGGTATGAACTAGGACAATAGTACCTGGCATGAAGGGCAATACAGCTACCCATTACATTGCTGATATTATTGTCAGGGTTAAAAAGATGTGGTCCACAGAACACATTTACTACCTACTGGAGAAGAGAAACTTCAACATCCTTCAATACCTACTTCTTAGCTTCCACCATTTCTCAGCTCCCCTATCTGCATCTTGCCTCAGGTTTCCTTTCCCAGACGTTCACAGTGACCGATTCTGGGCCTCAGTTCTTACCAGGCATGACCTAAATGATGGCTTGGCCTGGTGTGGTCACACTAGAGGTGGTGACGAGTGAATGAATCTGCGATACATTTTAAAGATAGAGATAACAGGACATGCTCACGATTACAAAGAACACTTGAGATGGAATAATTCTGGCATTAGAGATCCTTTGTTGAAGACCTTATCAGGCTTGACCAAGTATTTAGCCTGGACTCTGAAAATCATGGAGGCTATTTGATAATGAGACTATACAGTTCGGTGAAATAATGGGTACAACCTTCGATAGATTCCTCTTGCAGAAACCATGCCATGAAAAATAGCATCTCAAATTTTGTTATCTGGTAGTACCCTAGAGCTCAGTCCCCATTTTCTGTAGTTAATATTTGTAAAAAATAGTATGTTTATTGAAACAAATTTGAATGGAAGCTCTGAGGTCACTAACCTACATAAGTTTCTTTAGTAATGTGGCTCCAATAATTTTGTTGGATTTATTTTGTTAATTTTTTAAAACAATCTTACATACAACTACAACTGCTATTAATAATAATAATAACATTTATTTAATAATAGCAAAATAAAAAATTACAGTAAAACTTACGATTTATTGCGTGCTAACCATGTATTAAGGACTATCCCGAGTGATTTAAATATACCAACTTATTAAATTCTCTTAACAGCATTGTGAGGTGCTATTATTATCATCTGTTTTAAACTGAGGCACAAAAATGTGTTGACTTGCCCAAGGTTGCCCACCTAGCAAGTGGAAATGCCAGAACGAATGCATACAGGTCACCCCATATTCTTTACCTCCACAATATACTGCCTCTCTATAGACTTGCATTGTTTTCAAAGCACCTTTTTACATTACCGTAAGAATCTTGTGACACACTAAAAGTAGGAAATAAGTTGTCCACATTATTTTTTGGATAAAAAAATTAAAGCTCAGAAAGATGTATGCTGCTTTTCCAAGGGGATAAAATGAGGATGAGCATCTTCCTCCATTCTCTCCCCTCAAGAGGATGAAGCAAGGCATAGAGGCAGTACAGTACAGTGCTTGGGTCATCAGAGTTTTGAGATTTTTAAACTTTTTTTGGCATATCTTTTAAGGGAGACTGTTATCTCTGAGGAATGAAAGAGAAACTATCCTTTCTAAGATGAACGACAATTGCTTGGATGATAATCTTATAATTCACAGTACTTCACATCCAGAAAACCAGTGATGCATCATTTTTTCTCAGGTAACTGCATAATAGGACAGCTGGGAGATTAATGAGCTATATCTATTCTTCTCAGACTACCTGGCAAGTGGGAAATGTTCAGTTATTATGAGTGTTATCTGGCTCAAGAATTATAGAGTTATTTACAGAGAAAGCACAAACCTTCAACCCAAATAAAAACAAGCAATAGATATTTTTGAAGAGAAGGCCATTTGGAATACTGGAGTAGGGTCAGGAACTCGCAAATATGTACAAACCCTTACAAATTGAAAATGAATGTCAGAAGGAGCCAGTCTCAGGATTACTGGGAACCCTGCATTGGTAATGGAATCATGGTGTGCTCACATCATTTGGGTGACATGGGTGTGCTATAAGTCATTCCCCATGCATAGAAGTAATTTATTCATTTTGCTTCCCTTGTATTGACAGATGAAACTCAATTTCAAAATGGCTTCCATGGAGAATAGCACCGAAGTAAAGGAGTTTAGACTCTTGGGACTGAGTGACACCCCAGAGCTGCAAGTCCCCCTCTTCATAACATTCACTCTCATCTATCTCATCACTCTCGTGGGAAATCTTGGGATGATCACGTTAATTCTGCTGGACCCTTGTCTCCACACGCCCATGTATTTCTTCCTCAGTAACCTCTCCCTGGTGGACTGTGTTTACTCCTCAGCTGTTACTCCCAAGGTGATGGCTGGGTTCCTCACGGGGGATAAAGTCATCTCCTATGGGGGCTGTGTTGCTCAGATGTTCTTCGTTGTGGCTTTTGCCAGTACAGACTGTTTCCTACTAACTGTCATGGCTTATGATCGTCATGCGGCAGTGTGTAAACCCTTACATTACACCACCATTGTGACCACCAGCGTGTGTGCTCGAATGGCCATAGGATGCTACATCTGGAGTTTTGTCATATCTGCCATCCACACTGGATTTACCTTCTGCCTCTCTTTCTGCCATTCCAATGTAGTCCATCACTTTTTCTGTGATATCCTCCCAATCCTGGCTCTCTCCTGTTCTGATATCTACATAAATGAAATTGTGCTTTTTGCCTTAGGAACTTTCAATGTCCTGTTTGCACTTACAGTTATCTTGACCTCCTACCTGTTCATATTCATTGCCATCCTGAGGATGCGCTCAGTAGAGGGGCGGAAGAAAGCCTTCTCTACTTGTGCTTCTCACCTCACTGCCATAACCATGTTCTATGGAACCTTAATCTTCATGTACTTACAACCCAGTTCTAGTCATTCTATGGACAATGACCAAATGGCATCTGTATTCTACACAATAATTGTCCCCATGTTGAACCCTATTGTCTATAGTCTAAGAAACAGAGAGGTTAATAATGCTTTCAGAAAAGCTGCTAACAAAATGAAGGTGCTGCTCAGCACATAGCTTTAATTAGAGAAGTTACACAATCTGTATAGTTAATCAGTTGTCTATTTTATGCAACAAACTACCACAAGACTTAGTGGCTTAAAACAACAGCTTTTATTGCTCATGATTCTAAGGCTCCGCTGCTTTCACATGGGCTCACTCCTGAGGTTGCATGTCTTCTGCCTGGTCAGCTGGGCTGAAAGGTTCAAAATGGCCTTACTCACATTTCTGCATGTGGATTCTGGCCACTCTCTACTGCCGCTTCACGCGGTCTTTCATCTTCCAGAGGCTGGACCAGCTTTCTTACATAATATTTCCAGGCCAGCTCTCTCAGAGTATGATGCTTTCATTCCAAGAGTTTGTACTGAGAAAAAAGTGATAAGTTGAAGTGATCTTATATTTCCATTAGAGAAAATAAAGCTGTAGCCTCACTGTTTTGGTAGAGTCGAACTGACACTAGAATCACAAGCGTTTAAAGTGAGCATTTCTCCTCTTCACATTGACTCTCATCACCAACCAGGTTCAGAATCATGGAAGGAACTGTGCACTATAAATCAAGTAAGAAGGTCATGCCATTGACAAAAAAAAAAAGTTGGTCTAATAATTTAGATCTGGAAGAAACATTAAAGATGATCTAAGTTGTTACCTTTATTCTATGAATAAGAAAAATGTGTCCTCAACTGACTACTCTCATGTCTGAGACTTCGTGAACTCTGCTGTTCATATCAAGTGCATCTTTCAGCTTTCCATGAGTGTCCATCCATTAATTCTTTTGGTAATGATCCCCACTCCAGGCTCTCATTTGCTGTAATATCCATTCCAGTGATATTGTACTCATATATGCATTGATGTTGAGGGACTTGCTCAGGTTGTACAACTCTCAAGTGGAAACTTATGAGGAGAGCCCAGGTAGCCTGACTCCCACAATGCAACTCCACATTCATTGGTATGTTATTAAACTCAATTGAGGTGATAAAGCTATCTGTTTTCATTCATTATCAATCACTGTGGCCCTTGAAATGTATTCAACTGCTTTCCTTTTAGAGTCTCTTTCAAAAGGCTGTTGATTTTTTCTTCTTTAAACTCTTTACTATCTGTATATATTTAGTTATTTATTTTGTTTATTATCAATCTCTTTCCTCTTTAACATAAGCTTAAGGAAAATATGGATGTTCAACTATTTCCTATCCACAGATCCTAAAACAGGGCCTGAGCCATAGTAAATATTCAATAAATATTTGTTTAATTAATTTAATGCATGGAATCCAGGTTTCTTTGCTTGAGGACCAGGCACATCTCCAATACACCAAATCTAACAGAACGAATTCTCTCTCTCTCTCTCTCTGTCTCTCTCTGCTTCTAAACATGTTTCTCCTTTAGTTGTTGCTGTATCTGTAAATGACAGTAACACTAACTCAGAGACGTGGAGTCATTCTTGAGCTCTCTTTTCCTTACTCTTTGTATCCTATTCAGCAGCATGTCATTTAGATTTTATTTGCATGAAGATAGTTAGATTTTATCTGCATGAAGACATTAGTGTCCTTTTCTTGCATTCTCAATGCTATATACCTAGTTTAAGTATCTCTCTCCCTCCTCTGTTAGTATCTATTGCAAATCCCTGATCATTTTCATAGTGCTAATAATATTTATAAATTATTCTGCATTTAGTTGTTTCCTTGTATCTCTATCCCATAAAGCTGTAAATTCTATGAGGATAAGATCTTGTCAGTATCGTTTTTCCATGGCGTTTCCGGGCTTGATTGGAGTTAGGACTCAATAAATGTATAGACTGATTGAATGCATCATTTAAAAATTAGATGTTTAATAAATTAATTTTGAAAGCAGACTATTCAGCCCTTATTATGTCAAATATCTATTTATTGAAAGAAAAATTTTAAATGTTATTACTGTTTTCAGAATTCATACATTTGAAAAGTGACTGTTTTATGACTCTGATTGCTTGTACTATTTTCTTTGACACCATCTGCCTAAAGAACATTTGGTTGTTTTTAATTTTTTAAAACTCATTTCAACCACCTTTTTCTTCATGAGGCTTTTCTGATTGCTGGTCCAAGTAGAATTGGCCATTGACTCCTTTGTGCCCCTTACTGTACTCCATGAAGATATCTATCATTAGCATCCTTGACTCTTTGTTTCAGAGTCTTGGTTTGGGTTTTCCTGATGTGTGTGTGTGTGTGTGTGTGTATTATATATACATATATATATATATATATATATATATATATATATATATATGTATGTATGTATGTATAATCTTCCTTACAAAAAAAAATTTAAATGCTATATGTAGACCTCTCCTAGGAAGTGAAGTGTAGTCCCTTCCACCTTGAGTGTAGACTGAACTTAGTGACTTGCTTCTAAAGTAAAGAGTATGCAGGAGGGTTACAAGGTACATTATATGGAAGAAACTGTCAAAAGAGAAGTGATCATCTTGTTTAAGTGATCAAGGTAACATCTCCAAGGTAACATGTCTTGTTGATAGAATGTATTCCCTTGACAGGACATGATAAAAAGGTCATTTCTGATTCTTTCTCAAAACCTATCACCTCTGTATAACCATGACCAAAAATAATCAGACGAACATAAATCGAAAGACATTTTACAAAATATTCAATTCTACAAAATACCTATTAAGGTAATGAAAAATAAGGAGAGACTGAGAAACTGTCACAGATCAGAGGTGAGCAGAGACATGACGAATATGTGCAATGTTGTATCTTGGGCTGGATCCTCTAAGAGCAAAATGACATTAGTTGAAAAGTAATATGAATAAATTCTTGAAGTTGTAGATCATAGTTATGTATCCATGTTGGTTGCCCAGATTTGGCAAATGTATTATCATAAGGCAAGATGTTAGCAATAGGGGAAACTGAATGAGAGATATGCAGGACTTGTCTGAATCATTGGAGCTAAATTAACAATCATTTATGTAGAAATTCTGCAAATTGAATCAGATTGGAAACTAGTCTAATTTTTTTTTTATAATTTACTAAATAAAATTCCTCTTACATTACTGTGCTGCATTTTTCAAAACGAAGAATCCAATATCGGTACTTTAGTCTTAACTAAAGTCCAGAGTTTATTCAACTATCACTAGCTTTTCCAATGATGTCCTTTACTGGGTCAAGAGCCAATATCAGACACAGATAAGTAAATAAAAATAGTTATTTTCAGCCAAAAATCCAGTAGTGTGTTACCAACAATGCATAACTCACACAGCCACTATTAAGTTGGAAGGGAAAATATGGGAGTATGGAGGAAAATAAATGGAGCAGGCTAGAGAATCATATCTTGAAAATAATTTGGGTTGTGGTGACTAGAATGTGGGAGCAAATTGATAAAACAAACAACAAACGAAACTTCCAGGTTTTTAAAAAGCATAGCATTGCTAAAAAATCTATGCTTTCATTTAAAAATTCTTTGAGTATTAAATCAATTCTAGAAATTCCAAATCGCATGGTGGAAGTCAGCTGCAAAATGATATTTCTTACGGAGAGCAGACACTTCAACATCTCCTTAGAATGTCGTAAAGAGTAATGGATAAGGAAGAAACTTCCAAAGATTAAACCAGATTCTAAAAAAAAAAAAAAAAAGAATGGAAATGGAGTTCTTAACAAAGAGAAAAATCAAGATCTAAGGTAGAATTATCTATCATCCTCAAGACGGATTTGAGGGGATGGGATACTGGGGGAGGGGGATTGATAATGCCGAGTAAGCAAAATTCCAAAATTGGCTAATATGTCTTCCTTTTTTCTCTGTTATGAATGAGTGCATTCCTCCTCTTATTATGTTTACCCTGCTTCAACGGTATATATTGAATGTGTACATGGGATAGGCTAAGCTTTCTTTTTAGTTCATAAGTTGTTGGATTGAAAGGAACCACATTTGGAATGGATGGAGACAAATGTATCCTTTATATACAATGATAATTGAGACAGAGGCATGAGCATGACCCCAGTGCTCATGCCTCTGTCTCAATTATCATTGTATATAAAGGATACATTTCTCTCCATCTAGAAAACCACGGACGTAGGATTCTATAGCCTGACAACACACCCTCACACTTGTCACGATGGTGGTTGTTTTCTAGAAGTTCACATACTGCTGCACAGATGTCATAGGCCATTCAGGCCAAAAGGTAACTCTCCACTGTGGCGAAGATGGCAGCAGTGAATTTCTGAGCAGCATATATGTCATACGATATAACTTTGTCTCCTATAAGGACCAGCCACTTCTTTGTGAGTGACCATGGAGAAGTAGCCAAAGTCCACCAGAACGAAGTTACTGAGGAAAAAGTACAAATAAATTACCGAGGGAAATGATGATGAGCATAACAGAGACGGAGACCTGCAGTTCTGAGATGCTCTTCATCCTCTCTAGGATAAACTCCATCACCTCCACACTGTTCTCCATGGAAATGCAAGGCCCTGTAACAATGAGAAACAGATGAGTAATGTAATGAAATGAAAAAGATATTGCCTTGCATTATCATTATGGCAATAATTATTTTCTTCAAATTATACAGATGTAAAGCATAGGTGACCTCATAGAATGACTTAGGAGATGTTCTCACTTATTCTATTTTTTGGAAGAGTTTGAGAAAAATTGGTACGTATTTTTATTTAAATGTTTTTAGAATTCATCAGTGAAGCCGTCTTTTCCTGGGATTTATTGTTGTCGTTATTGAAAAGCTATGATTGATTCAATTTCTTATTTTTTTATATGACTGCTCAGACTTCCTCTTTTCATATTTTGACTCAGTATTTGTAATCTATGTATTTCTTAAAAATCGAATATTTCATCTGGATTATATATTATTGGTCGTATAGTTGTTAATAGTATTCTAGTATAGTATTTTTATTTCTGTAAGGCTTGTGTTAATGTCCCCATTTTCATTTCTCATTTTAGAAATTTGAGTCTTTTCTCTCTTTTTTCTTCATAGTCTATAAAGGTTTGTCATTTTTGTTGAACTTTTCAGAGAATCAACTTTGGCTTTGTTGTTTTATCTATTGTTTTTCTATTGTTCGTTTCACTTCTCTCTAATTTTTATTATTTTCTTTATTTTTCTAGTGTTGGGTTTATCATGTACTCCTTTCTCTATTTCCTTAAGGTTGAAAGTTAAGTTACTGATTGAGATCTTTCTTCCTTTTTAAAATAAACACTTGCAGCCATAAATTTCTCTATGAGCACTGGTTTTGTTAACTCAAAATTTTGATATGTAGTACTTTCATTTGTCTTAAAGTATTTTCTATTCCACTATTGATGTCTTCTTAAACCCATTACTTGTGTAAGAATGTGTTCTTTAATTTCCACACATATGATCATTTTCAAAATTTGACAAGTTTTGGGCCATGTTTCTTAAAATGTTTTTTCTGTCCTTTTTCTCTTCTCTCATTCTGGCATTCCCTTTATGCATATCTTGGTATAATTAATAGTGTCCAACAGGTTTCTTAGGCCCTTTTAAGTTATAATTGTTTTTAAAATTTATGTTCCTCAGATTGGATTACATTTATTGACTTATCTTCAGATTGACTCATTACTTCTTCCTGCTCGAATCCATTGAAACACTTTACCTTCTGACCAAGCAATCCTTCTCACAGGTATTTACTCAAATGAAATCAAAGCCTATGTTCACAGAAAACATAGGTATATTTTAGACCAGCTTTATGCAAAATCACCAAACGCTAGAACCACCCTAATGTCCCTTAATTGAGGAATGGATAAGAAATCCGTAGTGTCAAATGAATTTTTAATTTCATTTGTACTTTTCAGCTCCAAATCTACCTGGTTCCATTTATAATTTCTATTTCTTATTTAATAGCTGCTATTTTATGAAAAAATCATTCTCTGGGTCCCTTTAATTCTTTATCAGTATTTCCTTAAGCTTTTTGCACATAATTAAGACAGTTGATTTAAAATCTGTGACTATGAAGTCTAATGTGTTTCTCCTTCAGGGACAGTTTCTGTTAACTTCTTTTTCTTTTCGTGTGTCTGAATGGGACATACTTTCATGTTTTCTTTTTTTGTGTCTTTTAGTTTTTCATTGAAAACTGCATTTTTAAATGCTACAGTGCAATGATTCTGGGAATCCGATTCTTCCCCCTCCTAGGGTTTGGTTGTGTTGCTTGTTGTGGGTTGCACTTGTTCAACGGGTGAGTTTCTAAACTGCTTTGTAAATCACGTATGCTTCGGTATGTGAGATCCCAGAAGTGTCTGTTCCTTTGGCTTGATGTCAGTTACTGGTTGGTCAGCTATTTCCCTAAACTCTATAGTTAAGTCACCATTTTCCTGATTCAGTGTTTGTTTGGTTGTGTAAACCTTTGACTATTTTCCAGAGTTCTGACAAAAAGGATTCTGAAACTTTCTGCTTGCTTTTTTTTTTTGCTATTTATGTGGAACTCTCTTCTCTGCCATTTTTCCTACTTCTCTCTTATAAAGACATTGGCTATTGCTTTGAGGTCTCAGTGAATAATCTAGGCTGATCTACCATATCCATACTGTTAATTAATCACAACTGCGAAGTCTTTGCCACATGAGGTTACTGTATTAGTCGGCCTGGGCTGTCATAACAAAACACCACAGACTGATTGACTTAACAACAGAAATTTCCTTTCTCACAGTTCTGGAGCCTAGAAATTCCAAGACCCCTGTGCTGGACAACTCAGTTCCTGGTGAAGACTCTTTCTGACTTGCTGATTGTCACCTTTTCACTGTGTCCCCACATCATGGAGAGAGACAGTTCTAATATCTCTTCCTCATCTTCTGGGGCACCAGCCCTGTTGGATTAGGGCCCCATCCTATGACTTCATGTAACCTAATTCCCTCCATTTAGTTCCTATCTCCAAAACAATGATATTAGGGGGTTAAGGCTTCAACTTGTGAATTTGAGGGCAGGGGACACAATTCAGTTCATAGCCATCATTATTTAAAGGTTAAAGATATTATGAACTGATAGCTTCAAGCCATTATTTAGCCTCTCATAGATTTGTTTCTCACTACGCCACTGCATGTCCACCACACAGCTTGTCTTGGGAAGGAGAGCATCCTCTCTCTCTATGTGGTCACTGAAAGACACCAGGTAATGAAAGCTTCTCCATCCATAGCTGCACCTTCTGGAACGTGAAGCCTCCCCTGGTCTCCGTGGCAGAAGAGACAATCGGAGTGTTGTGCCTGTGTTTCAATCCACTCAGAAATGGCAAGTAATCAATTTTTCCCAAAGTCCATTGTTTAGAACTAATAAGACTCTGCTGAGCTGCGATGGGGCAGTCACATGTGGGGGAAGCAGATGGAATGTTTGAGCACCAATATATATGTGGTAGGGTCTTTGGAATTAACTCGTGGTGACTTGTAAGGCTTTAAAAGGATAAAAAAATTTCTTCCAGAGAAAATAGATACTCTTTTAAAATGAATGGAAGCTTTCTGACAAAAAGAGTAAGACTTTAAACAGTATGGAGTTTTCTCAGAATATTAAGAGTTGAATTACCATATGATTCAGCAATCCCTCTTCTGGATATCTATCTGAAAATTTGAAAACATTTATTTGTAAAGACATTTGTACCCCTATATTCATTGCAGCATTATTCACGGTAGTCAAGGCATGGAAACAACAAAGGTGTCCTTCAGTAGATGATTAGATAAAGAAGACGTGGTACATATATACAATGGAATAGTAGTCAGCCATAAAAAGATGAAATACTGCCATTTGCTACAACATAGATGGATCTTGAGAATATAATGCTAAGCGAAATAAGTCCAACAGAAAAAGTTGAGAACCATATGATTTGACTCACATGTGGAATATAAAACTGAAAGCAACAAACAAACAAGACAAAAACAAAAACTCATGGATACAGACAACAGTATATTGGTTACCAGAGGGATACGGGGTGAGGGTACATAGAAAAGGATAAAGAGTGTCAAACATATGTTGACAAAAAGAGATTGGACTTTGGGTGGTGACCACACAATGCAATATTACAGATAATGTATTATAAAATTATACACTTGAAACCTATATAATTTTCTTAACTAATGTCCCCCCAATTTAATAAAATAAAAAAGTGAGACTTCATAATTGTTTTATAGTGTTTGATGAGAGTTTACAATGTTCCACTCTCTGTTTTAAAGACTGATAAATATTAATTTATATGCTCCTCATAACAACCATGTGAAGTAGGCACTATCATCATTTCCTTTAAAAAAGGAGGGAACCGAAGTGCACAGGGATTACATAACGTGTAACCTTCCTCACATGAATTTCAGGAAGTCATGTCACCATGGGGCAACACAACTTTTATAACATCTCAGCCTGATTTCTATTATACCTCTCATGATTCTGCCTGACGGTCATCAGGAAAGCTACGTCTGAATGTCTTCTGTTGAAGACGTCTGCACTGTGAAGGAGAAATAACCCCGAGTCATGTAAGTACATCAGTGCTATGCCTTCACAAGCTATAAGTCTCTACAGTTTAATTGCTTCTTCTCTAAATGACTGGAGTGAGAGACTATGTCTGCTCTCTTGGGTACCTAGTCCCCTGACAACTTCACGTATGCATAAATCCCTCTGGTTCCCAGTCATTAACCTCTAACGGCCCAACATGACTCTATCCGACATCATTTTATAGGGACCAGTCTGTATGCCGAAGGACTTTTGGTGTTCTTTTATTGATCTTAATGTAAAAGGTTGTTCATTTTACTAAGTGGACTTATTTCACTGGCATATCACTCTGAGCCTGCAACGATGGTCAGGGATAAACCCCTAAGCTGAGCGTCGTCCACGATGAGTACAATGACCTTTTCTTGGAGTTGCTCAGCCCTTTACAGAGTGCATGTCTCCTATTTGTCCTCCCAACAGCATCCCTGTGTGACAGATTAAAGAATATTTTATAATCTTCACCTAATAATTACCTTTTCCTTACATTTTCCAGCTTCTAGGAAACTTAAATCTTTGCAACCAGACTTTAAGTAAGGACTTCGATGGAACCTTGTCTTTCTTTTTGAGAGGGACTAATAATTTGAAGATCATAAATGAAGTTGTGTCGCTTTCCTTGTAGAGCAAGGTAAATTTCCAGCTCACTCCTATGGTCTGTTGAGATCGTGGTGTTCGATGTATTATGTTAAGTTACAAGGGCAACATCTTCCCATGGATTTTTCATGTCTAATATCTCAAGTTTTAATACTCTCATGCTTCCATGTTGTTTAGCTAGAGTCCAGATGTTACGACAATCTCAACGAATTAGGAAAAAATGGTGATTTTTTTCAAATAACAGAGGATGGTATTTTTCTCATTATTTAAAATTCCTGTGCTTAAGAAAGCACTCAGTAAATGATAGGCACCAAGCAAATGTTTGTCAACACAACAAGTGAACAAATAAATGAATGAGAGAATGAATCACTAAATGAATTATTTATTGAGCCTGTTCACTGAACACATTCTGAAGTTCACGGTTCTATATTATTAAAGCCTAGTCTCATGTGTTAATTTATACAGACTTTTCAGAGGCTCCTGATCAAAGATTTTAGACTTTTTTGAACAAGGAATCCACAGTAAAGGTATGATTTACATTGTCACTCAGCATGCAAACACAAACGCACACACACATATACACACACACACACACACCAGAAAAACTTTCAGAAAGCCCTACTTATTTTTTCATTTTCAATGCATTTTTGCTTTCTATTCTTTTCTATCTTAAATGAGCCCAAATATTTAAAAAACTTTGAAAAATATTTGTGCATATTAAATGCTGTAGGTGTTAGGAATTATTACTAATAATTGTGAGATAGTGTTATACAACAATTTGTGGTAAATTAATTCTCCAAGACTCAGATTACTCAAAACAAATTTATGGAGGGTTTATTTGTTGAAGATTTGGTAAATGTAAAAAATTTATTGATTCAACAAAAAGGAGTTTTATGAAATATTATTCTTTGTTATATTTCAATAGATACATTTCTCTTCTGATTTAAGTATGTTTTACTGAGCATATCCTAAGGGAAATTTTAAGAAAACTATTGACATTAACTATATTGAATAAATGTAGATTATTATGTATAAATATATTCTGATGAAAGTATCAATGAAATGCATGTGAATTCTGTTCCCTTTAGATTCTTCATCTAGAGTCTCAGAGCATTTATAATTGGAGATGTTTGATCTCTCATTGCAAATTTCTCTCTACAGAGCTACTTTTGTATGGAAATAGCAATGATTTCTTCACTAGTTCATTCATCCAACAAAAATTCATTGACTGTGTAATATGCGCCATGCACTGTGCTAGGCACATGAATACAAAGATAAATAAATCAAGGCTTTTTCAAGGTGCAATCTAGGATGCGATGGATATGTAACCATGTAAGTCAAATAAAGTTTCCCCAATAAGTGTAAAGAAGTTATTATCTCCATTTTGTCATTTTGGAAAAAAAAAAAAGGCCTTTAGAGAATTTTGAAATCATGTTCAAACTATTAAGTGAAAAAGCTGAAATTCAAATATTGTGTCTGGTCCTAAATGTCAAGCACTTTTCATTACCACAGACTGACTTACAGTTATGAAATTATTTAATCGTTTAGTCTCCTTAATTATTATCTATTATGTGCTCAGTTATATATTAGGTACATTGGGTCATACAGAAAAAACTTAAGGCAGCATAATACATTGTCAATGTTATGCATTGTTTCTATTAGTATTCGGGCTTGGATTCAGACTATTAGGGGTTTGAATCAGAATAAACTAGGACAATAGTACCTGGCATGAAGGGCAACACAGCTACCCATTACGTTGCTGATATTATTGTTAGGATTAAAAAGATGTGGTCTACAGGACACATTTACTGCCTAGTGGAAAAGAGAAACTTCAACATCCTTCAATACCTACTTCTTAGCTCCACCATTTCTCAGCTCCCCTATCTGCATCTTGCCTCAGGTTTCCTTTCCCAGATGTACTCAGTGACCGATTCTGGGGCTCAGTTCTTACCAGGCATGACCTAAATGATGGCTTGGCCTGGAGTGGTAGCACTAGAGGTGGTGATGAGTGAATGAATCTGGGATACATTTTAAAGATAGAGATAACAGGACATGCTCACGATTACAAAGAACACTTGAGATGGAATAATTCTGGCATTAGAGATCCTTTGTTGAAGACCTTATCAGGCTTGACCAAGTATTTAGCCTGGACTCTGAAAATCATGGAGGCTATTTGATAATGAGACTATACAGTTCGGTGAAATAATGGGTACGACCTTCGATAGATTCCTCTTGCAGAAACCATGCCATGAAAAATAGCATCTCAAATTTTGTTATCTGGTAGTACCCTAGAGTTCAGTCCCCATTTTCTGTAGTTAATATTTGTAAAAAATAGTATGTTTATTTAAACAAATTTGAATGGAAGCTCTGAGGTCACTAACCTACATAAGTTTCTTTAGTAATGTGGCTCCAATAATTTTGTTGGATTTATTTTGTTAATTTTTTAAAACAATCTTACATACAACTACAACTGCTATTAATAATAATAATAATATTTATTTAATAATAGCAAAATAAAAAATTACAGTAAAACTTACGATTTATTGCGTGCTAACCATGTATTAAGGACTATCCCGAGTGATTTAAATATACCAACTTATTAAATTCTCTTAACAGCATTGTGAGGTGCTATTATTATCATCTGTTTTAAACTGGGGCACAAAAATGTGTTGACTTGCCCAAGGTTGCCCACCTAGCAAGTGGAAATTCCAGAACGAAGGCATACGGGTCACCCCATATTCTTTACCTCCACAATATACTGCCTCTCTATAGACTTGCATTGTTTTCAAAGCACCTTTTTACATTACCGTAAGAATCTTGTGACACACTAAAAGTAGGAAATAAGTTGTCCACATTATTTTTTGGATAAAAAAATTAAAGCTCAGAAAGATGTATGCTGCTTTTCCAAGGGGATAAAATGAGGATGAGCATCTTCCTCCATTCTCTCCCCTCAAGAGGAGGACGCAAGGCATAGAGGCAGTACAGTACAGTGCTTGGGTCATCAGAGTTTTGAGATTTTTACACTTTTTTTGGCATATCTTTTAAGGGAGACAGTTATCTCTGAGGAATGAAAGAGAAACTATCCTTTCTAAGATGAATGACAATTGCTTGGATGATAATCTTATAATTCACAGTACTTCACATCCAGAAAACCAGTGATGCATCATATTTCTCAGGTAACTGCATAATAGGACGGCTGGGAGATTAATGAGCTATATCTATTCTTCTCAGACTACCTGGCACGTGGGAAATGTTCAGTTAATATGAGTGTTATCTGGCTCAAGAATTATAGAGTTATTTACAGAGAAAGCACAAACCTTCAACCCAAATGAAAACAAGCAATAGATATTTTTGAAGAGAAGGCCATTTGGAATACTGGAGTAGGGTCAGGAACTCACAAATATGTACAAACCCTTACAAATTGAAAATGAATGTCAGAAGGAGCCAGTCTCAGGATTACTGGGAACCCTGCATTGGTAATGGAATCATGGTGTGCTCACATCATTTGAGTGACATGGGTGTGCTATAAGTCATTCCCCATGCATAAAAGTAATTTATTCATTTTGCTTCCCTTGTATTGACAGATGAAACACAATTTCAAAATGGCCTCCATGGAGAATAGCACCGAAGTAAAGGAGTTTAGACTCTTGGGACTGAGTGACACCCCAGAGCTGCAAGTCCCCCTCTTCATAACATTCACTCTCATCTATCTCATCACTCTCGTGGGAAATCTTGGGATGATCACGTTAATTCTGCTGGACGCTCGTCTTCACACGCCCATGTATTTCTTCCTCAGTAACCTCTCCCTGGTGGACTGTGTTTACTCCTCGGCTGTTACTCCCAAAGTGATGGCTGGATTCCTCACAGGGGATAAAGTCATCTCCTATGGGGGCTGTGTTGCTCAGATGTTCTTCTTTGTGGCTTTTGCCAGTACAGACTGTTTCCTACTAGCTGTCATGGCTTATGATCGTCATGCAGCGGTGTGTAAACCCTTACATTACACCACCATTGTGACCACCAGCGTGTGTGCTCGAATGGCCATAGGATGCTACATCTGGAGTTTTGTCATATCTGCCATCCACACTGGATTTACCTTCTGCCTCTCTTTCTGCCATTCCAATGTAGTCCATCACTTTTTCTGTGATATCCTCCCAATCCTGGCTCTCTCCTGTTCTGATATCTACATAAATGAAATTGTGCTTTTTGCCTTAGCAACTTCCAATGTCCTGTTTGCCTTTGTAGTTATCTTGACCTCCTACCTGTTCATATTCATTGCCATCCTGAGGATGCGCTCAGCAGAGGGGCGGAAGAAAGCCTTCTCTACTTGTGCTTCTCACCTCACTGCCATAACCATGTTCTATGGAACTGTAATCTTCATGTACCTACAACCCAGTTCTAGTCATTCTATGGACAATGACCAAATGGCATCTGTATTCTACACAATAATAGTCCCCATGTTGAACCCTATTGTCTATAGTCTAAGAAACAGAGAGGTTAATAATGCTTTCAGAAAAACCACTAACAAAATGAAGGTGCTGCTCAGCACATAGCTTTAATTAGAGAAGTTACACAATCTGTATAGTTAATCAGTTGTCTATTTTATGCAACAAACTACCACAAGACTTAGTGGCTTAAAACAACAGCTTTTATTGCTCATGATTCTAAGGCTCCGCTGCTTTCACATGGGCTCACTCATGAGGTTGCATGTCTTCTGCCTGGTCAGCTGGGCTGAAAGGTTCAAAATGGCCTTACTCACATTTCTGCATGTGGATTCTGGCCACTCTCTACCGCCGCTTCACACGGTCTTTCATCTTCCAGAGGCTGGACCAGCTTTCTTACATAATATTTCCAGGCCAGCTCTCTCAGAGTATGATGCTTTCATTCCAAGAGTTTGTACTGAGAAAAAAGTGATAAGTTGAAGTTATCTTATATTTCCATTAGAGAAAAAATAACTGTAGCCTCACTGTTTTGGTAGAGTCGAACTGACACTAGAATCACAAGCGTTTAAAGTGAGCATTTCTCCCCTTTGCCTTGACTCTCATCACCAACCAGGTTCAGAATCGTGGAAGGAACTGTGCACTATAATTCAAGTAAGAAGGTCATGCCCTTGACAAAAAAAAAGTTGGTGTAATCAAATTTAGATCTGGAAGAAACATTAAAGATGATCTAAGTTGTTACCTTTATTCTATGAATAAGAAAAATGTGTCCTCAACTGACTACTCTCATGTCTGAGACTTCGTGAACTCTGCTGTTCATATCAAGTGCATCTTCCAACTTTCCATGAGCGTCCATTCATTATTTTTTTTGGTAACGATCCCCACACCAGGCTCTCATGTGCTGTAATATCCATTCCAGTGATATTGTACTCATATATGCATCGATGTTGAGGGACTTGCTCAGATTGTACAACTCTCAAGTGGAAACTTATGAGGAGAGCCCAGGTAGCCTGACTCCCACAATGCAACTCCACATTCATTGGTATGTTATTAAACTCAATTGAGGTGATAAAGCTATCTGTTTTCATTCATTATCAATCACTGTGGCCCTTGAAATGTATTCAACTGCTTTCCTTTTAGAGTCTCTTTCAAAAGGCTGTTGATTTTTTCTTCTTTAAACTCTTTACTATCTGTATATATTTAGTTATTTATTTTGTTTATTATCAATCTCTTTCCTCTTTAACATAAGCTTAAGGAAAATATGGATGTTCAACTATTTCCTATCCACAGATCCTAAAACAGGGCCTGAGCCATAGTAAATATTCAATAAACATTTGTTTAATTAATTTAATGCATGGAATCCAGGTTTCTTTGCTTGAGGACCAGGCACATCTCCAATACACCAAATCTAACAGAACTAATTCTCTCTCTCTCTCTCTCTCTCTCTCTGTCTCTCTCTGCTTCTAAACATGTTTCTCCTTTAGTTATTGCTGTATCTGTAAATGACAGTAACACTAACTCAGAGACGTGGAGTCATTCTTGAGCTCTCTTTTCCTTACTCTTTGTATCCTATTCAGCAGCATGTCATTTAGATTTTATTTGCATGAAGATAGTTAGATTTTATCTGCATGAAGACATTAGTGTCCTTTTCTTGCATTCTCAATGCTATATACCTAGTTTAAGTATCTCTCTCCCTCCTCTGTTAGTATCTATTGCAAATCCCTGATCATTTTCATAGTGCTAATAATATTTATAAATTATTCTGCATTTAGTTGTTTCCTTGTATCTCTATCCCATAAAGCTGTAAATTCTATGAGGATAAGATCTTGTCAGTATCGTTTTTCCATGGCTTTTCCGGGCTTGATTGGAGTTAGGACTCAATAAATGTATAGACTGATTGAATGCATCATTTAAAAATTAGATGTTTAATAAATTAATTTTGAAAGCAGACTATTCAGTCCTTATTATGTCAAATATCTATTTGTTGAAGGAAAAAATTTAAATGTTATTACTGTTTTCAGAATTCATACATTTGAAAAGTGACTGTTTTATGACTCTGATTGCTTGTACTATTTTCTTTACACCGTCTGCCTAAAGAACATTTGGTTGTTTTTCATTTTTTAAACCTCATTTCAACCACCTTTTTCTTCATGAGCCTTTTCTGATTGCTGGTCCAAGTAGAATTGGCCATTGACTCCTTTGTGTTCCTTACTGTACTCCATGAAGATATCTATCATTAGCATCCTTGACTCTGTTTCAGAGTCTTGGTTTGGTTTTTGTGATGCGTGTGTGTGTGTGTGTGTGTGTGTGTGTATAATATATATATATATATATATATATATATATCTTCCTTACAGGAAAAAATTTAAATACTATATATAGACCTCCCCTAGGAAGTGAAGTGTAATCCCTTCTACCTTGAGTGTAGACTGAACTTAGTGACTTGCTTCTAAAGTAAAGAATATGCAGAAGGGTTACAAGGTACATTCTATGGAAGAAACTGGCAAAAGATAAGTGATCATCTTGTTTAAGAGATCAAGGTAACATCTCCAGTGGCATGTCATGTTGTGCCAAACTGGTCATAGAGACAGAGACATGAGCATGACCCCAGTGTGGACATAGGCATTCAGAAAACCACCGACATAGGATTCTATAGTCTGACAACACACCCTCACACTTGTCATGATGGTGGTTGTTTTGTAGAAGTTCACATACTGCTGCACAGATGTCATAGGCCATTCAGGCCAAAGGGTAACTCTCCACTGTGGCAAAGATGGCAGCAGTGAATTTCTGAGCAGCATATATGTCATTTGATATAACTTTGTCTCCTATAAGGACCAGCCACTTCTTTGTGAGTGACCGTGGAGAAGTAGCCAAAATCCACCAGAAGGAAGTTACTGAGGAAAAAGTACAAATAAATTACCGAGGGAAATGATGATGAGCATAACAGAGACGGAGACCTGCAGTTCTGAGATGCTCTTCATCCTCTCTAGGATAAACTCCATCACCTCCACACTGTTCTCCGTGGAAATGCAAGGCCCTGTAACAATGAGAAACAGATGAGTAATGTAATGAAATGAAAAAGATATTGCCTTGCATTATCATTATGGCAATAATTATTTTCTTCAAATTATACAGATGTAAAGCATAGGTGACCTCATAGAATGACTTAGGAGATGTTCTCACTTATTCTATTTTTTGGAAGAGTTTGAGAAAAATTGGTATGTATTTTTATTTAAATGTTTTTAGAATGCATCAGTGAAGCCGTCTTTTCCTGTCGTTATTGAAAAGCTATGATTGATTCATTTTCTTATTTTGTTATATGACTGCTCAGACTTCCTATTTTCATATTTTGACTCAGTATTCATAATCTATGTATTTCTTAAAAATCGTGTATTTCATCTGGGTTATATATTATTGGTCGTATGGTTGTTAATAGTATTCTATTATAATATTTTTATTTCTGTAAGGCTTGTGTTAATGTCCCCACTTTCATTTCTCATTTTAGTAATTTGAGTCTTTTCTTTTTTCTTCATAGTCTATAAAGGTTTGTCATTTTTGTTGAACTTTTCAGAGAATAAGCTTTGGCTTCGTTGTTTTTTCTATTGTTCATTTCACTTCTCTCTAATTTTTATTATTTTCTTTCTTTTTCTAGTGTTGGGTTTAGCATGTACTCCTTTCTCTATTTCCTTAAGTTTGAAAGTTAAGTTACTGATTTGAGATCTTTCTTCATTTTTAAAATAAAGACTTGCAGCCTTAAATTTCTCTATGAGCACTGGTTTTGTTAACTCAAAATTTTGATATGTAGTATTTTCATTTGTCTTAAAGTATTTTCTATTCCACTTTTGATGTCTTCTTAAACCCATTACTTGTGTAAGAGTGTGTTCTTTAATTTCCACACATATGGTCATTTTCAAAATTTGACAAGTTTTGGGCCATGTTTCTTAAAATGTCTTTTCTGACCTTTTTCTCTTCTCTCATTCTGGCATTCCCTTTATGCATATCTTGGTATAATTAATAGTGTCCAACAGGTTTCTTAGGCACTTTTAAGTTATAATTTTTTAAAAATTTATGTTCCTCAGATTGGACTACATTTATTGACTTATCTTCAGATCGACTCATTACTTCTTCCTGCTCAAATCTATTGAAACACTCTAGTGAATTTTTAATTTCATTTGTACTTTTCAGCTCCAAATCTACCTGGTTCCATTTATAATTTCTATTTCTTATTTAATAGCTGCTATTTTATGAAAAAAAATCATTCTCTGGGTTCCTTTAATTCTTTATCAGTATTTCCTTAAGCTCTTTGAGCATAATTAAGACAGTTGATTTAAAATCTGTGACTATTAAGTCTAATGTGTTTCTCCTTCAGGGACAGTTTCTGTTAACTTCTTTTTCTTTTTGTGTGTCTGAATGGGACATACTTTCATGTTTTCTTTTTTCGTGTCTTTTAGTTTTTCATTGAAAACTGCATTTTTAAATGTTACAGTGCAATGATTCTGGGAATCCCATTCTTCCCCCTCCTAGGGTTTGGTTGTGTTGCTTGTTGTGGGTTGCACTTGTTCAACGGGTGAGTTTCTAAACTGCTTTGTAAATCACGTATGCTTCGATATGTGAGATCCCAGAAGTGTCTGTTCCTTTGACTTTATGTCAGTTACTGGTTGGTCAGCTATTTCCCTAAACTCTATAGTTAAGTCACCATTTTCATGATTCAGTGTTTGTGTAGTCATGTAAACCTTTGACTATTTTCCAGAGTTCTGACAAAATGGATTCTGAAACTTTCTGCTTGCTTTTTTGTGTTATGAGGAACTCTCTTCTCTGCCATTTTTCCTGCTTCTCTCTTATAAAGACATTGGCTATTGCTTTGAGGTCTCAGTGAATAATCTGGGCTGATCTTCCATATCCATACTGTTAATTAATCACAACTGTAAGGTCTTTGCCACATAAGGTTACTGTATTAGTCGGTCTGGGCTGTCATAACAAAACACCGCAGACTGATTGACTTAACAACAGAAATTTCTTTTCTCACAGTTCTGGAGTCTAGAAATTCCAAGACCCCTGTGCTGGACAACTCAGTTCCTGGTGAAGACTCTTTCTGACTTGCAGATTGTCACCTTTTCACTGTGTCCCTACATGATGGAGAGAAACAGCTCTAATATCTCTTCCTCTTCTTCTGGGGCACCAGCTCTATTGGATTAGGGCCCCATTCTATGACTTCATGTAACCTAATTCTCTCCATTTCGTTCCTATCTCCAAAACAATGATATTAATGGGTTAAGGCTTCAACTTGTGAATTTGAGGGCAGGGGACACAATTCAGCTCATAGCCATCATTATTTAAAGGTTAAAGATATTATGAACTGATAGCTTCAAGCCATTATTTAGCCTCTCATAGATTTGTTTCTCACTACGCCACTGCATGTCCACCACACAGCTTGTCCTGGGAAGGAGAGCATCCTCTCTCTCTATGTGGTCACTGAAAGACACCAGGTAATGAAAGCTTCGCCATCCATAGCTGCACCTTCTGGAACGTGAAGCCTCCCCTGGTCTCCGTGGCAGAAGAGACAATCAGAGTGTTGTGCCTGTGTTTCAACCCACCCAGAAATGGCAGGTAATCAATTTTTCCCAAAGTCCATTGTTTAGAACTAATAAGACTCTGCTGAGCTGCAATGGGGCAGTCACATGTGGGGGAAGCAGATGGAATGTTTGAGCACCAATATATTTGTGAAAAATGCCATATCAATTTTTGATCAATCAACATGTAATCTTATGGAACATATGATGTGTGCTAAAAATTGCACTCTGTTTTGTGTATATGTTATATGATCATTTTCTTATCAATCCTATGAAAATTACATGATAGTATAGTCTCCCTCCTTACGAGTTGAAGTTTTGAGGAGTTGAATAACTTGAAGTTGGAGCTAAGCCATCTGAGTGCATGGAATGCATTTGTAACCACAAAACTTTCTGCATTTAGTGAGGTGTGATGTCTCCTTGGGAGTGTGCGTTCAAACGCAAGTGTACAGATAAAAGTGTGGATCTTGTTCCTTTGTTGGAGAAAAACACTCCTAGGCCAGAACTGTGTCGGTAAGGCAAATGCGGAGGTTAAAAAAAAAATTTCTGAGATTTTTTTTGAGACATCTTTGCAAAAGAGCAAGAAAGGAAACGAGATTTAAAATATTTTTTAAACATTAAAATACCAACTGCTGGGAAAGTTATGAAGCAACTGGTATGCGTTACTGGTGGGGACAACATAATAGAATTCAGAAAACGGTTTGGCAATTTCTTTTTCAATGAAGCTCATATTTACCTTCTGACCAAGCAATCCTTCTCACAGGTATTTACCCAAATGAAATCAAAGCCTATGTTCACAGAAAACCCTTTAGGTATATTTTAGACCAGCTTTATTCAAAATCACCAAACGCTAGAACCACCCTAATGTCCCTTAATTGAGGAATGGATAAGAAATCCGTAATGTCAATAAAATGGAATAATAGTTAAAAAAAAAAAGAAAGAAAGAAAGAAAGAAAAAAACAAAGATTCCATTACTGGTTAAGGTAACGACATTGATGGATCTTAAACGCATTATACTGAGTGTAAGAAGCAAGACTCCTGGACTAAATGCACTAGAATCCCAGTCCAGGAAGTTCCTGTAAAGGCAGTTATGCACATAAAATAGTTAAGTGGTTTCCAGGCGCAGCAGGTGGGAGAAAGAGTGAACCACAAAGAACCTCAGGGTTTGTTTATGTGATGGTCGTCTTCTGGATCTCGATTGTAGCTGTAGTTACATAACCACGCACATTTGACCTAATTCTTGGAACTACGCACACATATGTGTGGATGTTACTGTTTGTAAATTATGCATTAAAAAATGAAAAGAGAGAAATAACAAGTAATACCAAAATATGTATGTACATTCAATATGTGCAGCTGGGTCCTCTTAGACAATTTAATAGCTTCTTCCCTAAGAAGGAGGGATGAGGAGCTGTGAGTGCTCTCATGGGGTGCATTCCCTGAGAGCTCCGTGTCTCTATAATTCACTCCTGGTTCCCTTGCCTTGGCCTCTGAAATACTAACAACACTCCACATGACATCATTTTAGAGGGACCAGACTGCATGCTGAGTCCTTTGATCATCACATATTCATCTGAATGTTAATTCAGATGAGTTAACATTGAACCATGGCCAAGAAAATCACCCCAAGATAAAAATTATATTGAGTGATTTTAAAATGGTCACCCTTTACCAAGTTGTTTTATAGACCTCCCTTTATTTGCTATTTACAAACACAATCCCGTAAATTATGTAGGAGAAGTAATTTCATATTATTTTAAAGAAAAACAAAAGGAAAAGGTAAGGGGTTTCTCTAAGGATACAGCAAGAATTCATGGTGGATTCTCTAAGGATACAGCAAGAATTCATGGTGGATTCATAAACTTGGAGCCTAGGTTAGTGGGTCCTTGTTAGCGTTTTTTCCTCTATCTTTTCCTGTCTTAGGGAACTTGAAACCTTTTGATAACTACCTAAAATATAGTTTTATTTACCCATTATTTTATGACTGAATTTCTGATTTCGCACTCACTATTCAGGACTGACTGCCCCTTCTCTTCAAGGAGCAAGGTAAGCTACTATATTCCATATACACTATTAGTGAAAAGCATAATTCATGCCAAAACAACAGGGAAGGGACACATACTATGAGTTATTCAAGCAGAAAAACATGTTTTGAACATATTTTTTCTAAAATAGTGAGTTGGGGCTGGAGTATAAATGTCTAAATTTCCATTTGTAGGGAGTTTAGTGATACTTATGAAATATCCTGCTGCTTCCCTGAAGAAGATGAATAAAAAATGAAATCAATGATGCTCTGATGGAGTAGGCGGTAATTTCATCTTGTTCACCATCAGTTGATCTTCTACTGGAGGTTTACAAAAAAGCATAGGTGTAAAGTGACCATTCTTTAAAGTACAAAAGGAACTAAATAAATTAGCAAGATCAAACTGTAGTTTAATCTTTTCTCCATACTCTTATCCTTGTCATAACTGTCATCTTTAAATACGCTGACGGAGAGGTGGCTAAAAGCACACCGAATTTGATTAGGTTGAAACTGGGTTTGAATCTTGCATCTTGAATCTTCTTCATACTAGTGATATAGTTGTAGAATATCACATGACTTCTAAAATCCTTAAATTTTAATGGTAAAATAAAATAATAATATTACTCATTGTGCACACACACGTATGTGTAAAGCTCGTAACATTAGACCAAGATAATTCTGAAGTACAAATTATTAATGAAATAATGCACATGGCATTTATAAATTTCAATTTCACTACAATTTCTTTTTCGTGAGTCACTTTTTCTCTTGATTTTTCACTGCTACAGGACATCTCATAATTCCCAAATAACACTGATGGAGAACAGGACAGAAGTGACACAGTTCATCCTCCTAGGACTGACCAGTGTCCCAGGACTACGGATCCCCCTCTTCATCATGTTCACTCTCATTTACCTCATCAATGTGGTCGGGAACCTGGGGATGATCGTGTTGATTCTGCTGGACTCTCGTCTCCATACTCCCATGTACTTTTTTCTCAGTAACCTATCTCTGGTGGACTTTGGTTACTCCTCAGCTGTCACTCCCAAAGTCATGGCTGGGTTACTTATAGGTGACAAAGTCATCTCCTACAATGCATGTGCTGCTCAGATGTTCTTTTTTGTAGCCTTTGCCACTGTGGAAAATTACCTTCTGGCATCAATGGCCTATGACCGCTACGCAGCAGTGTGCAAACCTCTGCATTACACCACCACCATGACTATAGATGTGTGTGCACGTCTGGCCATAGGCTCCTATGTCTGTGGTTTCCTGAATGCCATCTTCCATGTCGGGGACATATTCAGCCTTTTCTTTTGTAAGTCCAACGTGATCAATCATTTTTTCTGTGATGTTCCAGCAGTCATGGCTCTCTCTTGCTCAAATAAGCACATTAGCGAGGTGGTTCTTGTTTTTATGTCGAGTTTTAATGTCTTTTTTGCCCTTCTGATCATATTGATTTCCTATCTCTTAATATGTGTAAGCATCTTGAAGATGCACTCAGCGAAGGGGCACCAGAAGGCTCTGTCTACCTGTGCTTCCCACCTCACTGTGGTCTCCATCTTCTATGGAACAGTCATCTTCATGTATTTGCAGCCCAGCTCCAGCCATTCCATGGACACAGACAAAGTAGCCGCTGTGTTCTATTCTATGGTCATCCCTACGCTGAACCCCCTGGTCTACAGCCTGAGGAACAAAGAGGTCAAGAGTGCATTCAAGAAGGTGATTGAGAAGGCAACTTTTTCTCTAGGATTGAGATTTTAATCTTTCATTATGCACAATAACCTTGTTTAATTCCTCTCAAACTTTCCACATGCAGTAAATTACTTTTTACTGTAAATGCAGACCCACACTGCATTTAAATTCCTGAGATGACATCCTTGTCTTTTCAAAAGTCTTTGTCTAGTAACAAGAAAACATATGCAGAAGTATAATACCTGAATGAGGATGGCTAAGGGGAAGCATTAAAAACTTGGGGACCTGCTTGTCAAATGTTATTAATGACATTAACATGTCGAACAGGAGCACAAACAAGCCCATGAACAAGGGCATGTGGACGTGCCCCACGTAGGCTCACACTTATCACAGTGGGAAATTCATCAGAGGTAAATGAAGTGTTGCTAATTTTTAATAAAAATAATTTGAGTAGCTGAGATATCAAATATAAAGTTGAATCTAACCATAACTATTTCTTTTTATTTTGAATAACTGTTCTAAGATTCTGAATAGGAGAAAAAGGTCATGTATTTTTGAATGAAACTATGTACCTTTTGGCACATTTTATTGAGAAACATAAATATCACATCTTAAAAGAGTTAATATTTCTGTCTTGACTGAGTCGTTTTGTAGAATCAACATGTTCCCATTACAATTTTCAAAAAGATAAAATAATTACTCTAATTTCATAGCTTACCTTTGAGTTTTCTCTTAGTATTGTACATACTATGGATTTAGATCAATGTATAATAAATTAAATCCATCATTATAATGTCATACAGAATATTTTCACTGCCCTAAAAATCCTCTGTGCTCTGCCTCGTCATCTCTCTCTTCCAAAACCCCTGGCAACTACTGATCCTTTTGCTGTCTCCATAGTTTTTCCTTTACCAGAATGTCATATTGTTGGAATCATACAATATGTAGCCTTTTCATATTGGTTTCTTTCATGTAATAATATGTATTTAAAGTTCCTCCATGTCTTTTCATGTCTTGATAGCTCATTTCTTTTTAGTGCTGAATAATTGTATGCAGTTTATTTACCTATTAATCTAATGAAAAAAATCTTGGTTGCTTCCAGTTTGGGCAATTATGAATAAATGTAATGAATAAATGTATGAATGTTATTGAAACATTCATGTGCAGATTTTTGTATGGACATAAATTTTTAACTCATTTGGGTAAAAACCAAGGAAGATGATTGCTGGATTTTATGGTAAGAGTATGGATAGTTTTTCAAGAAACCTCCAAATTGTCTTCGAAAGTGGCTGTTCCATTTTGCATTTCCACCAGCAGTGAATGAGAATTCCTGTTCCACATCCTCGCCAGCACTTGGTGTTGTCAGTGTTCTGGATTTTGGACATTTTAATAGGTGTGTAGTGGTATCTTATTGTTGTTTTAATTTGCATTTCCCTGATGACATATACTATGAATCATCTTTTTTTTTTTTTATGGTGACATTGGTTAATGAAATCCAGTAAGTTTTCAGTGTACAATTCAACAGTAAGGCATATATATATATTGCGTGCATTGTGTTCACCGTCCATGATTAGATTTCTTTCTGTCACCACATATTTGACCCCTTTTACTCCGTCTACCTCCCCCTTTCCCCCTCCCCCTCTGCCCTCTGGTAACCACTAGTCTATTGTCCATGTCCATGAATCTCTGATTGTTTGTTCTGATTGTTTGTTGCTGACACTATACATTAGGTTTTACAAGTTATACTTCTAATGTATGGATTTTGTTTGTTTGTTTTTCTATTCATTTCTCTTGCATTTGTGTTACTTACACTTAGTAAGTGTAGGGGTTTCTGTTACTTTATTCACAAAACTACAAGTTGGCTTTTCTCAAGTATGGTTAACACAGAAGAATAAGAGTAACACAAAATTCAGTTGACTGTGCTTTGCACAAAATCTTTATGCTTTCTAAATCTAATGACATTAATTATTGACTAAATATTGTCTTTGCTTATCCAGTCTTAAAAATCACTTAAAAGTATTTTTATGTCAGATTCTCTCGTTAGGTTTTGATGGCATTGACACCGTAGACTGTGAATTATTCATCCTTTTAGTCCCAGGGCCAGACTCAGAGCCTGGTAAAGCTCCCCCATTACTCACTGCAGTGGGAGCCACACCTTAGAATGGATATAGCCTCCTATGGAGCCTACCGGCTGGAAATAATAAAGGACCAGGACAGGCACGCAAAGATGGCAACCGACTTAAATTAAACAACTTGAATCTAACCCCGATGGCTCTTATTATATCAGAAATGGGCTAGAGGAAACCAGAATAAAAAGAAAATTACAGATCTGCTCAATCGATGTTTATATAACTGAGAAGATTCTGGCACCATGTGAGTTTAATAGTTTTAATAGGCAAGACAATTTGTTTTCTTTAAAATAAAAAATTAAAAAAAAAACCAAACTTTTTTTCTTCCTAAAATGTCATTCACTGTAAAATGTTAAAGCAACACCGGGTGTAATATAAATCGCTCTATCCTATGAAACAAAACAACTGTTTGGTTACATATTGCTGTATAACCAATCACCTCAAAGTGTAGGGACTTAACATAATAACCATCATTTTACTGTTATCTCTGACAGTCCTAGGAGTTGACTGGACTCAGCTGGGCAGTTTTTGCTTGAGGTCTCATGTGCTTGCAGTCAGAGCTGGGACTGGGATAAGCTGAAGCTTCACCTACTCATATGTCAGAAGACTGTTCAGGGAACACAAAAATTTGTAGGCTAGAACAGCTGGGGCTCCTTGGGCTTCTCTCTTAAACTCCATGTGTTCTGTCCATACGGCCTCTCCAGCATGACGGCGTCAGAGTAGTGGGACCTTTTACATGATAACTCAGGGCCCCAGAGGTGTATGTTCTGAGAGAGAGAGCACCAAGTGGAAGCTGCATTGACTTTTTTTAGTGAGTTCTTAGAAATCACACACCACCTCTTCTGGGATACTCTATGTGTCAGAGGAGTCCCCAAAGCCCTCCAGGTTTAAGAGGAGGGACACAGATTATGTCTTATAATGGGGAAAAGGCCAAGTCCTTCAACAGCATGTGGAATGAAAATATTGTTGTGACCGTTTTCTGGAAAATACAATCTGCCATGACCACTGTTAATTTTCGTTGACTCTCCTCCTCAGTCTCTTTCTGCATATTGTTTTGCATAAATCCGTTTTCATGATATCTGCTGATATAAAAACTTCTGTTCACATTAGCCTAATTGTTATGTTACAGGAAAAGAAACTGAGGTTAATAACATGGCTTGTCACAGACTGAGTTAGCTGCAGAGTTAATTGGGCCAGACTCTGAGTCTCTTGGTTACAAATCTAGGACTCTCTACTACTGCACATAGCATAATAAAAGCAGAGCTCTGTGATGTTTCATGTTGAAGTTGTGGGTGGAATAGAGTAGATTTTGAGGTACTTAAGGAAGGCAGGACAATTAAGAGGCTAGTTGGTAACCCACATAAAAGCAGGTGGCTTTCCATTTGTAATGAAAACTCAAATGAAACGTAAAAGCTTAAGAGATGTTATAGAGAAAGGCAAGTGGCTGATTGTATATTTCCTCTTAAAGAAGTTGGATTTTTATAACTTAAGAGAAAAATAGAAGTAAACCTAGACTGGGAGCAAATAAACCCAGACTGGGGGCAAATAAACATAGATTAGAGTTGGAGGCCAAGGGACAGTTATTAAAAAAAGGACGCCCCCCACCCCTCTTTTTTTTGGTGTCTATGACATACTAGGCGGTATGGTAATTGTCCAACATACCTGTAAATTTAGCCACAAATGGCTTTGGGATGATGAGGTTATTTTTCCCATTTTACAGATGAAGAAGATAAGTTTAAATGTTTAAATAGTTTTCCTTAGATACACAGATGGATCGCAACTTGCTGAAAAGCCAAGATTTAGAATCAGGTCTTTTGCAGTAGAGTGTTCTATACGACAGAGCAATTGCTAGAGAAATTGGATTGAATAATTAGTACTGATTTGCTCCAGAGACAGAAATATTTAAAAAGAGAATTTGGACAGGGAAAAAGAACACACTTTTCTGGGTAACTACAGAATATTTTTTAGGCAAATATCTGAAAAACATCTCCATCAACCAGTAGGCATCTAGATTCACAAAATCCTAGAGCTGGAGTGAAACTCAGAGCTCATGTGATTCAATGATTCTTAGCACTTCGGGGCCACTGAGGGGTGTTTTCAGAATACAAGTGCCTGATTCCTTCCTTAGAGTCTGGGTTAGTAGATTCAGGGTGGGGTTTGGAAGGAAAGCAGTCACAGCTAGTTTGCAGCTTTCTCTCAGCCTCAGGGCAATCTGAGGTTTGACTCTCAAACAAATCTCTCTTGCATCTAATCTAAGAATTGAGTAGGTGTAGACCAGATCCAAGATACATGACAGTTCTGCTGAAATGGCTTTGACATGACGAGAGCACTTGTATCTGTTGGTTAAAATTGATTATGGAGAAATCTGTAATTGATGAGTAACCTGTATTTGCTGAGATGCAGCTGCACCAGAAAATGAGTGCTAGTTACTGACCTCTGAGGCGGCTATGTGATAGGCAAGTCTTAATGCTTCATGAACTCCAGGGCTGAAGTTTCCTTGAACTGAGCTGGTCCACACCCGCTCAACACTCATGACCATGCACAGCCTGAGTGTGGAATGACTGAGATATTTAGAAGGCATTCCTGGGAATCATGAGACATCTACTACACTGTCACTGTGTGTATTGGATGGCTGTCCCATATCCTCTCTGAAAGCTTTCTTAAAGCTCGATTCTTGGTATATCTTGTGAGTTTAATTGCCAAGCTGAACCCAAGACCACTGCAGGTCTAGCAAAGGAATCCTTGCAGGTCTAAGCATGTAAATTTTGAAAACTTTGCTCCGGGTGATTCTGATGTGCACTCACAGTTGGAAACAACTGGGACCAATGGCCTCATTTCACAGATGAGAAAATAGGCTCAATAAAGTGGGCTGACACGCCCAAAGTCTCACAGACACTTGGGGACAAGTGAGGCAGGACAAGAACTGATGTTTTCTACATATGCACTCTCTGGTTTTCCATTAAAACACATTTCCCAAAATGTGTTTTGCACAACACCAGACCCATGAACTAGACTGTGATGAATCATGTCCTGTCTGATCAAATAAGTTTAATTTTGAGAAATGCTGCGTACCATGTTAACTTCCTGGAGGTTTTTTCTATACTAAAGGCTCTTAGAATTTGTCTAGTTAAGACATTTTACTTTATTTAACTCAGAGTTCCCCTAAATTATTCGAATGTAGGATCTCTCATCTTTACAACTATTGAACATCTCACTGAATAGTACCTTGACAGAATATTGAGAAAAGTTGACCTAGAGAAATCTAGATTGAATAAAGGAATTAGAATAATTATTTTCAAAGCTGCCAAATATAGACTGTAAGCACTACATGCACTAATTATAGCCCAATTTTAAACAATCCTCATCAAAGTTTTCAGTAACATAGATAATACTCAAGACATGTTTTATGGTTGTGACTTATGGGAATTAGGGGGCTTGTTTCCAAGATCAGAGCTACATGAAAAAGCCCCAGCCCCTCAGAGATTGAAATAGGAGGCAGATATCGGAAAGCTTTATTAAAAGCTGAACCATCACAACTATGCCACAAACTCTGGACAGAATCGTCCATCTGGTTATGGGGATAAAAGGAATTCTGATGCCTAGGGCATCAAAGGGAAGAAGCTCTTCCTGTTGATAAGCTTTCTCAGGGCACCTTTCATGTCTTTATTCCTCAGGCTATAGATGAAGGGGTTCATCATGGGTGTCACCACAGTGAATAGTACTGCACCAATCTTATTTTTGTCATCAGGGTGAGTGGACGAGGGGAAGAAATAAACCCCCATAATGGTTCCATAGAAGAGCAATACAACTGTCAAGTGAGAGGCACAGGTGGAGAAGGCTTTCCACTTTCCCTCCGTGGATGAGATTCTCAGCACAGCCCTGACAATGCAGATGTAGGAGAAGAGGATGAGGGCAAAGGGGAAGGTGATGACTGATAAACCCACGATAAACAGCACAAGCTCATTGATCATTGTGTCTGAGCAAGACAGTTTGAGCAGAAGGGCCAAGTCACAGAAGAAGTGTGAAAGAGTGTTGCTGTCACAGAAGCACAATCGAAGGAGCAGAAGAGTGTGTGTCAGGGCAACAATATTACTGAGGACCCACGGAACAACTGTGAGCAAAATGCAGGGCCTGGGTCGCATGATGGTCATATAGTTCAGAGGGTGGCAGATAGCCACAAAACGGTCATAGGCCATGACTCCTAAGAGGAAATTGTCAATGACGACAAACACGATAGAAAAGTACATCTGTGTGAGGCAGCTCTCATAGGAGATGGATTGACTCTTGGTCTGAATATTCACCAGCATTTGGGGGACTGAGGTGGAAATGGAGGAAATATCAGCAAAAGATAGATTAGCAAGGAAGAGATACATTGGGGTGTGAAGGTAAGAATCCAAGCCAATGGCTAGAATGATGAGGCCGTTCCCAACCACCGTGACCAGGTACATACCCAGGAAAAGCACAAAGAGGAGCCTCTGATGCTCAGCCTGGTTGGAGAGCCCCAGGAGGAGGAATTCAGAGATGGTGGTTTGGTTTCCTTGATGCATGTTTCTGTTGATCTGAAGAAAAACACAGGGTCTTCATATCCCACAAGGAACCCCAATGTGGGGTTCAGCTACAGCCATTGAAGAGAAAGAGGTTCTCCCTCTGGGCTGGAGGGGAATGAAGCGGGAGAAAAGGTTACTGAGTAAGGAACTGTGTCAGCAGTTGCAGAGCTTCAGGAAATGTCTTAGAAAGAAGAGACAAGACGTAATAGATACTTTGCAATGAATATGTTTTAAACTCTAATATAATTCTTATGTGATTCTACAGTTAGCTCCAAATGCCCCAAATTCAGGACACTATATAAGGTGTACTCCATATTCTAAAGATGCTAAATATCCCTGAAAGAAATACTTAAAAATGAACAATCCAATCATAAGAACTTTCTTATTTTTCATCCTCATCCTTTAAATCTAAGAAGACAGAAATTTGAGAAATCATTAAAGTGAAGAGTTTGGGGAAGTAGAAACAACTGGGAGAAAATTCACTAAGCCCCGGGATGATTGGGGTTTGGTCAGAATCCGGAACTGGGTGTTTTTGAGTGACAATCTCCAATCTCGCCTTTCTATCCTACCTCTTCCATCAACCAGCGGTCCTGCACAAATTATGCTGAGTCTCTGAGGCACCTGCCTCACTGGTTAAGAGCAGCACTAAAACCTAAAAAGGCTTACCTCTGAAAAATGGTAAGATCTCAGGAAGCTGCTGGAATTTAGACCCAATAACTTAACTTGTTGACAGAGTCGCAGCAGGGAGACTGAGAGCTGCTCTTATGTGCTTTCTAGCACATTTTCCCCTAGAACCAGAGTCACCGTGTTGGGTTCCCATGGGGCATTAGCTCCTGCTAAATCCTTTGGGATTATATCCCTGAGATGTTTTCCCCAAGACCAACAGTCGTTTTCAAATCCCAGTCTCAATGAGGTAAATGAGGAATAGGCAGGCAGCCCTGTTTTTCTGTTTGTTCATGTTCAGGTGCCTCTTCCTACTTGTGACTTCCTCTTTGTGACATAATTGGTTACTGCTCTCCGTAGCAAGTGAATTGTGTGCAGTGTGTCTTATGCTCCCAGTGAGATGGTAAGCATTTTGAGAGTCCCTTCTCTGTTTCCCCTCTAGTGCCTAGTAGAGGAGGAGCACTTACTTAGTAGATACTTTGAGAATTGAGTTCAGTTCTTGTACTAGGGATTATGACTCCAAAGAGATGCTATTTCTAATGGAAGGGGATAGTCCATGGCTTCTGAACTGCTTGAAAGGATGTCCATGTAGGAAGGGATTCTGGAGACTTAGTGATTCAGCATTCAGGGCTCTTAAATGCAAACCAAAGAAATAAACTCTGGCTTTGTAATATTGCAAAGAAACATCTTGAATTGACATTGAGTGCTTCTTAGATATACTGTTCAAAAGGCTGGAAAAACAGACCCTGAAATGGACAGGAGCAAGGGAGTGTATAGCCAGAGACACAGCTCAAATCAGTTTCTTCCTTCTAATGCTTGGATACGCCTCATAACATAGTGCAGCAAAAGTAACAGCTAAGCGTGTCACAGTCCTCATGTCTGTAGCTGGCCCCGAGGCTCTATCGGATATTTTTTTATCTCTTCCCTCTATCATTCCTTAGATTCCCTCACCCTTGGCTCATACTTTGACTGATCTGGATTGTTTTCTGTCGGACCCAGAAATTTTTCCTTCAGGGATACAAGTTCTCAGTTGTCCTGACCATTTGGTTTGTGGTTGTTGATAACTGCTCATTGCAATCTTTCCTCCAGAGTTCAGATTTACCCTGGTTCAGGGTTGTAGGAACAGGAAGCCCATTTTCTGTGCGTGAAACTGTGGAGCTAGAACTTGAATGTTAGTCCTATCTAAACAGAAGGACTTGGAAAAATCTCCTGAGCTTCTGACTGCATTTTATTTGGTTGAAGTTTTTGATGAAATATTACTCAGGCCTTACTCTATATCTTGTTCTGGCCTAAGTATTATGAAAAAGTCACGAGGGCTAACACTCAGGTTCTATCAGTCGATCTGCAGATATAACATGTGCACAAGAAGCAAGAGTTTGTACTTGTCAAAGGCAGGTGGAGACAAGCAAAATGGTCACTGTAAGACATCAAGCATAATAGGGGAAATGCTGCAAGAATTCTAAAGATGGAGAACTACCTGTGGCCTGGGGTAGGAAGTAAATATTTTATGGAGGAAGTGAACTAGAGCCATTCTTCTAAAACAGGTAGGTTTTATATGAATGGAGAGATACAGAGAGGGATTTTGAAGCAGGGGGATGATATGAGTGAGAGCCAGGTGGTGAGACCATGCATGGCATGTTCTGCGTTCAGCAGAAAGACCAGTGTTGCCAAGACTGAGTTTTATACAAAGAAGTAAGAAATAAAGTCGTAAAGTTGTAACTTGGGGCCTGACCCTGGCATGCTTTTAATGTCAGAATAAAGTGTTTAGATTTGCATTTACCAGCTCCTTACCAAACATTTCTAGTTGCTCATAAATTACACAAAGCAGAGTAATTCAATGAACAGTCATAGAATCTCTAGAGCTGACAGGCACCACAAAGGTCTAATAGAACATCACTCGTTGTACAAATGAGTAAATTGATCCCCAGGGGGATGGGTGACTTGTTAACATCAGCTGATTAGTTTTGGCAAAACCAGAACTAGAACCCACATGAAGTGGTTCCTAGTCCAATGACCTCAGGCTGATGTAGTAGAAAGAGCAGGGACTTTGATATAGGACAGATCTGGGGTTGAATTCCAGCTCTGCCACTTAATGGGTATGTGACTTTGGTCATGTCACTTAACTCCTGAAGGCTTCTCTTTTCATATCAGTAAGCTGGTGATGACATTTGTAAAACACCTGACTTGGTCCCTGGAATATAACAGCTCAATAGATTTTAGCTTTTCCTCTTTTGTTTCCTCCTAAGGTATAATTTAAGAGCTCTCAAACCCCAGCCTCTTCTCTTAGCTCGTCTGAGATAAATGCTAATACAATCACCAAGGGCTCAGAAACAAAACATCTATAGAAAGGCCTGGTTGAGTCACAGGTGTGCTAGGCTCTGGAACAGTGAGAGATGGGAATGGAGAAGAACTGGAAGATGTGAATCAGTCAGAGAAATTATCCAATGATAAAAGCCCATTTCATACGTCAAGCAAAAAAGACACAGGAAAAAGAGTGCAAAGGAGATATTAAAATTAAAAAAAAAGATGGACTTACAGTGGATACAGAAATTGGATTAACAAATTGTAGTATATTTAGACAACGGAGTATTACTCGGGAATTAAAAAGAACAAACTGTTGAAACACACAACCACTTGTATGAATCTCAAAAACCTTTCATTAAGTGAAAGAAGCCAGACACCAAAAATACATACTGTATGACTTCCATTTACATGAAATTCTTGAATGGACGAAACCTATTAGTGAAGGGAGTCAGAGCAATGGTCGGTTGGGCAGGGAGAAAAATTGATGAGAAAAGAGCACAAGAGAATTTTTAGCCAATGAAAATATTTCAGTGTTGAATACGATTGCCCAAACACATGGAACTGAACCACTAATAAAAACAAAACAAACTCACCGCTTTTTCCCTTGTGCTTCAAGTGGAATTTGAGTCTATTATCATATCATAGTCAATGGAAAATCTTTTCTTGCCTTATCTTTTCTCCCAGATAAGCAGAGGTGAGATGTTAAATCTTCGCTGGGACTCTGGAAGCAGAAGCTAGGAGACAGTGTGGAGCCAAGGATGCCCCAATGAATGATAACATCCAGAGCGAAGGTTCATCCTCCCAAACAGTCTAATAGGAAGTTAATCCACAGTGGACAAGATAGAAGAGAACAAATATGTGGCAGTTTCTCAGAAATAAGACCCAGGATAGAACAAGCCGGCAGCAGGCACTTATGTATAACTTCAGGAACTTGCTTGTAGCCTCCTATGTGTATATGGAAGAGAGTTGTCAATGCAGACATTTTGGAACTAGAGTTCCTAAGAAATCCTTGGTCACAGAAAAAACAGTATTTGGTATATACTAATAATATGCCTTCTTGGAGAACACACAGAATTTAACCAAAACTTATGCTGAGGAAGACAGTGGCATATCTTCTACTATGGTCTTGCAGATATTATTCTCTAGAGAAAAAAAGATGGACTTATAATTGTGTGCTTATTTCCCCAATAGTCTTTAAACTTCTCGAAAGCAAGAATTTTGTGTTTTTGTCTATAAATTCAAACCTATAACCCAGTGCCTGACATACAAAATGGTCCCTTCTTCATCCCCAAGTCACTGACCCTCAACATTCTTCTTCTTATACTAAATCCCTGCTCTCTCTACCATTTGTCTATTTATTGTCCCTGCTCATGAATGTTAGATCCATGGAGTCAGGGACTTTGGCAAATAGCAGATTCTTTTGAAATATTTGTTTAAAATAAGTAAATGAATGCATAAAAAGCATTTATTGAAGGAATTGTTGTATTATGACATAGAGGGGTGTTTCTAAAATAGTTTCATAACAATCACCAAGTATGTGGTCTGCCCATCTCTGTTGAGTAGCCTCTTTAACAAAGCTATGAACACCATACTTTTTCTTTCTCATGAGAGTTGGATTGAAACCAATAAGGAGCAACTAGGTCAATTCTCAAATTGGAGCTAGTAGGCAAAGACAGGCCCCATCACAATCATCACCATATTTCTAGCTTCTACTGAATTTCACTAGAATCTATAAGTTGACAATGTGTTTTTTAAAGTCACGAGAGAGAGAGAGAGAGAGAGAGAGACAGAGAGAGAGAGGCAGAGAGAGAGAGACAGAGAGAGAGACAGAGAGAGAGAGAGAGAGAAACATGGTCATCTTTATGAAAACACCTGTTGAGAGTCTTGATGGGTGTTGCAGCAGGTTATTTTGACCTATCCAATATCCATAAAACAAACTATCTGCCCAGGATGCACTGTTGTGTAATCTCTCATTCGATCATTTCTTCATTTAGCCATTTCTCCATCTACACTTACTGGTTGTAATTAGACATCACAAACACGCATGAACGCACACTTTCTATATGGTATCCTTAGTCTTCAACATGAGAGAATTAAAAAATACAATTCCTGAGAATTTTCAGAAACACATAAAAGTATGTCATTCTTAAAATATTTTCAACACTCTTAAACTCTTTACTTATTATTATAGGTATTTAAATTTAATTAATAACTGTAACACTAAGTATATTTGTATATACCAAGTACTGTAGACTATAACGAATAACCAAACACTGGAAAACACCCATGAATATTATTGCGTGGTATTTTAATAACTAAGCATTCAGATCTCCCAATAAAATTACTAGCCCTACACAGAATCACATGTCAAAATTGCCAATTTAAGGACTTACTTGCTTCGAAAATTTGTTATTTCTTGGTACATCACACATAGGATTTGTTTAAAATATCCTAAGCATTTAAACTTATGAATATTAATTTTATTTGCAAGAATGACTTTCTGTTCAGCAGATGGGACCACGAACTCACACCTGGAAACAGCGGGCTGACTGCTTGGATCACGACTGCTTCTCTTGCAGTGCTTCTTGTCCTGGTTCAGAAATGTAGACCTAACCTTGGACTCTGCACGTCATGTTTTTTGCTCTTGCAAAAAACCGAACCTATCATCTCTCTGTGTTGATTATTATGCTATGATTCTTGCAGGAGAATTATAATACTTTCCGCAACTTTCCTGATTTCTCAACTATTTGGATTTAAATTTGAATTTAAAAATAAATACTTTTTTTTTTTTTTGAGAAACACTGGCAAGGAATTCCCACACAGAAACACCACTGTAACGAACCCTTCCTTTCATCCACCAGTTAAACCGTAAGAAAAAAGTTGGAGAAATCTACCGTGGCAACATACAAGTGATATTTTTGACTTGTTGTCTGGACTCAAGGTGCTTATGGATTCGTAGTGGAGACATATACTCAGTTAACCACACTACATGATAAAATGTATTTTAATAAAATTCCATCAAGAGAGGCATAGATAGAGAACGTCAATGGATGGAGAGGTTACTTTCTGGGCAAGTCAATACCAAGGACAGACTCACAAATCCAAAAGGCCGCATGAGGGGGTAAGCGGTGTTTAGAAAGAAGAATTTTGAAAGAAATGGTGAAGATACAGGAAAGGAAAAGTGAAGGAAACCTAAAATAGTTTTGCAGGTTCTGACTTCCACTTATGTTACCAGGAGGCTACCTTGTTATGGGTGGGCATCATTTTCTCAAGCGAAACATCATTGATCGACATTTCAGTCCCATCATTTGACTCATGATACACTCCACTCAGTGTTCTAACTCCAGAATCTAATAAAAAACTTCATGGAAAGACTCTCACATTAGGGAAATAATTTTTCACTAAGAAGGAGATGGAGATCATTCCATTCAGCTAAAATAGGTACAGGAAGGTAACTGGGGGAGCCCAGTAATTCAGTTGAAAGGATTGACCAAGCCTTTGGGGCCTTCTTCTCAACAAAGTATTATTTCACCCTCTCCTTTATGAGTTCCAAGTTAATTTTCTGTATGATTTGTGACGTTAAATACCAATGAAAGGAGTCATGAAAATGCAGTTGCAAACTCTCCTTTCGTTGGCACTCCAGACAACGCCTAGCCCAGCGTGTACATCCAGTTGATTCATTATGTTCTGATGTGACTTGGCCTCGATATGTTCATATGTGACCTGCCAACCAGAGGGTTTGCTCCCCTTCTCCAACATCTAGTTGGAACCAAAGACATTTCTAATATATTAAGTCCATGACTGTTCCCAGAATAAGTAACACTTTGTAGTTCGTACTCCTTATTCTCATGTGGCATTGGATTAAACAATTTAAAGCATCGAAAGTAGTTTTGAAGAGATACAAGAGTAACCAAGACAAAAAATGCTGATCTAAAAAAAATATGAAAAGTGAAGAAGGATTATGCTGTGCCGATGAGGGGTTTATGTGTCAAATAAATCTATATGAGCCTCAGAGAACTTTTAGAAATTATTACTTTTCTGATATAAGAGGAACACAGTCACATTTTTAAAAAGATGATTTGAAATGTATTAGTTAATGAAGAAGAAAAATATGCATAATTTTACAAATCACAGATAATAACTTTTTGGTGTTTTTCTATTCATCATTATGCATATACATTTTTATAAAATTGGGCTTCTATTATAAATATAGGTTTGTTTCTTGCTTTTATTATTTAGTTAAAATGATAAACATTGCACCTTATTATTAAATGTTAATTTACATACAATTTCAAGTATACAGTGTTACACTAATTTCTTAGATCAGTTTTAACATCCACTGGCAAACACTCATTCTCTTCCTGGACTCGAGGTGAACTAAGTCAACTTTAGGGGCGGGATCCAGACTCCTGCCTGACAGTTGTTGTGGCAAGGTCATTCTCCTTAAGAACTGTCCCCAATGCCCTCTTCAGCTTATGGGTCCTCAGGGCGTAAATGAGAAGGTTGAGCAGCGTGGTGTCAGCTGTAGACACCAGAGAGGAAAGCCGATTCTCCTTGAGGGTTTATCTGTGGTCGTGGCACAGGGACAGGAAACCGGACAGTCATCCAGCAGCGGGACCTTGCTGAGGTAGGAGGATCAGTGGTGCCACCTGCTGATTGGATCTCTGAGCAGCAGCCATTAGGAGACCTAGGAAGAGGTGAGAAAGGAGGAAGGGCCAAGACAGCCTGAAAGCCAGCAGCATAGCCGGCTCCTGCAGGCAGTGCTGGCATCCACAGGAGGCAGTTTTCCACACCGTGGCAAGGCTGTCACACAGAGAGTGCCTCGTCAGTGCGTGTTAATTCCTGACCACTCCCTGGCCTGGCAGGATGACAGAAAACCCAGGCGAGCAGTTGGGATGCATGGAGTGAAGGCAAATTGTTGCATTAAATAAGCTATAGTTTGCCATACATTTGTATCTAACACAATCATAAAATATATTTCTTTGACAGAATTATATGTTTTAATGAGTAGTCCTTACTTGAGGCATCTTTCACAGGATAAATTAACATCATTGCCTCTTCAAGAGGTGGGTTGTCTTAATGTATCGATGTCTTTATTCACAGGGTGCGTGAGGTGGGGGCGGGGTCCCAGACAGAGCAATTGCCATGGTTAGCTGTGAACCTTTAAGTGAGGGCTAGCAGACTAGAGCTCCTACACTGAAGGTTTTGTTCAAATTTTTCAAATCTTATTCAAAACACTTCCGGAAAATGACTGTAGACTGTGGATAATATAGGGCAAATATGGCAAAATCAAAATCTCAGTTGCAAAGTGTGAGAAAGTTGATATTAAAATTCTACTTTCGTCATTTGGATGGAGTTCATTATCAAGGCGACCTTCAGACACACCCCATCCCCCGTTCCCCTAAGCCTTCGATTGGTGTCAGAGGCTGATACACCGATGACGATATTCTCCAGAGCACCTTTGACTTCCTTGCTCCGCAGAGTGTAAATCAGGGGTGGAGTAAGGGGGCGACAAAGGTGTAGATCAGAGCTATTTGGAGGTCCTCAAAGGCTGACGCCCTGGACGGGGGATGCAGGTGTACCACGGCACAGACGCCATACTGCAGCAAGAGCACGGTGAGGTGGGAGGAACAGGTGGAGAAGGCGGGGCGGCGACCCTGCGTCGAAAGGATGCGCAGGATGGCCGAGGCGATGAACATGTAGGAGACGCAGATGAGCAGGAAGGGGAGGGTCAGCACGAGGATGCTCACGACATAGAGGACAGCCTGGTGCACGCGGATGTTCGCGCAGGCCAGCTGCAGGACCGGAGGCACAGCACAGAGGAAGTGGTTGATCGCCCGTAGGTGCTCCCAGAAGGGCAAGGTGAAGATTAAGGACGTGCGCTGCATGGTCAGGAAGAGCACCAGGCCCAGGGCAAAGGCCACCACCTGGATGTACAGCTTCTGAGTCATGACGAGGGTGTAGTGCAGCGGGTAGCAGATGGCCACATAGGCATCAGAGGCCATGATTGCAAAGAGAAAACAGCACCACCAGGTGTGAGAAAATAGAACATTTGGGCCCCACAGCCTGCCTGTGAAATGGGCTTCCGGGCCCCCCACAACATTGGAGAGCATCAAGGGTACCACAATGGTGTTGTAGCTGACCTCTATGAAGGACAGGCTGGACATTCCGGTGAACACATGGGACTCAAACTCAGTGGGGTGGGACTGGTTGAGGACAGGGCGCCTAGCAAATGTGTCTCCTGCGAAAGAACAGAAAGTGTTGAATCTCCCTTTCCTGGGTTATGTTACTGTTTGAAGAAAAGCAGGGACTTTAACTTTGACTCAGAATTACCTATTTAATATCCAGATTCCAATTTTGGTGCTTGGAATATGTGCGCAATAGAAGGTATGGGGTCGTTTTCCATGGAAACCGTCATGAATGGGAGACAGACTCATCTGTAGATGTTTCCGGTGACACGAAAGATGCCTGCACCGTTACTAGATTTGTTCGATTTCTTAATCTTGGTAGTGGTTATACTAGTGTATCTACTGTGTAAAAAATAGATCAGGCTGTACACTTAGGATCTGTGAAATTCTCTATATGTATCTCATATTTCAATAAGAATTTACCAGAAAAGTGAACACTTCTATTTAAATAATTTTGAAAATATCTACAACTATCCAACTCTCTAGTTTAATAAAAAGCAAAAAGTTAGCCCTTGTCAATTGGATTTAAAATACCAGAGTAAAAAAAGAAAGACATTTTACCAGTGATACCTATGTGTCTGTGTCACCAGAAACTAACATAATGTTGAATGTCATTTATATCTCAATAAAACGTTAAAGGAGAAAAGCAAGCAAAGATGCAAGGTACCCATTTTGTTGGCAAGGATCATAGCTCAGGGGGCAAGATTGTGTAGTAAGCAGCTTCCTGGTTTGGTGGCTTTTGGACTCTGGCAGAAACAGTGAAATGCTGGGACTAGAAATTGTTCCTGGAAGCTTTATCTACTTGTTCAGCCATTCCAACAATTTTGGAAACCACAGAATACATGATAAATAATACTTTTCGCTTCAGAAAAAAAAGTAGCCAAATAAAATTATATTAAGCATATTAAAAAAAGAAAAGAATGAAGAAGAAAAGGCTATTAGACTCTTGAAATTCGACAAGCAGGAAACAAGCTGATTAGACTACTCAACTGCAGACATGTGCTACCCTTCATGAAAAAGAAAAGATGACTCTGGGGGTAGAGCCTAGAGAGCAGTGCGGTGGACCACAGAGGGTGAAACTCTGGGCCCAGAGGGTGGAGCCATGAGGTAGAGAAGATTATGTCTTGATACCGCTTGCAGTAAATATGTAGGAAGATTTTGAAGTATATCTGTGTTCTTATTGTAACATTTTAGTTATAAATTTCATTTCAATTTTCAGGTCTTGAAAATTAATGAAGTCTGCCCTGTTTGATTTCAAAATTGGTTGGGACCAATAACTTCTTTCTTGCTTCCATTTTTCTCTCTTTTGAAACGGAATGTCTGTAACTGTTATTCTACACCTGTCTCATTATTTTGTTTTGGGAAGACATAACTTGTTTTCTAGTTTTTCAGGTCCACAGATGGAGAGGAATTCTGCCCAAGCATGGTTTATACTCAGAGTCTCATCTAAGACCTTGATTTCGATGGTTTAGATGATGAGATACGGGACTCTTGAGCTAATGATATTCAGATGAGATTTTGGACTTGAGCTGATGCTGTAATGGGTTGAGGCTTTGGGGGATGTTGGGATAGGATGAATGTATTTTGCATTTGGATGTGTTGTTAAATACAAGTGTCAAAAAATTTAGAGAACTTTACTTGAGAAGAAAATTTTCTTGAGCAAGAAGAACACCAAAATTAGGGAGACTTCAAACTGAAAGTGATCAGCATTTCACAAGCATCTCATCACAGAATGGCTTATCAAGTGAGAATGAGCAAGCTGTTGAACTTGTACAACAATTGGTTATTACAATGGGAATTTCCACATGGTGGGGGATTGGTTAAAAGTGATTATCTTCTACCATTTTAGGAAGATAACTTAAATTTTATTTATCATTATCAGAAGGATTTTCAAGGAATTACCTAAATTAATTTTTACTTCTGTTCATGAAAAAAGCTAGGTTAAGTTTTGCTTATACTGCCTAAGTGGCTTTGTCTGTTAAGGGAATTTTCAAGCCTGGTTTTCTTTTTGTTTTAAGAAAATGGGTCCCCCCACCCCTCAACACACACACACACACACACACACACACACACACACACACACACATCTTTTGGGTCCATCATAGTGATATGGTTGGAAATCAAAGATAAAGGGAAAACAATTTCACATTCATATGGGAAAAAACTCCACAAGAATACAAGCGATTTCTTATCAGAAAAATGAGAACCAGAAGGCAATGGACGGGCATCTTTAAAGAAGTGAAAGACAAAAGAGCATTCCAAGCATTCTATACCCAGTGAAAATATTCTTAAAATTAATATAAAAATGTAAAAGACTACTTGTAGAATTCCTTTAAGAAGTATTGACTGCTTAAAACAAAAATAGCAATCTATGATGAAATTTATAACTAAAATGTTACAATAAGAACACAGATATACTTCAAAATCTTCCTACATATTTACTGCAGCGGTATCATAATAATTCATAGTAGGCTGTGATAAGACTGCAACTACAAAATATAATAGCTAAGAAATGACTAGAGATAAAAAGTGTTTCATAAATTCAAAAAGAGGCCAAGAAGGAGAAAACAAGGAACAAAGAGATGGGATCAATGAAAAACACATAGGAAGATGAAATATACACACTCTAATCAGATTGGATTAAAAAGAAAAAAGGATGAGATATAGGCTCTTTGCAAGAGGCACACTCTATGTGTGAGAAAATATAGATAGAAACCAAAAGGAATAACAATATGTATCACGCAAATGCTAATCATACAGAAGACAATGTGGGTAAATTAAGATCCGACAAAGGAGATTTCAGGACCAGTGATATTACCAACAATAATAAAGAATATTGCTTAATGACAAAACGGTTAATCCTTCAATAAGATATAACACCACTAAATACGTATACATCTAATAACAGAGCTCTTTAACATACGGGAAACAAAAATTGTCAGAACTGAAAGAAGACATCGACAAATCTGCAATCATAGTTGTAGATTTTAACCCACTTCTATCAGTAATTGAGAACAGAAGTAGGCAAAAATTCATAAGAATATAGAAGATTAGAATGATACCTTAGCTAACTTAATTGACTGCACTCAATACTTACAGCATACACATTCTTTTCAAAGGCACATGTGACATCACAACGAAAACATAAAACAAATCTCAATGATAAAAATTATAATCTTGACTCAAAATCTTGGATTTTGTAATGAGCGTCAGTCCCCAATTTGGCCCATACTGGACACTTCTATTCAAAAGTAGGGAGAAAAAGGAGGCACATAGTTGTCACCAGTCCGTAGCAATTCTGACCCCATTGGGGCACGTCGCCAGGGTTCTCTACTGGCAGCAGCGGACATTCCTTTATTACAGCCCACTTACGTTCTGTAGGACTGGTTTCCTAATCCTCTGTGATTTGCAGATGTTGGCTCTACTCCCTGGGTCTATGTCCTGGGGAAGTTCTTTCATTTATATAAAAAAAGGTCCATGTTTGCACTTGAGTAGCTTTCTTAGCTGGCTTCCTGTCCGTACAAAGTTGAAAGGCAAGGATCTTTTTGTTGTTGTTCTTACAGACTGGCCATGTCCCTTTTTGTCACAGTCGATTGTGCTTTTATCAATACAGTACAATACAATGCAATACAATACAGCACACTGCAATACAATAAATACAATGCAATACTAATCAGTACAAATAACTTTTTTTGTATGTTTTCTATGAATTCTTTAAAGGTTTCACTCCACGGGTTCACATGTTTTCAGACCCGCTAACAGTTCATTTGCCATATATCCAACTTTACTGACAACCTCCTTGCTGTTTTTAAAGCCTCAGATCATTCCCGAACCAAGGCCACATACTTTGTGTCTCTGCTATGGCAACACGCCACTTCTAGGTACCAATGCCTGTATCCATTATTTATTGCTGCACGACAAACGATTCTGAAACTTAGCAGCTTAAAATAACAACCGTCTATTATTTCTTGCAAACTGGTAGGCGGCAGAGCCATTTCTTCCTGGTCTCGCTTTGGGATCACTCATGAAGCTGTGATCATATGGTGAGATGTCTAGGAAAAAGAGTTTGCAGAAGGCAATGGTCATTCACGTCTGTGAATTAGTTTCATCATGGAAATAGAATAAACACAGTCTTCCTTCACAGGAGTTTTGAAGATTCAGAGAATATATATATTTATGGTACACAGTAAGTACTAGTGTTAGCTAGTAACTAGTATTTGAAAACAGAAATATAAGATTGAAAAATAAGCTAGGGTGTGGCCATGGGAATGGACATCAATGAACAAGGATGCAGGAGGTCACAGACATGTAGGACCCTTCTGTATTGTTTCTCGGGAGGTTAATGCCTAGTACATTTAGATGCTTTAAATATACTAAATACACGAATAAATAAAAGGACAGCCACAAAGAAAAAGAAAAAACTCTTTCACACAATAGTTGTTTAGCAAATACTTTATTATGGGGAAATTGCATTGTGAACATATTTTCAGTTTTACATAAAATACTACCATAAACAATCTTTTTCTAATTATTCCCTGTTTGTCCCTAACTCTCAAGGTCCATCTCTGCTCTACCCTGTCTCGGAAGGTTAACCTCTGAGAATGGAATCATTCCGTATCCCCTGCTCCCTTGCTCCCAGATGGGTTTGGCCAATGGGAGACACAATAGGGGATGTGAGGATCCAAGGAGAGAGAGGTTGGGGTATTTATCTTCCTGCTCTGTCCTTACATGGTCACAGTTATGCCAATTGCTGCCTTTTCTTCTAAAGCCACAGTTCTTACCAAGTGGTTTCTCTTGCTAGATCTAGTTCTCACTAGTCTCTAGTAACACTGTACCTTCTCTTTGCCAGTGAGGTCTGGGGGTCAGAATGGCTAGTATGTAAGAGTGTCGTCACCCCTTATTGGTTCCCTCGCTCATACTTCAGCATATAATTTTTTTATTATATTTTTAAATTAAAATCTACTGAAGGACACAGCTGTTTCCAGCTGACACCTGAGATACAGTGTTATACTTGTCACTTTCTATTACGCTCATTTGTTAATTTCTTTTCTAGCAGAAAAATTCCTGAGTCTACTAAAATGGTAGAATCATTTGAAAGGTCTCTGGTACTCTGGTAGCTAAACAGTATCAAGAGAATTTGTAGCATTTTAAAATATCAGTTTTAACATAGCTGAGAGAAATCCCAGTTGCATGGGGATTTACAGGGCCTGGACTGGATCCGTTGTCTGACAGGTCATACACTCCTCTAGTGGTCCCGGGAGAGAGAGCTCCTGGCAGGAACCCTCCCGAGGGCTTCCTTCATCTCACTGTTCCTCAGGGCATAGATCAGTGGATTGAGCAGTGGGGTTCCCAGTGTGTACACCAGTGAGATGAACTGGTCCTGCTTGGGGTCGTAGCTAGAGTTGGGGCGCAGGTACATGAAGGCACAGCAGCCATACTGCAGCACGACCACAGTGAGGTGGGACGAGCAGGTGGAGAAGGCCCGGTGGCGGCCAGCTGATGACTGGACCTTGAGCACAGCAGCCACGATGAAGGCGTAGGAGGTGGCGATGAGGAGGAAAGGCACGGCAATGGCTAGCGTGGCTGCCACCAGCACCGACTGCTCATGGATGTGGCTGTTGGCACAGACGAGACGCATCACTGGTGGCACATCACAAAAGAAGTGCTCTAGACCCCGGGCCTGGCAGAATGGCAGAGAGAAGATGAAGGCCACCAGCTGCAAGGACAGGAACAAGCCGATGACCACAGAAGCAATGACCAAGCGGACACAGAGCGTCATGGTTATGATGAGAGGGTACCGCAAGGGGTGGCAAATAGCAACATACCGGTCATAGGCCATCACAGCCAGGAGCAAGCAGTCGGCACTGCCAAGTCCGATGAAGAAAGCCATTTGCGTGGCACAGCCCAGCACAGTGATGGTCTTCTCTGACTGTAGGATGTGGGCCAGAATGTGAGGCACCACCACAGCAGTGTAGCATATTTCCACCCCTGAGAGGCTGCCCAGGAAGTAGTACATGGGTGTGTGTAGGCGGGCTTCCGTGTGGATGGCCACCACGATGAGGACATTCCCGCTGATGATCAGTGTATAAACCAGGCTGACACCGAGGAAAGACAGGACACGCAGCTCGAGGTGCGAGGGATAGGCCAGGAACACAAACTCCATCAACACGGAGCGATTTCCCCAGGTCATTGAGCTAACAGGTTTACTGTGTCGCTAGTTACGGGAACAGAAGGAACAATCGGATTGAAAAAATCCTGGCTCACACTCTAAACCCCGGTATAATCTAATCCAGATTGGAGTTAGAAATGAAAAGAATTAGGACTAGTTCTATTTTCCCTCCTTTTAAACCAAATCTCTTCACATAAATAACTACAACTTCATTCCTAACTGCCAAGAATTGAGCTAGATTACATACAAAACTTTTGAGGAAAATACTCAGAGGAAGTTTAGGAAATTAAAAGCTCTTTTCAGTAGAAATGAGATTAAAATTCAATGCTTTCAATAAAGTTACAAGGAAGTGTCACGGAATTTTGGGGTGCAGAGGTTATAAAAGTGAGGGCAGAAAGTTGTGTTCTTGGTAGCATTATTCACAGTAGCCAAGGGATGGAAGCAATTTAATTGTCTATCAACAGATGATCGGACAAAGATCATGCACTGTAGAGATAGAAAGGGATATTATTCAGCCTTAACAAAGAGTGAAATCCTATCATACGCTATAACATAGGTGAACCTTGAGGATATTATGCAAAGTGAAATAAGTCAGTCACAAAAAGAAAACTAAAGCATGATTCCCCCTGTCTGAGGTATCTGAAGTAGTAAAACTTGTAGAAACTGAAAGGGGACTGGTGGTTGCCAGGGACAAAGGGGAGTGGGGAAAAGGGAGTTGTTCGGTGGGTATAGAACTTCAGTTTTGTACCATAAACATGTCTGGAGATCTGTATATGGTTCACAGCACTGTGCTGCGTATTTGAAAATGGTGAGGATAGTAAATCTTACGTCGTGTATTTAATTTTATGTTATGACCACACGCACACCCAAAAGGCAAGAGCCAACATTGTGTACGTAGAAGGGTTCTCAATCTGTAGTGATATTGGAAGATCATGTGTAAGTATATAGACGGTCCTAAATATTAAGAGCACTCAGGGCATGAACAACTTCTTTGTCCAACGGTTCACAAATAGTATCCGTTTCATTCATCCTCTTTTTTCTCTTCTGAATTTCAATAATGCTTTGAATTATTTCTAATGTCGCTGAGCATATTTCACATTGTATTACAACACGCAGAGGAGGGGCGGGGTATCAGTGTGAAGTCAGTTTTGAAATTAAATGGTGTGGGTTGAAAAATCCCATCTCCCAGCTCAGTGACTCAGGGCAATATATAACTTCTCTGAATCCTTGGTTCTTTTCTTGAAATTTATTTTAAAATTATAATTTTAAATATTAAAATTATTTAATATTTTATTAAATAATTACAATATTATTATTAGTTTCAGGTGTACAACATAGTGATTAGACATTTATATATCTTACGAAGTGATCACCCCAATAAGTCTAGTAACCATCTGTCACCATACATAGTTAGTATGATATTTTTATTTGAAAAATGGGGATAATAATTGTACTTTCCCCTAAGGGTTGTCCAGATTAAATGAGATCATAATGTAAAGTATCTACCACAATGCCTAGTCCACAGTAACAGCAGCCTCATATCAGATAACCATCATTCTTATTTGTAAGTTCAAGGGCAGCCATCCTTCCTTATTTATATTTTATCTCCCTATATCACCAACCTAATGATGCGCAAATTGTAGACACTCAAGAATTGTATGTTGAGCAGATAAATACATTGTAAAAAACATGCCATTGATACCCTTTTTCATTTTTAAAATTATTTCATAATCAAATCACTTTTTAAAGAGCCCTTATGGAAATCACTTTAGTGGCTCTAATTATAGAAAACATTTGGGCTGCACTGTGGAAAAAATCCCATCGCCCCATCGCTCAAGGGTAGCGTATCTAGGGCTATGACAAACCGATGTCATGAGGCTAGTCTACCACCTATATTATGATGGAGGACTTTGAAATGTGTGTGCTGATGATGACTTCTGAGAATTTTGTTACAGTCAGTCACACTCATCATCTTAAAGTGCTCTCCAGGATCTATAATAAAATACTTACATCAGAGCTATCATAGGTCAGGAATTCCTGCAGTTGAAAGGGACCTCAGGCATTGCTTAGTTCAGTCTCGTATTAGATACTTGAATCTCCAATAAAGTATCTGGACATCAAGTCACCTTCAGTGCCCAGGAAATCTCATTACCTCCTGGCTCTCTTGCTCCATCTTTGGAAGGATCGATGCTCTGAAAGTGCTTTCTTGTAATCGGCTGGAATCTACCTCTGTTCAATTTCTACATATTCATTCTGTTTTATATCATTGGGCAATTTCTACATGAATCAATTCAGATACTAAAGCCATTATTATGCAGTCCTACATTTTCATCCTGATTTATTTAGCTATTCCTGTGTGGCATGGATTTGATATTTCTCACAATTTTAGCTCTGGAAAGCCTTTTTTAAAAAAATATCTTCCTTAAAAATGTGTTGCATAGGACAGGTCTCAGGGGTGGTCAGCATTACAAAGATTTGAACATCACCCGTATAGTCATGGACGATCTATTTCTTCAATCTAATAAAAAATCAGATTAACTCACAGGTTTGTGTTCAATTGCTTGGTTTTCTCCTCACACTTACACTGATATTTAGCTCCTCAGATGTAAAATTACTAGTCCATTTTTCGTATTTTTGGAGCAACAAATCATCACCCACCATTCTAAAAAGATTTGTCCATGTTCTAGACTGCCAGCATTGAGATCTTTAGAAAATCTTTAATTTGTCACTTCACATCTTAACCATCTTTTCTTAAGTCACTCACATTTGATTTTTATGTATTAAGTACCAAGAAGCACCACACACAATGGTGATCAAAATGGTACAGTCTGTGCTCAAGTGGATATTACATCTTAATTCGAGAGGCAGACACTGTTAATTAAAGAACATGGCATATGTATAGATAGATAGGTGAGGGGATGGATGGATAGATAGATGACAGATCATAGAGCTGATTAACTGCTTTGAATAATAATAGTGTGTTAAAAGACTATCCAACATGGGGCCCGGCATAGTTTGTGATTAGGTGATTCTGAAAAGGCTTCCTGGAGGAAGTAATATTTAAGCTTAGATTAAAGAATGAAAATTAACTAGGAGAAGAGGGATAGGCAGAGTCATGAGGTCCATATTCTGGATAGATAAAATAGTGGATTTTGTGGTTCCAAGAGAGTGAAACTTACTATGTCAACATATGATCAATGTCTTATTCCAAGTTTTTACTAAATATTTAGTAAAACATTTAAGTTCAAGGGCAGCCAACTGCCAGTTTCTAGGATTCTCTATCCTGTTGCATCAGACAGAGATGAGATAAGAGCCCTTCAGCATCATCCCCAGAAATCTCCCAGTGCCTCCCAGTCACATCCCACATCACACCCTCATCTTTCCTTTGACCTCTCCAGCTAGCCCAGCCCAGTTGGAAAGAATAGGATGAGAAAAATGACCCATTCGCGTTCTGGAAATCTAGAGAGTCTAGGCTAAAACAGCTCTCCAAGAGTTCAATAAGTATGATCTTAAAAGTGGGGTTAGTGGGTTTGGCATTGAACAGACATATGCTAGAATCTCAGTCTACTATTAATACCATTGTTTTCTGGGCAGATTGTCTAATATTACTTTTTATTTCTTCCTGCTAAGAAATTGTAAATAATAATACTTAGATCCAACAGGATTGTGATGAGATTAAATAAGATAAAATGTTTAGAACACTTGGTTTGATGTATAAAACCTGTTAATTTGTATAACAAATGCTAATTCTTCCCTCGTTTCTTTGAATCTATGAAAGACACCATATTAATTAGGGGTGATATTAATAACGTCTGCTGTATTGTCTGTCAGGATTAGATGAGGTAGCATATAAGGAGAATGTTTTTATGAACTCTCAAGCTGTATAAAATTTTGTTATTTCTTCTCTCAATATTTCTTTGACTGATTAGTTATTATCATTCTACTGAGAAAAACTGTGCTTCCAAGTGGATTCAGAGAAAATACTGTAAGTCCTGGTCTGAGCTAGTTCAGAAATACTGGAGTCTCAACCGGTAAAGCCACTACTCACTTTTCTAAGTTGGTGTCAGCTGGTGCCTGGAACTTTGTAAATTAAGAAGGAGGTAGAAAAAGACTTTTTCTTAGCTCCAACATGACGGGTCTGCTCAGTTATATTCATAAAGAACAGGACCCAGCAGATGATGGATAGAGCAGGGAGGACCATGAGCCTGGAGAGACCATCCAGTGGGACTGAGACTTTAGTAACCTTCCCAAACAAAAGTCCTGGCCTAAATTACTTAGCTACCTAGGGTTTTGCTTCATAAGTTCCATCTCCCAGAAGGCAGTTTTGGTGATTGCTGATCTCCTGTTACCAGATAATTAGTCCAAACTAAAACTGTCCCTACACTTGGGATTCCCTGTTTAGGGTATGCTCGTCAAAGTAGAGACCAATATGAAACCTTTAGCAACATCCTTCGTGCCTTGAAAAATTTCCTGAGAAAAATGAAGTTCTCTAATCAAGGTCATCTGAACCTCCTATTTCAAGGAGTTCATACCACCAGATTGTCATAGCTGGATTCAGCCCAAGTCCCAAATTATTATCACCCTGGAGAACTGAGATAGTATTTTACATTTGATCTGGCTTCCATGGGACCTCGTATAGTACTGTATACTTAATAGAGCATATCTCATGCATATCAAATGTTTTATCTTTTCCATGCCTCTTTCTTTGTTTAACTCTCCTTGAGTGGAGACACTCCTATCAGTCTTAATAAATTAGCTTGTTCCTTGAAAATAATATTAGTCATGTATAATTTGTGTAAGTCTGAGTGTGATAGTATGCTCCCAAGTGCCCATTTATTCAAAGACAGTCCTCTGTGTGGTGGGTCTAGAGTGATTTATGTAGTGCTTTGATGTGTGTGTGTGTGTGTGTGTGTGTGTGTGTGTGTGTGCTGGATAGTCAGATCCCGATAGCTAGGCAGGGCCGAGCTATAACATCTTTACTGGTGTTTTACTGGTTCTTAACTGACACTAATTCCAAGAGTCTCAATAGTCACCGCAGTCAGAGTAGGTGCATATGGAGGCCAGGTAATAAATGGATTGTTTAGCTCAGGTTCACTTCATGGTGGGTCCAGTGGATCCCTAAACCCACCTTGTGATTATTTTTCCAGTTCGCAATGCATAATTGCCCTTACTCTGGATATAGATGTACCTTCCCTGCTCTTTAATCTTCTGCCAAAACTATAGATTCACAGAATGTTTTATTATGGTCATGGTATTCCATACAGCATTGCTTCTGCTCAAGAAACTCACTTCATAGCAAATGAAGTACCTAAATGGGCCCAGGTTCATGGAATTCAATGGTCTTACCGTGCTTCCCAGCATCTGGTGTAATGGAGTGGTCAATGGCACTTTGAAGACTGCTAAAGTCTCAGATCCTTCAGGAATGAAAGTTTGGGTCACCCCGATAGGTAAAGAACCATGATAAGCTGTGCACTTTCTGAAGACAAAAAGAGTATAGACTAGGTATTGGAAAAAGGGATTAATACCAGTTTTGACCATATGACCAGTTGCAGAAAATATGAGTGTAATTTTATGTGTATTTCCTCTTTATTTTAATCTATATGTTTGTATGTATGTATGCCTGTGTTTTTTCTTTCTCTTATCCCTTTACTGTATAACATAAGATGTGATGACTTCACATGACAGTATTTAAGTAACTCTATATCATACTATTTAAGTTACAGAATATCAAGTAGAAGGTCAAAATTGCCCAAGGACTTTGTATCCTTTTCTGGGGAAAGGGTTAACGTGTTTTCAGTTATATGTAGGACAGTCAAATCAAATTAGGCAGAAGTATAACTGTGTTATTGCCTTTACTGGAGATCAGGTATGGTTTAAGGAGATGAGTATGGCTGCCCAGTTGTCAAGGGGTGGATTTTGATGGCTAATTTTACTTGCCTATTTGGCTAGACTATGGTACCCAGTAGTTTAGTCAAACACCAGTCAAGATGCTGCTGTCAAGATGCTTTTTAGATGTGACTGACATTTAAATTGATAGACTTTGTGTAAAGCACCTTACTCACCATAATGTGGATAGTCCTCATCCAATCATTTAAACGTCTTAGGAGAAAAGACTGAGGTCTACTCACCCTCCCCTGCCAAAAAAAAAAAAAAAAAAGGGATCCAACTCTCAGAATGCCTTTGGACTCAAGACTGCAACATGTACACCTGCTGGAATTTCCAGTCTTCTTGCCTGGGTTGAACAATTAGGACTTGCCAGACTCCACAATCACATGAGCCAATTCTTAAAATAAATGTCTCCCTATTGTGTGTGTGTGTGTGTGTGTGTGTGTGTGTGTGTGTGTGTGTAACATCTTATTGGCTCGGTTTCTCTGGACAACCCTGACTAATATAGAGGATGACCTCTAGAAAGTTCGACCATGCCACTTGATGACTCACTCTTGTTTTCTGACAACTGAAGGGTTTTATGTTAGAAATTTGAAAATTACTCTCAACGTATTTTAATTCTTAGAACAAATTGATTCAGCTCCGTCTTCCCTGACATATTTGCACATTCCTGGATTAAACGTGGGAGCACAGATTAGACCAGCACACAGGGACTGTTGTTACATGCCAAAGAGGTTTAATGAAAGAAATGGGTAAATTTTCCAGGCAGTTATTTGTCACACTTTAAAGACGAATACAACAGAAGATATATTAGGCTAAGCGAAATATCTTTACAGACATTTTTCATCCAAAGCGCTGATCAAGGACTCAATTAATACTACTGCTTCTCAGGAGGAAGCTTCCAAGATAAGAAAGTTGCTTCAGAGGGCATATAAACTTTTAAATTGGAGCTAAATGAACACTAGACTAGCAGCCTACAGTATCCTTGTCCAGTTTTCAGAGTTTTAAAGTTTCAAAGAACTTCAAAATAATGAGTGTGAACTATAGCAACTAAGTGAATTAGGAAGATAGAATTAATGAAAAGACAAATTGTAGAGAAATAAATGTAAATCTGGCATTTGTATGTGAAAGTTTCATTGTTGTCACATGCTCGGGTATGTCCTTCAAGTCCCCCTTAAGCTTCAGGGAGTTCTAGTTGTGCCTTTGCCACTGATGACCTTTTTCAGGGCACTTTTGACATCCTTATTCCTAAGGGTGTAAATCAGAGGGTTGAGTAAGGGGGTGCCAAAAGTGTAAACGAGGGCAAATAGGCGGTCCTCATCCAGCGATGAGCTAGATTGGGGACGCATGTAGACCACGGCGCAGACGCCATACTGCAGCAGGACCACGGTGAGGTGGGAGGAGCAGGTGGAGAAGGCTCGGCGGCGACCCTCCGCCGAGCGAATGCGCAGGATGGCCAAGGTAATGAACACGTAGGAGACGCAGATGAGCAGGAAGGGGACGGTCAGCACGAGGATGCTCACGACATAGAGGACAGCCTGGTGCACGTGGATGTCCGCGCAGGCCAGCCGCAGGACCGGAGGCACATCACAGAGGAAGTGGTTGATCTCCCGGAGGTGCCCGCAGAAGGGCAAGGTGAAGATTAAGGACGTGAGCTGCACGGTCAGGAAGAGCGCCAGGCCCAGGGCGAAGGCCACCACCTGGATGCACAGCTTCTGAGTCATGATGAGGGTGTAATGCAGCGGGTGGCAGATGGCCACATAGCGATCATACGCCATGATTGCCAGGAGAAAACAGTCAACAGTACCGAGTGTGATAAAAAAGAACATTTGGGTCCCACAGCCAGCCAGTGAAATGTGCCTCCGGCTCCCCCAAATGTTGGAAAGCATCAAGGGCACCACGACGGTGGTGTAGTTGATTTCTATAAAGGACAGGCTAGACAGGAAGAAATACATTGGGGTGTGCAGGGAGCTGTGTGTGCACACCACCCAGATGATGGCCGCGTTGCCACAAAGGATCATCAGATAGAGGAGGAGAAAGAGGAGAAAGAGGAGAGCCTGGAAATGGGGGGCGGTGGTGAACCTGCGGAACACGAACTCAGTGGGGCCGGACTGGTTGAGGGCGGCGCTCCTAGCAAACATGTCTCCTGCAGAAGAAGAATAGAAAGTCCTGAATCTTCCTGGGCTGAGCTGACTTATTGCCTGCCTGAGTAAGATAAAAGATTTTAAGTTTTGTTTCCGCTATGGGAGTTTTCTAACTGTAACAAAATATGTGGACTAGGATTTTTTGGAAATTTTCATATGTATGTTTCTGAAGAAAAAGAAACAGACTTCCAAAATCTTTTGAATCATCAGCCTTTACATATGCATTCATAGGTGCTAGTTCTTTGCTTCCATAAAGTATTTGTAGTTATATAAATGTAGACACACATTTTACATATTTTACATGTTAAATTTCGAAATCTGGAATTCTTCATATTCATGTGGATATTTTGGTCTCAGAGAGGATAGGGAACACCGCTTTATTCTAATGTTACCCTAACATATGCCAGTAATATATATTTTCTTATTGAAGTATTTTCTGTAAGACTTCGCTCATCGACCAAGACTTTAGAGTTCAAATATACCGACAGGTAGAAGCTTTCAATGTGTGGTAAGCGAAAACAAGAGTGGAGCTTGCTGAGTTAAGAAAGATAATGATACTAGAAATTTCCTAGAAGGGAAAAAAGAAAGAAAAAGTAACCACTTTTCACAAAGTCACCACTTTTCAGCAGATTTGTATTTACAATATCCTTTTTATGATACAAACATGTAGGAGATGATGGATCAGTATCCCAAATGTTTTAAGGAAAACAAATTCTGATTAAGAGATCCTATGCCCGATCCAGTTGTCATGCATATATTCGAATTTTTTTCAAATTTGCAGAGGTTCTGGAATTATATTGTTTCCATCCATGCTAAAGCAATAACTCAATCTAGTTCGTTAAAACTGAATCAAAATAAAAATTAAGTGTCGGGTATTTTGTGATACAAAAGTAAGTTGTGAGAATAAAAACATAGTAAAACAGTTATGTCTAAATATTTATTTCATAATACTAAATATTTCTTTAATTATACATAAATATCATACTAATTTCTACACAATGATTCAGTATAACGACATTATTATTGAGATGTGGATAATTAAATTTATTATTTTTATATTCTTTATTTTTTCTAAATATATATAATACATGTCTTTACCAAATATTAAAGAGAAAAAAAATGAAAGAATGAAGTTATAGTTCAAAAGAAAAAGAACAAAAATGGATAAGGAATTATATAGAACAAAATCTTTTTAAAAATGTTGTTAAAAGCAGGATGAAACAATTAGGACAATAAATATAAATGGACATATACTTTTGTTGAAATACAAAGATGTTTAGATTGAGTTGAGAAACAAAAAGATATTTTTAAGGGGCAAAAAAAAAAAAATACTGTCGTGTAAAAACTATCACTCTTTTCACCCTCACAATTTCTGGAATTTCTAAAATATAAAACAAACCGTCATCCCCAAACAAAAAAGATGACAGAGATCTGATTATTCCTATGAGACCCCAAGGCAGCCAACTGAGAAGTTCTTAGAAGTGATATGACACTTTTAAAGATGGCCGATAGTTAACTGATCGTACTTAACCACCCTCTTCTCCTTCCCCCCTGTAAAATAGACTGTCAGGTGTCCGCACCACGCTGAACACCTGTGCATTTGAGCACTCGTACTTCCTCTAGCTGAGCTTTCTGCTCATCAAATCAGCTGTGTTTGTGTCCAGCTGTGAACAAACCAAGTACACTTGATATTGTTAAAGTTAATAAAATAGTGTATGAAATGTTGAACTGTGACTGTGAAAAATAGTTTTTTCAATGCCAATAAATTTTAATGTTATGGGAATATTTGATAAAAGTGAGTTGCAAACAAGTAATTTAACTGATGAATTAGCTCAGATGGGCATGAATGCTCTATATGTTTGAGGGGAAAGAAAACATAAAAAGATGATATAGCATGTGTTTTTCCCCCCACAAACGTCTTTATGTTTTCATTCCATTTTAAGGTCATCGACATTGCAAATTGTAGGCAAGGACTTGTGAGTATGGTTCACGTAAAAACACTTCAGTCTGCAACGATCAGTCAACACACAGAAAAGGTTTGTTCAGACCTCAGAAGGCTGGTGATAAAAATGTGCAATCATATGCTTTCGGTTAAATGAAGATTTTAAGGAACACATACAGTTTAAAATCCATTTCCTTATAACCGCCTTTTCCATTAATGGATCAAGCACTGACCCTAACTGCTTTTGATGAAAGGGCTTTTACTTTCCATAAAACACAAAAGGTTTTCTCCATACCAGCAATAATTACTTAGAACACTCTCATACCAATAGCCACACAAATAGAAAATATCAGTATATGTCTATTATCTTAAGACAAGTTTAAAGTGATGGCTATAGCTTTCTTTTCAATGAAAAAACTCAATATTTAAAAAATATTACGTACCTTCAAAATAATGTACGTAGTCGGTGCGAATCTGATAAATCCCAAGAGAACCTGAGTGTGGATACGTGTTTTGTGTCCCTCTGCACGTATTTCATAATGTGATTTTAAGTTTATTTGGAAGAGCAATTAAGTGAGAATAAATGTTCAAGAAAGAACAAGAGCGAGCTTTGCATTTGCTATAAATTGCAGCATAAATGATAATATGTCATAAAGATATAATTTAAAAAATTCTATAAATTCAAAAATCAGTGCAGGAAAATAGAGACAGTCTATAAGATAGGAAATGCCTTTGACTATATGAGCCCATAAAACATGGCAAAGGCAAGGGAGGAGAAGAGAGGAGTTCAAAGCATGTTTTCTGCCATCGGACTGCTTGGGTTCCGAATAATCTTGGACAATTTAAATAAAATCTCTAGACCTCAATTTCCTCATCTATGATATGGGAATAATAAGAAATGCTCTTGCCTGGAGGGTTTCTGTGGTGATATAATGACAATAAACGAAAGACACTTAATATAGTGCCAGCCCCTACAAACAGTATAGAATAATGGACCAATATTTATTTTGACATCCATTTCCTAAGTTACCATGTACTGACATTTATTTTGAGTGGCCAAAAAGCTTATCTTCTTAAAAAGCAAAATCGTAAAGGAATTAGAAGATTGCATAGTTAAGGGCAAACCTAAGACCTCAACCCAGCAAGATCGGTTATTGGAAGGTAGAGTCTACGCTGTATTCCTTGGTTCTTGGATTTCTCTCTTTTATTCTATAACAATTTCTTCACAATCTAGTAAAGATGTTGCAAAGACATATACAGGAAAGACAGATGAGTTGGAACAATTCCGTTAAAGTGTCTGACACAAATATTTGTACTTACAGTCTGGATTTATACTTACAGGAATGTGATTCGAGAAGCCTCGGAAAATGTCTACGGCCCCATATCGTCCTGCTAAAGGCACTGACCACTGTGAAGGCAATTCGTCAGATCATTACTCCTGTGAAAAAACACACAGGCTTTAAGGCTCTTCCACCTGCATTCTCAATAATGCAATCTGCACTTCTCAGTTTCCTTAGCCGACAACTTGCAGGGTTTGCATGACTGTTAATAAAAACATACAGAGAGTGCCTAGCTTTTTTCCCCCCAAAACTTTTTTTTATTGTAAAACATATGTAACAAATTTTATAGTTTTAACCACTTCAAATGTATAGTTCAATAGTATTAGGTACATTCATATTTTTGTGCAGCTGTCCTCACCATTATCTACCGAAATTGTTTCATCTTGCAAAACTGACACTTTATACCATTCAACAACTCCCCATCCATACCTCTTCCCAGTTCCTGGAAAACACTATTCTACTTTCTGCCTCTGATTTTGACTACTCCAGATACCTCATCAAAGTGGAACGTAGAATACATGTCTTTTGTGACTGGCTTATTTCGCTTAGTATGTCTAGCTTTTAACAGGGGCTCATCTCTTGCCATTTCCCCACCCTCTGCAATCCCCTGACCACTATCTTGTCACTCCTGAAATTACGGAAAGTCCCTCAGACTAAACGACATTTTCTTCCTTTCTTCCTAGGTAATTTCTACAGGTTGAAGCCCAGGAGTTGAGGCTGAAGACCAAGCATTTTGGATCTAGGAAAGAAAGATCCAAGTTTGGTCCTTGGCTTCACTATTTTCCAGTTACATAATGTTAGATAAGCCACACTCTAAGCCCCATTTTACTCTTCTGAGAAGTATGGATAATTATACCCTATCCACTATGTCATTTGATTTATTCAACAGTTTTGCATGTACTTGAAAATTCTCCCCACACTTTAAAGTCGGGATTGACAAACTTTTTCTCTAAAGGACCAGATAGTAAATATTTTAGGCATTGTGGGCCATGTTGGTTCCTTGCATATAGTGTCTTCCTCCCTCCTTCCCTCTGCGCTGCCCTCCCCCCCAGTTCATTCTTTCTCTTTCTTTCTTTCT
>NW_024356248.1:3607585-3660611 GCF_902729225.1 Pteropus medius
TTCCTTCCTTCCTTCCTTCCTTCTTTCCTTCCTTCTTTCCTTCTTCCTTTTTCTTTCCTTTCTTTCTTTCCCTCTCCCTCCTCAATTCCTCCCCCCACTTCCTTTTTTTCTCTAACAGTAAAAACACATTCTTAGCTCAAGAGCCTCAAAGAAAGAGTCTGATTTTGGTCTGTAGGTTTAGTTTTTCTTCTCTTGCTCTAAAGTATTATACCCAGTAAGTTAAGATCAGTTAGGAAAAGAATAGCCAATTCGTTCTTTAAAAGTCTTTGAATATGTTTTCTTACCTTTTTGCAATTCACTTGGTTCCATTAGCCATTAAAGAAAATTCATATAGGCAATTTCTTTTTGCTGAAATGCTAAAAGTTTCTGCCATAGATGATTAAAGAAACCCTCCCAGAATGCTTCCTAACCCTATATATCCCATTCTTTAAGGATGAAATGAGATAAGGATACATGGGCTTCAGATGTGTACAATCCTCTAAAATGAAAAATGACCAGTAGGTGATGTCCTCGTAATATTTAGCTGTGGTTGGGGAAGAGTGTGCTAGTGTTCAGGAAACAAGTCAGGTTTTTAGAATGCCCTCCTTAGGACAGGGTAAGATAAACAGGGAGGGCAGGAAAGCAGGGGTACTTGGGTTCCTCCTAAGCTGGCGTTCTGCATGGGAGAAGCAGGCTGCTCTTCTGTGTTCTCCTCTATATTCTGAGGTCATTCCTGCATGATTTAGCCAGATAATTTAGTGTCCTATAGCATGTCTTAAAATAATGGGTCCCAAAGAGGAAGAATTTCCCCAGTGGTCTTACTTAAAACAAATCCAACTAAAATTATATTTGGAAAAAATTTCCTGGATTGACTGACTGTGACAAAGTTAATGGCAACTTTCCACGTGATGCTCACAGATAACTGCATGTGGAGACCACAGGATGGTGTCCTCATTCCTATCTATACCTGATAGGGACCTATGGATGTTGTATTCTAGCAAATTCAAGTAGTGGGAAATTTTCATGATTCAGGGCACACAGAAGGCATAGAGTGCCCCAAATGACCTTAGTTGGGCAAATTCGAAGTGTTGTAAGTGGTTCGATTTGATGATGTTCATGGTCCTTTCTAATCTCAAAACTCTGTTTCTACTTCTCTCTCGGTATGGAATTATGCCCCTACCACAACTTTTAGCTTTCTCAATTTCCCTGTCAACCATGTTTATATTTCTCTCTGCTGAACCCTGCCCCATTCTTACTTATTTCTGTGATGCTAACTATAATTTTAACTTGCTTAACCAGGTCATTTTACTTGCTACGTCTTAGTTACCTACCTCTAATGTCATGTACCATTTTCTCTCTGATTCTGCTAACAGAAATTTCATTTTCAACCTCTCCATTTCATCCTGTAATTTCTTGCAAACAAACCTTCCATCTAAATCAGGATTACTAGAGGTTTTTTTTTTTTTGTACTAGGCTACATATAAAATAAAAACAAGAACACATGAACTTGAATATTTTTTGTTACAATGATCAATTGAAAGACCCTTTTTTTGACTTAAGAAGCATATAGATGATGCATAAATGAATTAAGTGCATACAGAGGTTAAGAACACATCGTCTCTTTTTACCATTCATAGAAATACCGTTTCTTCAAAATACTAGATAGCTTACAATATTCATAGTGCTTTAAACATGACATGATTAATTATGTTCACCAGCAATTATAAGGACCAAATTGTCTTCTTTGGTAGCGTGAAACTTATCTGTGGTCAGTGATGTATATGAAAAGAGCTCAAGATATGTAGTATTTATGATAAACCAAACATTTATTGTTAGACTTCTAGATAAATTTTGAACCATGAAACTAGATAAAATGTCCTAGGAAGTGAGGTTTATGGTCTTTAAATCCTTTAAAAGAAAGTGTTCACTGGGGCATGCAACTTTTACAGTTTAGCTTCTTTACCTAAGTGAAGCTTCTCGTTATGTAGCACAGAGCTTCTCGAAAACAGGGATGACGAGTTTTCCCAGGTAACACGGGCTTCATTGTAAGTAGCGACAACACACACGGAGAGAACATGAGCTCTGATCCCATTTGTATCCCTCTGATGACCTCAAAAACCTGTGTTGTTTTTAGTGTGCTCCAACTTAGAACTGTAGTGAGCGCTAGGGAGTCTTCAGAATATCAACGTTAAAGGAGATTTAAACAATTTCAAGGAAGATGCTAGATCAATATTTTTCAACTTTTTGTCTCGTTTAGTGTTTCTCATGCTTTAGTAACAAAGATAGTGGTGCTATACTGAGAAGTCTAGTGGTCCTTGGTATAAGAGAAATTTTTTGCCTTCATATCCTCATGCCCATTACAGTATGTTATAGTGTGAAGCAGTTGTTAGCTGGACTAAACTGAAGAGGATGTGCTTTGGGTTCAAAATTTTGCTTTGCTACCATCTACCCACGTCTGAATCTTCATTTCCCCCTCTCTGTATGATTGCTCCTCTTAGAGTTAGTGTGGGACCTGAATGAGATAGGATATGCAAATAATTGAGTGGGCACTAGCTGTTAATTGATTATTATCTTTTTTTTTTTTTTGTCTCAATCTTTTCTATGTATCAGGCTCTGGGGAAGACTGTACTTTATAATCTCTTGATGCCCTGGTCTTATCCCCAGACCTAGTAAATCATCTTATCTGGCAGCAGCATTTTAAAAATCTCCCCCAGATTATTGTAATGTCCAGCTGAGGTTGAGAACCACTGCTCTAGGCTAGTGTTTCAAGGTTGCGTGAGTCCAGTGATTCTCAATCTTTAGAATCCCCAGGAGGGTTTGTTAAAACACACATAGCTGGGCTGTACTCCTAGAGTTTCTGATTCTGTAGGTCTGGGGTGGAGCTTCTGTAATTGGCATTTCTGAAAAATTCCTGGTGATGTTGATGCTGTTGGTCTTTGAACCACTGCTCTAGGGAAACAGTTCTCAAAGTGTGATCTGCACACCAACTGCATGTGGAATATATGGGAAGTTTAAGCATAAAAGCAGTCCTCCCTATCCAAACTCTCTTATGTAAATTTTATCTATTAGAACTCTAGTAAGGAATAAGTATGGAGATCTTTTTTGCCCTCTGCACTATGTTTTTCTCTCTGAAATTCAGAAACTAAATACATTTAGCTTATATACTATCCCTCATTGTCCAAACTTACCACTGGCATTCTCGCTATCAAAGCTCAGGATTCAGGTATATGTGATCATTCTACAGATTTCTGGGCTCCACCAGAGTTGTACCAAATTAGATTATTTGAAATTAGATCTGGGGTTCTACATTTCAACAGTCTTTTAAGATCATTCTTAGAAGCATGGCTGTCGGAGAACCACACTTCTATGCTCTAAACAAGAATCATGAAGTTCTTTTGAATTCCAGTAATTAAAAACATAACTCTAGTGTCATATACTTATGAGGCTTACCTGCAAAGCACTTTAGACCAATAAAGTAATGTAGTCTGGGATCTTATAGTATTTAGGATTATAATCTTGATCTTAAGATAGAAGTAAAATCCTATTTTTGGAAAAAGACAACCAAAATTTCTCCTACCCAATCATATTCACAAACATGAATGAAACCAGTCTTATTTGGAGGAAACTGCTCAGGAAAATTAAAGACAAAATTAATTAAGATGAAAAACTATTTATAGATACTAGAAGTCCGATAGAAAATTCACATGGTTTGCATGCTGTTTCTAATTAGTAGGTGAAGCCCAAAGAAGACTTTACTTTTCTAACTACCTTCATGAGTGCACTCTTGACCTCTTTGTTCCTCAGGCTGTAGACCAGGGGGTTCAGCATTGGGATGATCATGGTGTAGAACACGGATGCTATTTTGTCTGTGTCCATGGAATGACTAGAACTTGGCTGCAAGTACATGAAGATGATTGTCCCATAGAAAATGGAGACTGTGGTTAGGTGGGATGTACAAGTAGAGAAAGCCTTCTTCCGTCCCTCAGCTGAGTTCATCCGCAGGATAGCAATAAAAATGAACACATAAGAGTTCAAGATAACCAGGAGAGTGAAAAAGACATTGAACGCTGCCAGTGCGAAGAGCACCATCTCATTTATGTTGATATCAGAACAAGAGAGAGCCAGCAGTGGGGGAATGTCACAGAAGAAGTGATTCACGACATCGGAATGACAGAAGAAGAGGTGAAAAGTGAAAGCAACATGTATGGAAGATTCCAAGAGTCCGCAGATGTAGGGGCCAGTGATAAGTATGGCACACACAGTAGTCGTCATGGTGGTGGTGTAATGAAGGGGTTTACACACTGCTACGTGGCGGTCAAAGGCCATTGAGGCCAAGAGGAAACTTTCAATAGTGGCAAAGGCTGCAAAGAAGAACATTTGGGCAGCGCATGCATTGTAGGATATGATCTTATCTCCTGTGAGAAACCCTACCATTACCTTGGGAGTGACAGCTGAGGGATAAACACAATCCACCAGAGAGAGATTACTAAGAAAAAAGTACATGGGAGTGTGGAGTCGAGAGTCCAACAGAATCAATATGATTATCCCCAGGTTCCCAAGCAGAGTCGTAAGGTAGATGAGAGAGAAAATGATGAAGAGTGGGATCTGTAACTCTTGGACATCTGTTAACCCCACAAGAGTGAATTCAGTCACCTCTGAAATGTTCTCCATTAAAGTCATCCGGGTAGCATCATGAGAGGCACCTATGACAAGATGAACAAACACAAGATAATGCTATATGATGGTTATCATGGGAACTGAAGTGTGAACAGTCTTTTGCTCACATATTGTCAGCTTCCTGTCAAGGTCAGGAGCCCACGTGCAAGAAGTTGGACAGAATAGTGATTGGGTCCATGGGACAAGGAGGTTGAGTGGGGTCATTTACCTAAAAGTGGAATGGAAGGACACTGGAATGTCCCTGCTAATTGTGGCTCCCATATGATGTCTTGGGGACATATTTTAGCTTGCTCATTGTATAGTATACTCTACTACCTTAAATCACAGAGGACTCTTCTTTTTCTCATTTCATATCTTTATAGTGCCTACAAAATTATTTCAGAAAACATTAGAAAGTTGTCAAAAATTGTTTTGCTTGCTATGGCTCAAGAAAACCCTTTTGATTTTCGCACATGGCTTTTCTAGCACAATTATAACTTTATTTAATTAATTTATTTACAGACCTTAGTCAACCTTGATTGTAAGAAACCTAAGGCCATTAGATGACTATCAAACGAATCTAAAAAAACAATTACTGAAATTCTTTCATGGTGTTATGAATTTCCTCCGGATCTCATTCTTCTGGTGGCTTTTCCCCATCCCCAGCTGTATTGAGGTGTAATTGACATATAATATTGTGTAAATTTAAGGTGACTTGATAAACATATATTGTGAAATGGTCACCACCATAATGTTAATTAAAAAATGTATCACTTTACATAATTATTTTTATGTGTGTGCAATGAGAACATTTAAGACCTACTCTCAGCAACACTCAAATATATAAAGTACTGTTCTGGTAATTAGTTAATTGTTTTTTTATTAGTTTTGGGTATATAGCATAATGGTTAGACATTTGTATAATTTATGAAGCAATCCCTCTGATTACTCTAGTGCCCATCTGGCACTATACATAGCCATTGCAATATTATTGACTATATTCCCTACGCTGTACTCCACTTTCTGTGACTGCTTTGTAGCTACTAATTTGTATTTCTTCACCCCTTCACTTTTTCCACCCAGACCCCTAATCCTCCTCCCCCCTGGCAATCACCAGTTTATTCTCTCCCAGAGGACTCTTTTTCACTGCCATATCTTGCAAGCACCCTTGTCTAAGATATATACATAGAAAGCTTCATCAATGGAAAGTAAAATACAGGAAACATTTTGTCAGTTGTTAGTATACGATGCTGACAAGCCCCGTCAAGCACATTTCCCGTCTCTGAGGGATGCCTCACCAACCAGTTAATAAGAGCTGAAGTTGTACGGTGATTTGGAGCTCTGCTTTAGGGTCGCCTACACTTTTCTTTCTAATTCATGAGAGTTACTACTACTGCTGCTACTATTATTACACCAGGCAGAAGAAACTTCATGGGTTAAAGCACAAAGTGCTAAACATGATGCGTACACACGACGTGTAAGCAGATAGATACTAACAAGTAAAACACATGGCACAATCAAAATCTCAATTCGGATGGGATGTGAAAACATTAATTGGTAGAAACAAGAGAGCTAGGATTGAACCTAGAAGAAAGAGAACAAAAAGGTGTTAGATTACAGATATAATGCAACTGTTTAGCAGAAGATCCTAAGTATAATACAAGAATATACTCTTTTTTCTGGTTGTACAGATGTGTCATTCACTGATTAACAATTTAGATGGGATGTGGCCTTGGGAACATTACTTACCCTCTGAGAATCTGTATCATTGTCCATGAAATACCCAGTTCATGTAATACCCAATGTATCTATTTTACAGACATATGGATTCCTACTAACACAATGCCTATGACGTGGAATGTATTCAGTGTTAGCTCCCTCTTCTTGTTCCCCTCCTAGCTGGGTTTGCACATAAACCAGCTCTGTACCAGGAACTGGTGGCAAAAAATGAAAAACATGATTCCTGACTTTTCAAGGGGGTAGAGCGAGCGAGCCCTACAAATTAACACCCCCGAAGTGATAAGTACTATAATAAAAGTACGTAGAAAGTGATACAAAATGATCATTGAAGTACCCAGAATATGCCAGAACACCTACTGACTGTGAAGTTACTTCCTCCTAAAACTGGTTTATCAGTTCTTACATGTCTGTGTTTGCTAAAGCTGCCAGAGTCAGTCCAAATGCATAAACATGCGAATCTGATTAAATGTATTTTTAAAAAAAGTTAATTTCTGTATTTCACTGATACACTAAGAATGGCTAAGGTAGTGACTAAATTTCTTATCTATACTTTTGTAAGTATAAAAAGACACAAAACAGCTCCTTTTGATCCAGAAATTCAGAAGTGTAGGGGTGTGAATAGGATTGTACTGCAAACACAGGTCAAGTCTAATCCTTTTCCTATCGATAATCCATTGAGTGTAGGTATGACGTTTGGCCAGATTTTCTTAATTCCCAAGATGAAAAGCATCCTATGTCTCCCTCATAGGCTGCTACCCTGCTTTGATGTGACAATGAATATAAAACTTCTTTGAAAAGCATAAAAAAATTAACATTTTCAAATTAGGGAATCTTAGCTATTACTTTCCATAGTCTATCTCATCTCTTCTTGGTTACTGCAAAATATTTAGCCAACAATGTTGAATGTCCAAACTCTGACATTCCTAAAGAAAATGACTTTATAGTTGAGATTCCCAAATAGTTGAAAGTTTTACAACTTCCGAAATTCAGAAAGGAAACTATGATATTTGCACTGCTTCAAAGATAGCATGTTTTAAAATAAAAATAAAAGTAATAATAATAATTAGGAGGCACGTTCTTTCTTTGGAGTCTAAGCATCACCCCCATCATTTATATAAGACATCTAACTGCAATGAGCATGGATAGCTGGATGCTGTAGAGCGGTACAGTAGACTGGAAGGAGAGGTGGATTGGGATTGAGAAGTCAACCAGCTAACAGGGTGTCTATGATCTAGCCATTTAACCTTACAGGACTTTATGGTCCTCATTTGCAAAATAAAAACTGTCGGAACTTCTAGAACCCCTTCCCATTCTAATCAGCTCTCAGCATATGTTTTCTTGATACTCACCTTTGTCCTAGGAACAGACAAGTGAGGGTACAAAGTAGGAGCATGGAAAACCTTCATGCCTAGATTGTTGGCCAGAAGTCCACATCCAGGAGAGCATCATACTGGAGCAACTCCTGCCCCACCAGTGGAGCTTTGTGTCGTGAAACAGAACTTGCTCTTGTGCTCTTGCAAATATCAAGGCAGAGACAACGACCTTTTCACAGAACAAATCTTGGGGGAAACATTTAGTGTCATGTGAATAGATGTCTCAGGGGGCTCCTGATCCCAGATTGGCCCTCCCAATCTGAACCTGCTTGGAGATATCAGAAGATAATGTTTGTATGTATTTTAGCTGAGAGTGCCTACGGAGACATGGGGGAATGGAGGCTTAGGGAGAAGAGCCTCCAATCATCAAATAAGCAGTGCCACAGCCAAGTTAGACAACAAAAATTAAAACTCACTGAAAACTCTGGTTTAGGTGATGACAAGACCTCATGCAAGCTTTCTCCTACCTAGTTCTTTCTTAAAAGGCTACAAATCACCCCAGGAATTTTTTTTTTTTTTTGAACAAAATATACCCATTCATCTTACCACTACAGTCCTAGTCTAGGGATATTTTGGGGGGGATTTTTTCCTTATTTTTAGAACTAAGGGGATGTGGATCCATTTTTTTCTCTGCATAGTCATCTCTTCACCCCAAACACTCAGGGAGAATTATCTGGTACAAATGTGAGCTGCGCAGTCATGTATCCTGCCTTCAGATCCTAATTCTGTCATCTGTTGCAGGGTGACCTCAACCAAGGTATTTAATCTCTCCAAAGTTCAGAATATCACTTATAAAAGTGGAATAATAATATTGCATATTCCTCATAGGAGAATCCTAGGAATTGAATGAGATGACATATACACACATTTAAGTATGCTACCTAGCACATTTCAAGAGATCAACGCATGTAAGTATTACTATTTTATCATCAATGAAAAATCATATAGCTTGTGGAACGAAAATAGTAGTGTTTGAACATTATATCTGCTCTACACATTTCCTTGCCTGTTTGCAGTGAGGTAGAGCCATGAACTAGTTCTGTATAATGAGCTGGAGAAGAAGTGATAAGTGTCATTTCGAGGTTGAAGTAAAGAAAAGTCGGTGTACATCTGTCTAATGCCTCTCTCTCTCTGCCACGGTAACTGAAGAAGCTGCATGTTCCAGAGGGTATAGCTACAGATGGTAAAGCCTCGATTTGCTTGGGTGTTTAAATGCACACATGCAGAGACACCTCTGCTTTCCTGGACAATATGCGATGCACATGTCGTAGCAGACGTAAGATAAATCTTTGTTGTGTTAAATCATTGGACTTTTGGGTTACTTTGCTACTGCAGCATGACATGGTCTATTCTGTCTAAAACAGAAACATATATAATAAATTATGTATTTTTTTGTCTGTGTATCTTTTTTATTTTTAACAGATCCTTGAGTACTTGTCTTCTTATTAATTAGTCCTTCTTTTATAATAATAGCTTTATTGGTATAGAATTAACACACTATAAAATTCACTCCTTTAAAGTTTATAATTCAATGATTTTAGTATATTAGGCATTGTGCAACTGTTGTCGCCATCAATTTAAGAACATTTTTATCTCTTGAAAAAAGAAACTCTGTACTGATTACCAGTTACTCCCATTTCCTTTCGCCCCACCTGCTCACCACCTTAGCCTTAGGAAACAACTAATCTACTTCCCATCTCTATAGATTTGCCTAGCTTGGAAATTTCATATAAATAGAATAATACAATATGTGGTCATTTGTGACTGGCTTCTTTCACTTAGAATAATGTTTTCAAGGTTTATCCAGTTTTTAGCATGTATCAACACTTCACTCCTTTTGATTACTGAAGAATATTGCATTATAAGGATATGCCACATTTTATTTATCCATGCATCAGTTGCTGGACATTTGGATTGTTTTCACTTGTGACTATTTTAACTATTATACCATTTGCGTACGAATTTCTGGGTGAACATATGTTTTCATTTCTCTTGGGTACATAGTTCAGAGTTAAATTGATATGTCTATGTTTAAATTTTTGAGGAACTGCCAGACTGTTATCTAAAGGAGCTATGCCATTTTACTTCCTCAACAGCAATATATTATAGTTTCTATTGCTTCATATCCTTGTTAACACTTGCTAGTATCTATCTTTTTCATTTTAGAAATCCTATTGGGTCAGAAGTGGTAGGACATTGTGACTTTGATTTGCAGTTCCGTAATGGATAATGATGTTGAGCATCTTTTCATGTGCTTATTGGCCATTTGTATAGGTACTTTGGAGAAATGTCTATTCAGATCTTTGGTCATTTATCAATCTGTTTATTTTCTTTGTATTATTGAGTTGTAAGCTTTCCCTGCATATTCTAAATATAATCTTTATTTGACATGTTTTCAAATATTTTTTTTAACTTTGTGGATTGACGTTATTTTCTAGATGGCGCTCTCTGAAGTACAAATATTTTAATTTTGATGAAATTTAATATATATTTTTTTCTCTTATCGCTTGTGCTTTTGGTGCTGTATGTAAAGGTTTTGCCCAACCAAATTTTACAAAGGTTTACTCCTATATTTCATCCTAAGAGTCTTGCAGATATAACTTTTACATTTAGGTTTATATTTTGTGTTAATTTTTGTATGTAAGCTGAAGAAGGGTGCTCAATTTCATTCTTTTTCTTTGCTATATATATATAAATATATATATTTTATGTTAAATATATATATATAAATATATATTATGTTAAATATATTTATATATTTATATATATAAATATATATATTATGTTAAATATATATTTATATATATAAATATATATTATGCTAAATATATATGAATAAATATAAATATAAATATAAATATAAATATAAATATAAATATAAATATAAATATAAATATAAATATAAATATAAATATAAATATAAATATAAATATAAATATATATATATATTTAACACCTACAGCACCTGGTATTCCTAGGTGGTCTCTCCCATCCAAGTACTAACCAGGCCTGACCCTGCTTAGCTTCCGAGATCGGGCACATTCAGAGTGACATGACCGCAGACTCTTTGCAATATATTTTTATTGAGATATAATTCATGTAACATAAAACTCACCATTGAAAAGTGTCCAACCAGTGTTTTTTCACATTCACAATGTTTTGCAACCATCGCAAATACCCTATTTCAGAACATTTCCATCACCACATCAATAAACCCCATCCATACATTGGTTGTTATTCCCATTCCTCCCGCCCCAAATCCTGTTAATAAGTAATCAAATTGCTGGTTTTATTGGTTTATCTTCTCTAGATAGTTCATGAAAGTGCAATTTCCTACAATATTTGTCCTTATAGTGCTGGCTTCTTTCACTTAGCATGTTTGTGACATGTTGTAACATGTTTTGATACTTCATTCCTTTTTACACTGAATAATAAATATTCCATTGTATAAATATACCGAGATTGATTCATCAGTTAATGGATATTGGGGTCATTTAACCTTTTGGCAATTGTGAATAATGCTGCTATGAATATCCATATGCAAGTTTTTGTCTGAACATATGTTTTCAGTTCTCTTCAGTATATACCTAGTGAAATGGCTGTGTCATATGGTAGCTCTATGTTTAACTTTTTGAGAACCACCAGTTTTCCACAGCAGCTTCACCATTTTTCATACCCACCAGCAAGGTATTAAGGTTATTTGTTCACAAGCTCTCCAAAATTTGTTGGTTTCGATTTCTGTTTTGCAGCCTTCCTACCAAGTGTAAAGTGGTATCTTATGTTTTTTATTTACATTTATGTAATAATTAAAGATGCTGTGCATTTTTTCTGTGTCTATTAAAAGTTAGTGTATCTTATTTAAAGAAATGTATATCCAAATATCTTGTCCATTTTAAGATTGGGTTATTTACCTTTTCAAAATAGAGCTGTAATTGTTCTTTATATATTCTGGATATTAGTCTCTTAGCAGATATATGAATAAAGATTATTTTTTCTCATTCTCATTATAATGTCCTTCAATGCACAAAACTTTTAAATTTTGATAAAATACCATTTATTTATTCTTTCTTTGGTTGCTTGTGCTTTTAGTGTCATAGCTAAGAAACTCGAATAATCCAAGGTCACAAAGATTTATTCTTGTATTTTCTTCTATTAATTTTACCTCTTGCATTTAGGACTTTTATACATTTTGAGTTAAATTTTGTATATAGTGTGAGGCACAGTCTATATTTATTATTGTGGATATGGATATCTAATTGTCCTAGTACCATTGTCAAATAGATTATTCTTTCCTTATTGTTTTTGACATCCTTGTCAAAAAAAAAAAAAAATCAAGCGACCTTAGAGATATTGTCTTAGTTTTAAATTCTCAATTCCAGTTCATTGATCTGCACATCTATTTTATGGTTGTACCATACTATTTCTGTTTTCTTTTTTGAATGTTTTTATTGTGGTAAAATATATATAACGTAAAAAATTGCCATTTTAACCATTTGAAGTTACAGTTCAGTGGTATTAAGTACATTCACAATCTTCTTTAAAATTTTTTAATTTTTTAAACGTTTTATATTAGTTTCAGATCTATAGTACAATGGCTGGACATTTATATAATTTATGAAGAGATTCTCCCAATTACTCTAGAACCCATCTGGCACTACACACAGCAGTTCCAATGATGTTGACTATATTCCCTGTGCTGTACTCTACATCCCCATGACTGTTTTGTAACTACTAATTTATACTTCTTCATCTCTTCAACTCTTTCACCCAATCCCCCTCCCTTCTGGAAATCACCAGTTTGTTCTCTGTATCTGTGAGTCTGTTTTACTTTAGTTCGTTCATTTCTTTGGTTCCTTAGATTCTGCATATAAGTGAAATCATATGATATTTATCTCTTTTTTTGTCTGATTTATTTCACTTAGCATAATATCCTCTAGGTCCATCCATGTTGTTGCAAAAGGTAAAATTTTATTTTATTTTTATGACTGAGTAATAGTCCACTATGTATATGTACCATAACTTCTTTATCTAATCATCTGTTGATGGTCATTTAGGTTGCTTCCATATCTTGGCTATTGTAAATTGTGCTGCCATGAATATTGAAGTACATAGATCAAATTTATGAATTAATGTTTTGATTTTCTTTGGATAAATACCCAGAGGTGCAATTGCTATGTCAAAAGGTAGTTCTGTTTTTAATTTTTTGAGGCACCTCCGAACTGTTTTCTTGATGAATTGACCCTTTTATCAACATATATATATATATATATATATATATATATATATATATATATATATATATATATATATATATATATTTGTCTCTTTAAAGGTTTTTTTTTGTTTTTGTTTGTTTGTTTGTTTTATTTTTAATTTGAAGTCTACTTTGTATGATATTAGCATAGTTACCCTGGCTCTCTTTTGGCTACTCTTTGTATGATGTAATATTTTTCATTCTTCTACTGTGTTTCAAGTAATGTTCTAAAATTATTTTCTATAGAATCACACAATAGGCGATGAACTAAATTATCAATAGTTCAGGTATATTGCCTGCTGGACTCAAAGCTTAATTAATTCATTGATTTATTAATTTAACAAGTCCTTACTGAGATATTGGTTTGAATCAGGCCACAATTTATGTATTGGAGAGGAAAATGATAGTAAAGAAGCAACTATACTCTAATGATGTATGTTCCAGGGGGGGAGATAGATGAATAAGTGAATCAACAAATAAAATAGTAATAATAATAGTTGAGTACAAATCAGGACTACACATAGAACAGGAGGGGACACTTAAGCAAAATCCTGAAAGAAGTGAGGGAGCTCTGAGCATGGACAACAGCAAGTTCAAAGACCTGGAGGCAGGAGCGCACTTGGAGTTGTCCAGGAAAAGCAAGGAACTCGGTGTGAAGGAAGTGGAGCGAGTGAGTAAGAGAGGGGTAAGCCTTGGTGGAGCTCTCCGGAAACTGAAGCATCCATGACTGAGTATCATCGGTCATTTCATGGCATTTCCAGAGGAAAAAAAAAGAATAACGTTACCACTACATGGTGCATTTATTTTCTTACACAGGGTTGGTAGTCATATGCAGAAAAATTGAAAAATTTCTTTATTATCACTTGATCTCTTCTTCTCGTGCTCTGGTTTTCTTACCTTTGAAAATTATCATGTGACCATACTTTTTCTACCAAATGACTTAGTGAAGACAAATACCTTTGAGAAGCTATACTGACATAGCTCTGAATAAAATATGTCAGCAAAAAAGAATATACCTTTATTCAAAAAAATCTAGGTCATGGTTTTCTTTATTTTGGACTCTTGGAATGATTTTTTAAACAAGAAAAACAAAAAATGTTGGACATAAATTTATATTCTGATACCACAGCTATTTATTTTAATTAAAAAACTACTCATATTTCATCCAATTCTTTTAACAAATTTTAACTCTTGCTCGTATGTGCACATGTGAGATCCTTGTACATGCTTCTATTCGTGCGTTTTGTGAGCTCTGTTTTATATCTGCGCTCGTACTGGCATGTTGTAGAGAACATGCGAACAAATGAATAAATAAAATATAATTAATAAGGCTTATGACAAGCAGTATCTAAAAATTCTTAAGGTCCCCCTTGGCCATCCTCATTTAGATATTAAATATCTGGACATATTTTTTCCTAGATGACAGACTTTTAAAGAGGAAAAGTTATCACCTCAGTAATTTAAATAAAGCGTAGATTGCAAAATGTGGGTTTCTGTATGGAGAAGATTTGACAGGAATGAAATTAGGTCATTGTGTATCCTACAACTTTAAAAGGTGAAGCCCAGAGACAATTTTACTTTCTTAACAACCTTCTTGAATGTACTTTCGACTGTTGTATTTCTCAGGCTGTAGGTCACTGGATTCAGCATAGGGATGGCAATAGTATAGAACACAGGCATGATTTCATCTGTGTCCATGGAATGACTGGGGCTGGGCTGGGAGTACATAAAGATGAATGTCCCATAGAAGATAGGACTGCAGTGAGGTGTGAAGCACAGGTGGATAGAACCTCCTGAAAACCTTCTGCTGAGCGCATCTTCATGATGGTGGCAAATATGAACAGGTAGGAGATCAAGATAATTCGAAGAGCAAAAAGGATGTTGAAGCTTGCACAACAACAAGAATCAGCTCAGTAATACATCTGTCAGAGCAAAAGAGAGCCATGACTGCTGGAACGTCACAGAAAAAGTGATGTACCAGATTGGACACACAGAGAACGAATGTGTCTCTAATGTGGTTGGAGGTGTTCAGGAAACCATGGATGTAGGAGCCTATGACCAGATGGACACACACATTTGTCATCATTATGGTGGTGTAACATAGGGGTTTACACACTGCTGTGTAGCGATCATAGGCCACTGATGCCAAGAGTAAATTTTCCACAGTGGCAAAGACTATATAAAAAGAACAGCTGAGCAGCACATGCATTGTAGGAGATGACCTTTTCTCCTATAGGGAATCCAGCCATGACCTTGGGAGTGACAGCTGTAGAGTAACAAAAGTCCACCAAAGACAGATTACTAAGGAAAATGTGCATAGGTGTGTGGAGACCATAGTCCAAGAGAATCAACAGGATCATCCCTGGGTTTCCAACCTTGTTGATGAGATAAATGAAAGTGAACATGATGAAGAGGGGGACCTACAGTCCTGGGGCATTGGTTAGTCCTAGGAGATGAACTGTGTCCCTTCCGTATTGTTTTCCATGGATGTTGTTTGGGAATCACAGCCCTGCCACTATGAGAAATAAAAAAGAGTGATAAACAAGTAAGAGAAAGAAGTGAATTCATTTAATGTTACATGTATATTTTCATTATAGGAATAATTTATGTTTCAAGATTCTCCAGATCTAAAGATTTAAGGCACCAATTATCTATAGAGTTGCACACTGTCGAAGCTGAAAAATTTTCATGGGTCACCTTCAACTTTTAAATTTTATAAATATGTAAATGGAGATGTAGAAAATATAATGTCTTGATTAATATGAAATGTTTTGAATGACTATGTCTGTCAATTCAGTTTTTCTGAGCCTCATCAGAGCTTATATCTATCTTGCTTATGTACCAGGAATTGCTCTAGACGGTTTGCATATATATTCATTAATTAGTCTTAACAATCCTATGGCATGGATTAATTGTTATTCTTTTATTTAACCTGTTAAGTACAAAGGTAGACTTACGTATTTAAGTTTACAAAATTATTACTGCCAACTCTAAGTTTGTACTCAGGCAGAGTGATCCTCATGGCCACTGGTCTTAACTGAATTTAAATCAAATTGAATTTAATCCAGTTATAAGTATTCATTGTCTTTGATGTTCCAAGCTCAGTGTTTGGGGTTTCGCAATGAAGTAACTGAAAGATATATGCATAGTGCAAGTGAAAAGATAACTGGAGAAGTAGGAACATGTATAACTAACATGCAATTTTGAGGGGAAGGCACAGAGTTGGGTATAAATTTGGGGTTGTAGGAGGACGTGCCTATCAGCCCTGCTATTTACTACCTAGGAATCATGGGTCCTAACCTAACTCCCTTGAACCTGATTTTCTCCATCTTCAAAATGAGACCTAACTCAAGGCATTATTGTAAGAATTAAATGAGATAATATATAAAAACAATAAGTAAAATGTTGGGCATATGCACAAACATTAGTGTTAGGTACAATACTAGGATTGGGATTAAGATTAAGATGAAATGATAATCTCTCTGTTTGTTTGAGAAAGGTGCATGATGAAAAACAAGGTTCAAGTGTGGTTGCGTTTTGTAGTCTTGCAGACTTCCTCTTAGATTTGTCTTTTCTCACTCACTTGGTCCACTGAGATTTTCTGTATCTCCAGTGTTTCTTAGTCTGTCCCTCCTCTATTTGCATGAGTGACTGCTCCAGCCATTTCATGTGAGCCATTTTTTCCCTTAATTTCTTCCTTAAAATTCATGTTTTAGCTTAGGTTGAAAGAGTCTCTTTGGTTAAACTTATTCTTTCTCTCTTACTATTATCCCATAGTTGAATCCAGAGTTTAGTGGGTAAAATTTCCTAATTTGTTGGCTGCAGATCTGTTTTTTCGGCCAAATACATGATTTAACATTTTTGAGTCTATTCTTGTGTAGGAACAGTGTTTTTATCTTTTTATTTGACTTTGAAGACATCTATTATCTACTAATCATCGCTTTACTACTGTTCTTAATCTTTTCACAAATTCGCTTTTTCACATGCCTAGCCCATGAAGTCATTATGTTTGCCAATGTTGGATAATCACAATCACTTTTAGAATATACCGAGATCTACAATCAATAAGATCTACATGCATATATCTAAATCTCTCTGTCTCTCTCATCCATCCATCTATCTATCTATCTATCTATCTATCTATCTACCTACCTACCTACCTACCTACCATTCCTACCTACCATGTACCGATCTCTCTATCTTTCTATCTGTAACCTATCATCTATCTATCTATCGGTAATCTAATCATCTATCATCTCCATCTATTCATTCTATCTATCTATCTATCTATCTATCTATCATCTATCTATCATCTATCATCTATCTATCATCTATCATCTATCTATGTATCTATCTATATTTATCTATTTATCTATCTCTCTACCATCTATCTACAGATCTTTTCATTTAATCCTCACAATAACCATATAAGGTAAGTAATAGTATTATTCCCATTTTACCATTAAGAGAACAGAGGATTTGAGAAACTATGTAAAGCCCTCCAATTAACAGCTAGAATGAGGACAATCCAACATTTAAGATTCAAAGCCAGCTGTGACCAAATCAAAAACCTATGCTTTTAGCCACCTCACTGTCAGCAATTATAGATGTGCTAGTAATAATAAGAGCAAGATTATGGGGAAAGAGTTACAATGATGTATAAATCTTGCCAATTTAAGAGAGATATTTCATGCTCATCTATTTTTTTTTTAACCTTCCATAAGAGGTCAACAGAGAGTGAATAAGATAGAATTAACATTTAATCAGAGCATCACCTCACCATTTTTTTTTTTTTTACTAACCTCTTTTAGGAGAGCAGCATGATAATGTTTCAGAGATATCACTAAACTACTTACTGATGGAAGTTTTGATACTTATGTCCAGCCTCAACTCACTGTTTTAGTAAAACATTCAAAAAATTTATTTCTATGCTTAAATAACTCATAATAGGTATAGCTGTACATAAATTACACTTCTCACTAAAAGTATACATGGAATATAGAAACTTACCTTGATGTTGGAAAAGAATGGGCAGTCAATCCTGAATAGTGAGTCCAAAATCAGAAATTTACCATGAAATAATGCATACATACTGCTAGATGTGTTCTCTATTGAGTACTGGTCAAACGTTTCCCAGGTCTCTAATGCAAGCAGAGGTGAGGTGAAGAATATACATGGAGCTAGGAATCTGTGTTCAAGTCCTGACTCTATTACACATTCTTGGAGCACCATTGGAGGAGTCTCCTACCTTCTCCTAATCTGTAAAATAATGAATAAAATTACCTGTCCCACGTAATTCAAGGAATCGTGTCTGTGAACAACAAATGAGGGAAGCTGTATAAAGCAGCTTGCTGACGGGTTATCGTTTTAAATTCAGTTAATATAATTTCCATCTTGAAATGTTTTCCCTGGCCATGGTTGGTTGTTTATACCAAATCCTAAGGTGGGAGTGGGAGGAAAGCACTGCATGTACTAACAACTATTAATGTTCAGATAAATGCGTGATGGCCAAAAGAGACTCAGCACATAGTCTGGTCCTTCTAAAATGATGTCACTTTGAACTATATTGGAATTTTAGAAGCTAATTCCCTGGAATCAGGAGGGAGTTATAGAGGTATGGAGTTCTCTGGGGATGTCCCTTATGTGGGCATCTATAGCTTTTATCCCATTTTCCTAATGAAGAAGCAATTAAATTGCCTGTAGGGACCTAGCTAGATATGTTGAGGATGCATACATGTTTTTGTATTACTTGTTATTTCTTTCCTCCCTTACTTTCTAATTAAAGTATAATTTACAAACAGTAATATCCATAGTTTTTAGTGTAGAGTTCTAACAGTTTGGTCAGATTTATGTGGTCACATAACCACTAATACAACCACAATGTAGAGTTTCATCATCTAAGAAAAAACTCTGAGCTTTGTATGGTCAATCCCTTCTCCCACCCAATGTCCATGGCAACCGCTAAACTATTTTCTCTCCATATTGTTTTGCCTTTGCAAGAATGTTATTTACATAGAATCCTAGCACATGTAGCCTTTAACTCTGGCTTCTTTCACTTAGTATGGTGCATTTGAGATCCATTCATATTGTTACCTGTAATAATTTCCTAGAGCTACCATTAAAAAAGATGCCACAGACTGGATGACACAAACAACAGATATTTAGTGTCTCACATTTCTGAGATCAAGATGTTGGCAGGGTTGGTTCTGTTGGTTCTGAATGCTGTAAAGGAGAATCTGCCATGTTTTTCTCTCAGCTACTGGGTGGTTTAGTGTTCCTTGACTTCTGTGGTATCCTAATCTCTATGTTCATCCTCACCTGGTGTTCTCCCTGTGTGTGTCTTTCTCCAAATTTTCCTTTTATAATAAGGACACCAATCATATTGAACTAGGATCCCATCTGTTCCAGTATGACCTCATCCTAACTAATGAGATCTGTAGTGACTCTATTTTCAAATAATATCACATTCTGAGGTACTGAAATTAAGACTTCAACATATAAATTTTTGGGAACACAATTCAACCCATACTATATCAGTAGTAAAATATTTTTTAAATTGCTAGATGATATTTCATTACCTGGACACTACAGATTGTTTATCCATATCCCAGTTGAGGAATATTTGGGTTGACTCCAGGGTTTGGAGGTTAAGATTAGTGTATCTAAATATTTTCCTAATTTTTTTGCATGAACATAGTTTTAATTTCATATCGGTAAATACTTGCGAGGTGGAATGCTTGGTAAGATGGTAAGTATATGTTTAATTGAACGGAAAATGCCAAGCTGTTTTCTTAAGTGGACCTGCCATTTGCATTTCTATTAGCAATGCATGACAATTGCTTCACCGCTTTGCCAGCACTTGTTTTTATAAGGAATTTAAATTTTTTATTTTCTTTTATGTTTATTTCTTGTTCTTTCTCAAGGAAGATTCGAGAAATTTTCTTGGCAACCTATTTTTTGTTAAAAACCCTTTGTCTTACCAAGACAACTCTAAACTGAGTGTTTTTTTCCCCAAAAAGAAGATAGATCCATTCTTTCCCATTCATAGTCACCTATGAGTTTACACTTTCTAGCAGACTTATATCTTTCTCAGTACAGACAAGCATCCTGGTTACAGATTTGTTCAGTGCACTCAGATTGCTTGTCTTCAAATTCAAGAAAGCGATTTCATCTAGTTAAATTTAAGCTTCTCATCGTTAAAGAGAAAGATAAGAAAATCACATAACCCTCATGAATTTTCAAGATTATAAGATGGATATATACAAAGCTAAGCGCAATGCCTAGCACATTTCACTTGTTTCATAAAGTTAAGAGTTAATATTTTATTATTTATAAAATAATTGGTATAGCATAGGTCACCAAAATGGTATTGCTCAAACATTCCATATGCTGTTCTACATGTGCCTGTTCCATTGTAGCTGGGCTGAGACATGAGATAGTGGCAGAGAATGAACTGTCAGATGAGATAATATGTATAATTTCTGAGTGGGTTCAAACATATACAACCCTCCAGTTGTTTCTTCTGCCACAGGACTGAAATAAAAAAAAAAAAATTCTAAAATTCAGTTGGAACTACAAAGAACTCTGAATAGCCAAAATAACTATGGAAAAAAAAAACAAACAAACAAACCTGAATCCCTCACACTTTCTTATTTCAAACATATTATAAATCTACAGTAATCAATACAGTATGGTACAGGAATAAAGCCTGATATACAAACCAGTGGAATAGAACAGAACCCAAATGATGTTTAGCAAGAGTGCCAGGACTACAAAATGGAGAAAAGATAGTCTCTTCAACAAATGGCGTTAGGAAAACTGAATATATTCATGCGTAAGAATGAAATTGAACCCCTGTCTTACACCACACATAAAAATTAACTTAAGATGGATTGAAGACTTAAATGTAAGACCTTAAATTGTAAAAATCCTAGAAAAAAGCACAGGAAAAAATTTCTCGACATTAGGCTTGGCAATGATTTCTTAGATATGACACCAAAAACATAGGCAACGGAAACAAAAATAGACAAGTAACACTATATCAAACTTAAAAGTTTCTGCACAACAAAGGAAACAATCAACACAGTAAAAAGGCAACCTAATGAATGAGAGAAAATAGTTGTAAACTTGTCTGATAAAAGTTAATATCTGAAACTTACATATAAAAAATCCTACCACACAATAGCAAAAAAGAAAAGAAAAAATAATTTAAAAAATGCACAAAGTATTTGAATAGACAATTCTCCAAAGAAAAATACAAGTATATAAAAGATGCTCAACTTCACTAATCCTCAGGCAAATGCAAATCAAAACTACCATGAGATATTAACTTACATCTGTTATGTCAGGATGACCATTATTAAAACTCAGAAAATAATAAGTTTCAGTGAGAATGTGGAGAAATTGGAACCCTTGTGCATTGTTGGGAATGTCAAATAAAGCAGACACCGTAGAAGACAGTATGTAGATTTCCAAAAAAAAAAAAAATTTTGGAAAAACTACCGTATAATCCAGAAATCTCATTTCTGGGTGTTTATTCAAAAAAACTGAAATCAGGATCTTGAAGAGATATTTGCACTCCCCTGTTCACTGCAGCATTATTCACAATAGCCAAGGGGCGGAAACAACTAAATGTTCATCAATGGATGAATGGATAAAGACAATGTGGTATTTGAATAAAATGAGGTATTATTCAGCCTTAAAAAGAAGATACTTACATTTGCAACAAAATGGATAAACCTGGAGGACATTTTCCTTGGCGAAATAAGTCACAGAAGAACAAACGCAGAATGAATCCACTTGTAATGAGGTATCTGAAGTAGTCGAACCAGTAGAAGCAGAAAGTGCAATGATAGTTGGCAGAGGCCTGGAGAGGAGAACTGTGAAGTCGATGTTCCATGGTTAGAGTGTTTCATTTATTCAAGACACATAAGTTCTAGAGATCTGCTTACAACCTTGTGCCTAAAGTTAACAATACTATACTGTACACTTAACCTTGTGTTATGTGTCTTTTTCACCACAAGGTGAATGAATTTGAATCTGTTATTCACACCATAGGTAAAAATCAACTCAAAATAGGAAAAAAAAAAAGCCTAAACATGAAAGCTTAAACAATATGTTTTAAAAAACATATGGGTAAATTTTTATGACCTTTTATTTCAGAATGGTTTCTTAGATATGAAACAACAACAAAAAAATAGAAAACTTAGACATTATCAAGATTAGAAATTTTTGTGCATCTTAGGACACTTTCAAGAAAGTGAAAATACAACCTATAAAATGGGAGAAAATATTTCTAAATCATAATCTGATAAGGTTTTGCTACACAGAACCCATAAAGAATTTATACAGAGCAAGATTGCACAATAGGAAAGTCCCAGCCTCCTTCCTCCAACAGAAACATCAATAAAAAAATAAAAAAAAAGATATTTGGGTCCAAACAACTTTATGAGTGCTTCAGAATCCAGTTAAGAAGTTGCTACATCTCAGAGGAGCACAAAAATGAGTATAAACTGCTATGAAATGGGTAAGAAGAGCAATTTCATATTATCCTTGACAGTGCTTCTCCATCAAGCCAGCACGGCTCAGCACCAAGAGAGATCCACTTGGATCCTGATTTCTACCCCCAAGAGAAAGAGACAATGCAGCATGTACCTGATATCACCAGCCTTGTGGGACACCACCCAAGAGACCTAATTCTGTCTCACATCACTCAGAGACAGAAGCAACCCATATTGCTACACTTTCTAGAGGGCAGTAAAGAACAAAGAAAAGGGGTGAGAGTCTTAGAAGACTGTCCAGGTCTCCCAGATTGAGAGAAGGTGCACACTACTGAGACTTCTCTTCCAGGAAGAAGAGAGAGAAGTGGAGGTTGCACCCAGCCTCCCAGCATTCCAGCACATTCCCCCAGGAAAAGGGTTAGGTGGCTCTCAGCAGCCTGTGTGGTGCTTCAAGATCCAGAGAATGTGCACGATCCTCAGACTTCTATTTCAAGGTAAAAAGAAAGAAGTGGAGCTCGCACCCAACATCATAGCATCTCAGTGCACTGTCCTAGAGAGAAAGGGCAGGAGGTTCGCATGGTTCTGTGAGATTAAGGTGTGCGACGATGAGACTTTTCTCTCCAGGAAAGAAGGACAGCAGTGGAGTGTGCATCCAATATCTCAGTCAATCAGTGCACTGCTCTGAAGAAGAGGGAAGGGTGGCATATGGCGGCCAGCGTACATATACCATGTAAAAAAAGTTAGACGTAAAATGACCTTGTCTTTGTCAGCTCAGGCAGCTATCACAAAATACCATAAGTTGGATGGCTAATAAAAACAGATATTCATTACTCACAGTATGGAGGCTGGAGCCTGAAATCAGGGCCAGCCCTGACGAGAGTCCTCTTCTGGTTCCCAATGACTGCCTTCTCATTGGATCCTCCCATGGCAGAGAGCATAAATAAGCTCTCTAGAGACTCTTAAATAAGGACACAGATCATATTTATGAGACCTTCACCCCCATGACCTCATCTAATCTTAATCTTACCTGCCAAAGTTCCCACCTTCTAATACTATCACATTAAGAGGTAAGGTTTCAACATATGAATTTTGGGGGAATACAATCATTCAATCCATAGCAGTCACGTATTGTATAATTTCATTTATGTGATATATCTATAAAAAATAAATCAATAGAGCCTGAAAGCAGATTATTAGTTTTTACAAATGATGAGCCTTTTGCTTGACTTCTCCTTATCATTACTCTATTCATTCATTAAAATCTTTCACTGAGCCCCAATTTTTTTCTAGACGTAAGCTTTTATTAGAGTAGAAATCAGAAATATTTTCGATATTCATAGAACTTTTATTTTTCCAAGGAACACAAATGAAAGAAGTAAACACATGCAAAAATAAATATGCAATTATACATTTTGATCAAAATCTGAAGGAGAGTGTGGTAGAGTCAATATTGAGGGAGTCAGCCAATATAAATTTGTTCATTAATTGAGTTACGATTTCATTAGACGTTCTTGAGTTTTTCTATGTAATCAATTTTTGACTAGATCCTGAAAATACAGACCTAAATGAGAAGGCATCATTGATCTCAAAGGACTCACTATTCAGTAGTACAGCAACTATAAATGCAAACCAGTATAATTGCTAAGTTTTTCAATAGTTATGTTAATGTAAGGAATGTTCAAACCTGTAGAGAATTTTAATGAGTTTATTTGAGCCAAAGTGACAACTGCTGGAAAGCAAAATCTCAATGGATTAAGAAAATGCTCTGGAGAATGGAAGTTTTGCAGCTTTTATACATCGGAATCAAAAGAGGAGCTGTAAGGAAGATTACCTGAAACCCATTGGTGGTAGATTAAGAGGGTGGGAGAAAGCAATGCAGGAAAATCTCTGAGACCAGATAAAAAGTAAAACAAAGAGACATATACAGGATAACAAATAATTAACATTTACTGCACAGAGAAATGGTATGAGGGGGCAAAGTAACCATGAGGGGTTCTGTAGTCTGTGCTCTGGTGCAACGGGTTGTGCCCTGAGGGGTCTAGAATAAAGAAATTACTCTGACATTCCAAGGGGGTGTTATCTTAGACGCAGAAAGACAATAGACAGGCTCACTTAAATTAAAGAACGACCTTTGTCAAGAAAGCGATAGGCCTAGGATGTGGTTAACTGCCATGACCTGCATTTAGTTAGGAATTTATATGTACAGACCATCCTATGTGGTTACTTTCAGTCTCTGAGTTTGTAGGGCCCTCCATGCAGGCTTCCCCTGAGCTTGTCAGGTTTAGTATGTGACCCCTTTCTCGTCCACAGTTATATGGAGAAGAGTGACAATATAGAGGACGAAATGAAAGGAAGATAGGGAAGGAAAAGGGAAAGAAAGGAAAGAAAATTTTTGAGCATCTATTCCGTTTAAGGAACTGTGCTATATTCTGGCTTATTTAGTATGCGTTCTGGTTTAATGCATATATAATTTTGTGAGGTAGGCATTATTTTCCCTTGTTGAAGCTCAGAACATTTAATTAATTTGCTTTATATCAAAATGCTTGCTGAAACAGAGTTCAAGTTGAGCTATTTTCTGTCTCTAAAACCTGTGCTAATTTAAATCGTGTCAGCATTTCAGTTATGATTTGGAGGTTGGGTGAGGATTCACAAGTAAACAATTGTGGAATTAAATTGCGTTAGAGCATTTTGACAGTTTTTTTTCATTATATAGCCCCCTCACTCTTGACTTACTCCCAATGGATACAGGTTGACTTATGGAAAACTTTCTATATTAGTTAGTGTAGATAATACTAGCAGCCACAAGCAAACTCCAATATTTCAGTGCCGGAGGTCATAGAGGGTGATTTTTGGAAATTAGTTGTTCTGTGGGAAACCATACAGTGATTCAGTGACCTACGTTTTTTCTCTTTAGTGGTTTTGCCATCTCTTGTGTTCTGAATCTTCTCTATCCAGCTGATGACAAAGAATGAGAGTGAGCAGAGGATCACATGGAAGGTTTCACGAGAGACCTGAATTTATATGTACAGAAGCATATAAAACACAAAACTACGTCTCACATAAAATTAACAACGGTGGTTTGTTCATAAACTCGCCACAAAGGAAACCATCTTTGGTCACTTTAATTTCAATGGAGTTCAAAGGTGTTAGAAAAGAGAGTAAATTTATTGAGTAGAATGAATAAATACTGAGTCATTGTATGGTTGGCAAAAGTTTTATTAAGATACAGTTTTTGGACATGGGAGATACATTCTAACTGGTCTTCTTGTACCATCATCAGTCATTGGTTGGCTGTAAGCAGGCAGGCAAACAGTCTGGAGAATTTCAAAAAGGGAAGGATTATTCAGAGTTAGGGATAGAGAGTTTTTTGAGACTGCTAATTTCCTGCAAGAAGTTGGAGTCATTATCAAGTGGATGTTCGTTATATTCTCCCCGCGAAGTGTCTAGAGTTTCTGCATCTTACTTCTGCCTATAATTCTCAGTAAACTGATTTTTAAATCAAGGCTCAAGGCTTCATTTCCAGTGAAAGAACCAGATTAAGCTAATGTTCAAAGGGACTTTCCATTCAAGGTGAGGGAACTAGATGAACAGAGCTGAACGTTGGTAATGACTATGAAGAATGGAGCAGGTTTAGGACAAAAGTTCATGGGAAGAGAGTGACTATTTTATAAAGTAGTTCATGGAAGGCTTCTATGACTTTCCCGAGTGTAAAACATTTAACCAGCATCTGAAATGAGTAAGGGAATAATCTATGCAGAAGAAACAGCAAATACAAAGAAGCTGAGATACGGGCAAGATTGGAGCTGTCTAGTATTGCTAGAAACCAGTGTGAGTAAAGTGGGGTGAAGGGTAGGAAAATGATAAGACATGATATCACTTAACTACTGTATGAGTGAGTGAGTAACATTAACCATTTCAAAACATATACTGCTAAGAAAAATGAATAGCATTATTAACTTCAGTGTGATTTTTGAAACAACATGTGAAGAGTTGGTACTCAAATGACTAAGGTAAAAATGACAATTACATCTCTTCTTTTATTCTAATAAGGCTATTTAGTTTTAAAAACTTTCACATGCTTATGCTTTTTCTTTCCAAATCACTCAATAATGACTGAAGCATTAATTTATTAAGCTGTTATAATTATTTAGCTCTGAATAAAATGCGCCAACAAAAGCATGTACTTCATTAAATAAACTTCATTTAAAATCATTATTATAATTTTTTCTGCATTTTAGGCGATTGGGTTATTCTTTAACTAAAGAAATAAGTAACATTATATAAATGTCCTATTATCCCAAATAGCCATTAACATTTGAGTTATTGCATGGAGCAGATGTAAGAAAGATGAAATAACCTTTTGAAGATTCTATATCATTAAAAGGTGAAACCTAAAAAAAATTTTGCCCTCTTAACAACTTTCTTGAGTGCACTCTTGACGTCTTTGTTTCTCAGGCTGTAGATCACAGGGTTCAGCATGGGGATAAGCATAGTATAGAACACAGATGCAACTTTGTCTGTGTCCATGGAATGACTGGAACTTGGCTGTAAGTACATGATGATGACAGTCCCATAAAATATGGAAACAGTAACAAGATGAGAAACACAGGTAGATAAAGCCTTCTTATATCCCCCTCTTGAGTGTATCTTCAGAATGGTAATAAATATGAACAAGTAGGAAATCAAGATAACAAAAAGTGCAAGAAAGACATTAAAGCTTGAGATAAGAAGAAGAATCAGCTCATTGATGTGTTTATCAGAGCAAGTCAAAGTCATGACGGCTGGAACATCACAGAAAAAGTGATGGATCACATTGGAAACACAAAAAGAGAGACGGAATGTGTCTCCAGTGTTAATAGAAGCATTCAGAAAACCAAAAACATAGGAGCCTATGGCCATGTGAGCACACACACTCGTTGTCATGGTTGTGGTGTAATAAAGGGGTTTGCACACTGCTGCATAGCGATCATAAGCCATTGAGGCCAAGAGGTAACTTTCCACAGTGGCAAAGACTATGAAAAAGAACATCTGAGTGGCACATGCATTGTAGGAGATGACCTTGTCTCCTATTAGAAACCCAGCCATGACCTTCGGAGTGACTGTTGAGGAGTAACCAAAATCCACCAGAGACAGGTTACTGAGGAAAAAGTACATGGGAGTGTGGAGACGAGAGTCCAGTAGAATCAACACAATCATCCCCAGATTCCCAATCAAAGTGATGAGGTAGATGAGGGTGAACATGATAAAGAGAGGAATCTGCAGTTCTGGAGCATTAGTGAGTCCCAGCAGGATGAATTCTTTCACCTCTGTATTATTCTCCATGGATGTGATCTGAGAATCACAAGATGCTCTGTAGCAAAGAAAAAAAACACATTGATTAACAAAAACAGTGGCATAGAGATTCAAATGTACAAGCATTCTTTCAGTAGAAGAACTTGTTCTTCCATTTCTAAAGCATGAGCATGACAACACATTTAGTGATAATTTATCTATACATTTACAGACTTTTGAAGAGGGAAGGTCTTTTCAGATCATCTTCCCAACTTCTCGATTTTGTATATGACTAAACTGAGTTGCAGGAAGGGCTAATGAATTGTTCAAGTTCACATGCTTAGAATGAATGCATCTCCTAAATTGGATCTTTTGAGTCTTCTAACAGCTTACATTTGCACTATAGTACTCACGTGCCAGGTGCTTTACATGTATATATTCATTTAATCCTCTCATCAGTCCATTAGATTGATTAGTTATTCTTCCCATTTACACATCTGGTAACTTGGCAACAGAGAGAATGAGTAATTTATTTAATTTACACAGGTATTAATGGACAAAGTCAAGCTTTGGACCCAATAAGAGAGGTTCTCAACTTCGTGCAGTTAATGAATTTGAATTAATTTTAATTTCATTCGATTTACATTTAATTGTTTCTATTGTACCAAACTTAATTCATAGAGTAGCATAGTTGAGTAATTCGCAAGTAAATGCAGAGTAGTTGCTGTGGTCTAAAGGCAGCATTAGAGGCATGTACAGCCAACAAAGCCATTCTGAGAAGGTGTAGCATTGGACATAAAAGCTTTGACTCTGAAAAAACATGTGTATTCATTCACATACCAGCCCTACCACTCACTACCTGGGAGACATCGGTCCTAACTTATGTTAAATGAAAAAATCTTTAACTTCCACAGCTGAAAATCTTTTTATAAGTAAGGTTTCATTGAGTCAAAAATGGTAACCAAAAAAAGGAAAAAAAGACTGGTCTTGGGGCATAGAGTCTAAATGACCAGGAGCATGGCTAGGTAAAAAAGACAGCATGTCCATCGTCCCAGAGTTTTGTAAGCACTTTTTATACATCAAGTAGGAGGAAGGGAGAAGAAAGAAGTAGTCTGAAAGAATTAACATTAGCTATAGGCAAAGGAGTGGGGGAAGGTAAGACAGGCCTAGTCCTGGGACAGGCAACACATTGACATAAAGAAATGTTTGCTCCTGGGGATTGACTGTGGGCAGCAGTCTAGAAAGCCCACATGTAAACCACAAGCAGAGGCTCCTGGAGGTAGGTGATGCCTGGTTAAAATAAATAGCCACCTGGAAATTAACCCAAAACTCCAACTGGCAATGAATGGGGGAAATGAGAGCAGTTGTTTAGTAGCTGGCCAGCAGCCGTGAACAGACTAACGGTTCTGTCTCTCTCACTCTCTGGCCACTGTAATTTAATTTAGAACATCTCAGAATTTCCTCCATGTCACTCAACTTCACTCATCATATCTATCAGAGAAATAAAGGTGGCACTGGGACCTACCTCAAAAGATTATTGTAAGAGTTAAAAAAATAATGCATGGAAATAGCACAATGTGGGTGTTAAGCATGATACTGATGAGTACTTACTATAATATAATTATTAGCATAGAACCGTGGTCCCTAGGTTGGTTTAGAAAAGTCAGGTGACAGATGCAAGCGGGTGGGTTTTGAAGTCTGGTAGCCCTAGTCTTTGAATTACCTTTTCCTACATTCTGCCCACTCAGATATTTTTATACCCCACCCCGTGTCCTGTATTTCTCACTCTCTTCTCATGGCTGTGTCAGTCATTTTGCATGATAATATGGGAATCTTCATGTTCTCTGTTTTTGGGGGGGAGGTATTTTTATTTTATTTTATTAGTTTCAAGTATACAGTTAGTTTCAAATATATTAGTTAGACAATTACATAGCTTATAAAACGTTGCCCTTAATTGTTCTTTCTCTCCTCTGGCTCTCCATCTAGCCATTACATTAATGCTAACTGCATTCCCTATGCTGTGCTTTCTCTTGAGATCCACATTTTAGCTTATGTTGAAGTATTCCCCTTCCATCTTACACTCATTCTTACTGTCATTCCTATCAACACTTAGCTGGATCATAGATATCGAGTAAATGAGGGGTGAAAATTCATGGTTTGTGAGTTGATACTAATCTGTAGATCTATTCATGAAAAAGTACAAATCTTGGTATTTTCAGGTGAAACCATTTGAAAGGTATCCATTCTTTGGTAACCACTATTCTCTATATTTCTCCTGGCCCCTAAACACATTATTTTACATGTCTGCACCTTAAATTATTTACATGTCAACACCTCATCCACACAATAATATATTATTAAGATATCACATATATATTAATTGATATCAGTAGATCTCCTGAGGCTAGTAACAGCTTAAACTTATTGATTGTGTGTAGTTTGTCTCATAGATGGATAGATTTGTAGATACTAGATGATACTGATGATGATGATGATAGCTATAGATAGCTAGATGATAAATGATAGATTATAGATTAGATAAATAGATGATAGATTATAGATTAAATAGATAGATTAGATAGATCATAAATAGATAGATTATAGATTAGATAGATAGATGATATATAGATAGATAATAGATAGAAATAACAGAAGAGGAAAGGATGAGAAAGTGTACACACACACACACACACACACACACACACACGCACATACATATAAGTTAATTCACAGTTAAGAAAATGAAGAATTTGAGAAGCTATGTAGCTTTTAAAAATTCTTTACCCAGTACAAGATATTTAAGATACAAATCCACATCTAATTGAACCCAATGCCTGTGACTTTAATCGCTGCATTGTCAGATTTTTTAGATGATCAAGTAATAAAAGGGTGAGATTATGGGGGAAATGATAGTGAAAATAGAGCAAGGATCTTGGTAGCTTCATGATGATCCTTCTGGAATCTAAAGAAGTGTCATTTCACTTTGTGTGGTTAGCTATCCCTTCAATGACAAGTCAACACATAGTGAACGAGAGGAATTTAACAGCTACTCAATCAGAGTATCATCATCTATCATAGGTTTTTTGATATCGTCCTAAGGAAAACAATATGGAATTTCATAAATATCACTCTGCTCTCTGCTTATTAAAATATTTTGCATTTGAATCCTATACTTATATTTTTTCAGAAAAAGCATTCGAACAACCAGATATGAGCTCAAGAACTCATAGAAGATAGACTGCCCCTCTGTGTCTGCATCAATTCCATTTTTCACTATATGTATATATTGAACATAGAAGCTTACCTTGTTCTTGAAAAGAAGGGAAAGACGATCCTGTATATTGTGAGTCTAATATCAGAAACTCAGCGCTAGAAGACTGTATAAATAATGTAGGAGGGATTCTCTCACCTGTATTAATCAAAAGGTTCCAAGTTCCTTGAAGCATAAAGAGGTGGAGAAAAAAAAATTATAACGTGGAGCTAGGAAGCCTGGCTTTAAATATTGCATCTACTTGGATTGTCCTGTGTACTCAGAAATTTTTATTGTCTGTCGACGTCAGTTTCCTTATTTGTAATATAGAGATAATAAAATAATATCGTCTACATATTTTACAGAATTATATCTGTAAATAACAAATAAGAGTATATCTATAAAAGAACTTAGTAAGGGTTTAACTTTCAGACATGAATCCATTTAATTTCTATCTTAGGGTTGTAGACTCTCTACAAGTTTTCAATCTGGAGAGAAAATAATGTATACTAAAACTGTTAGCATTCACGTCAATGAATAGAGAACAAGTGGGCTCAGAGCTCACAGAAGACTCAGAGCCTGGTCCTTTTAAAATAATGTCATGCAGAATCATCATGAAACTTCAGGGCCTAATGAATGAAAACAAGAAGAAAATTGTACTAGGCGTGAAACTCTCAGGAGAACGGGGTTCAGTGAGGATAATCACTTCTCATTCCACCTACATAGCAATTAAACTGTGTGCAGGGACATAATTTGATATGCTGAGATGCACATGTGTACATTTTGGGTCTTGCTATCTTTTATTTTTGCTCCTATTTAAAGAATTAAGGTAACTTTTACATACATCGAGAGGGATTTTGATTAAATAGTTTATGTTTATTATAATTTTTGATACTCCAAATATTTCTAAAAATTGATTTTGTCTTTTATCTGCCATATTTTTTATTATGTTTCCTCTTTCCCATTCTTTTAGGTGTTATAACTAAATGTTAGGGCACTAGAAATTTTAAGAAATTGATAAATAATATTCATTTTTTCCCTCCTGGGTTTACAAAGAACAGACAAATATGACACGTGAGTCAGAGAGATGGAGATTAAATTCTGCCTTAATTCTGATGAGTCAATTTGAAGCTTTGGTTCAGATCTGTAAGCAGATGGGTTTCTTTTCTCCTCCAAATTACCCTCCTGTAGCCAATGCTGATGATGCTCTGCTCACCTCCCCTTGGCCCTCATTGTCCCTGTATATACCAATGCTTATTACATATATATAAAAAAAGATTCTGCAACTGCTAGACTGAAGGTTTATTTTACTGTAAGAATATGCTTAGCCCTTGCATGGGCCATCTAATTTATTTGGAAGCAGCCATCATTAAATATAATAAGAAAAAGAATGAAAAACACCCAGATTCCTCATCTTTCAGGTGGTACAAATCTGAGTCATGTTTTGTATACATTGTTTCCAGTAGGTCGAGCTTTGGACTGCACAGATAAGTGTAACTGATTAGCAACTTAGATAGATGTGGCCTTGAGAACATTGCTGCTGATCCTTGAATCTCAGTTCCATGTTCTGCAAAAACCAAGTTCATATAATTCCCAATATACTTACTTCACAAAGCTATAAAGATTAAATTTAAACATAAACAAAAACCTTCTAATACCATGTCCGATTCAAGAGAATCATTCAGCTTCAGTTCCCTTCCTATTCTTCTCATTCTCCTTTAGCTGTTTCTCTACCTATGCCAAACTTTAGAACAATTATAATAAAAATGTGTATGTGTTCACAATTGAAAAATAATGTTTGCCTATCTCCAACTCTCAAGTCATAGCCTGAATCACTTTAATTTAATGCACTCACTTAAGCAAGGATACTGAATCACACTTGTGTTTGGGCAATATATTCGTTACTATTATTAAAATGTAAATAACATGAGTCTTTAATTATTATGTGGATAGAGATAGTAAGATCTACAAATCATCATTCAAATAGTGGTACATACTACAGTCAAATAGCGATAGTGTTATTAAATCACCTTTAAAGTTTTCAGAATGTACCAGAAGTTTCTTCCTTTTGTGGGTTTCCATATTGGGCCCAAACAAATAAACATGTGCATCTCATTACATCTACTTTTGAAAATAGTTAATTTCCACATTTCCCTGATATGTGACAAGTGGTTAACACATTATCCAAAATCTCTTACATAAAGCATAAGTATAAAGCAACACATGTGTCTTTTTTACATAAGTATAAAGCAACACATGTGTCTTTTTGATGAAGAAATTTAGAAGTATAAGAGTATGAATAGTATTGTGCTACAAAATGTAAGACCAATTTCAATCCTATTTCTCTTGATAACTAGTTGCGACTAGACTTGTCATGGCCTGATTTTCTTAATTCACAGATGAAAAACCCTCTCCATTTACCTTATGTTCTATATGATATGCTAATGAATGTGAAGTTTCTTTGGAAAGCACAAAAGATACTAATAGTTTAAAATCCAGCAATCTGAGCCTTTACTTTCTGACATTTACCTCATCTCTTCTCAGTTACTGTTCCAGAATTTTCATCTGATTGCTTACAATTTTTGTAATTCTATTAATATTTTCTCTTTTTTGAGACCTCATTCTGATTTCTTGTAGTTCTTTGTCCAAGATTTCATTTAGCTCATTGAGCATATTTAAGAAATTTGTCTTAAAAGTGATGAAAAATATAAAATACTGATGAATTAAATCTTTAAAAATTATTTATTTATTTATTTATTTTAAATTAAGTTTATTGGGGTAACATTGGTTAATACAATCATATAATTTTCAGGTGTACATTATCACCTGATATCTGTATATTCTACTGTGTGTTCACCACCCAAAGTCCAGTTTCCTTCAACTACCATATATTTGATCCCCTTTACCCACTTCACCCTCCCCGTACCCACCTGTATTTGTCCCACTTTACCCCATCTACCTCCCCTTTCCTCCTCTACCCCATTAGTAACCAAGACTCTATAGTCCTCTGGTAACCACTAGTCTATTGTCCATGTCCATTAGTCTTTGTTTGTTTGTCCTGCTCATTTGTTGCTTTTAGGTTTATATCCCACATATAAGTGATATCATGTCATTTTCAACTTTTTCTGTCTGGCTTATTTAGCTTAGCATGATTATCTCGAGGTCCATCCATGTTGTCACAAATGGTAGTATTTCATCTCTTCTTACGGCTGAGTAATATTCCATTGTATAAATGTACCGCAGCTTCTTTAGCCAATCTATCGCAGGACACTTCAGTTGCTTCCATTTCCTGGCCACTGTGAATAATGCTGCTATGAACATTGGTGTACAAATATCTTTATGGATATGAGTTTTCAAGTCTTCGGGGTAAATACCCAGTAAAGGGATTGCTGGATCATATGGTAGATCAATTCTTAGTTTTCTGAGGAAACTCCATACTGTTTTCCATAGTGGCTGTACCAATTTGCAATCCCACCAGCAGTGTATGAGGGTTCCTATTTCTTCACATGAATTAAATTTTTAAAAAACGAGTGTAAGGATATATTAATGAATTGGGAGATTTAAAGCTGACATCTTGCAGGCTCCATGTGATCACAATTGAAACCCGAATAAGCCTTTTTATTTTGTGAGGAAATATTGACATGCTGATTATAAATTTATACGTAATGGCAAAACTAGTAAGTAGGCAAAATAATTATGAAAAAGAAAAACAAAGTATGGGCATGAAAATGATCTCATATCATGAGTTACTATGACATGTAGTAATCAAGATGTTGTGGCATTAGGAAAAGATATACCTATAAATCAATGTTGCACATTATAGCATCCAGAAATGACCCACAGATATACAAGCAACTAATTTTTGTGAAAGTTGCAAAAGCAAGTGAATGGAGAAAATATATTCTTTTCAGCAAATTTTGCTGCAACAGTTGTCAGTTAATATGCAAAAAAAAAAAAATAGAGTTAAATGTTAAATGTAAACTGAAATCACATGTTCCCCATAAAACTCTGCAAAATTTTTGAAAGTTTTATTGAGATTAAGAATTGCCAAACTGGGAGCAACCAGATGAATTTCTGGAAGTGAATGGTTAAACAAACCACAGTACATCATTAAACTGGAAGACTGTTCAGTGATAAAGTAGAATAATGTTGATTGATGCAACAATATGGAAGAATCTAAAGTGAATTTTAAAATGAAAGAAGCGAGACCTAAAGGCTCCATCTTGTGTGCTTCCATTTATATAACAAAGAGATGGGAAAAAGGCTCAGTGATTCCCAAGGGTTGAAGGAGTCGGGAGTGGTTGTCTCTGAAAGGGATGGAAAGGGAAATTTTAGGATGATGCACATAATCTCCACCGTACTGGGCTGATAAACGCACGACTGTGCATTCATTCAAACCCATAGAACTATGCACAGTAGAGAGTGAAGTTTAATATATACAAATTAAAAACTATCAGCCAGGAGCACAAGAGTAAACACAGACTGTTTTTTAAAAAAAAAATCTAATTGCACTACAAATGTATGATTTAACCTCACCGAAGGGAAATAGGGAAGAAAAATGAGCTGAACTAAGTAATTTTGGAAAATAATGTATTAATGAGAAACTGCAAGGCTAAAAATTAAAGAAACTACAAAAATACTGTACGTTAGTTACTAAAGTTGTTTATCATGGAGGTGTCGATGAACAATTATGGAACTGCTTTACTTATAAAAAGTCACACAAATAAATTAATGAATGAGATTTGTCTCTCACTGTCAGAGATAGAAGTTGCAGATACAAAGGGGGAACATTGAGATGAAATAGATTAGAGTCGGAGACATCAGTATGCACTCATATTTAGTTTAATATAGGTATGATGGGTAGGTAGAGAATAAGTATAATTATGAATGTATACAGACCACACGGGTACATACCTCCTACCTCTGTGCACAAAAGGCCTAGAAGTAAACTCCATGATGAGCAAGCACAATCAGGATTTAAACCTTGGCTTTTTAATAAAAGAAGTAGGGTTCTTTGTAGAAATAGTTGATTCTGTGACAGGAGTAAGGACAGTACAAGCCCAGAATATTATGTAGTAACATAAAGTGAGGAAGTGCTCAAAATGAAAACAAAAGAATGAAGCTATGACAGAGGGACATGTGAGCAAACTGAAGGAGTTGTGAATGTTGAAGGTGGACAATTTAAAGAAAAAAATAAATAACTTAGTATTGGTTATTACTCATAATATAAAATAAATGTAAAAAAAAAAAAAAAGCAAACAAATTTTGCTAACAGAACTCCAAGTAAATTATTGAAATACTGTCCAGTCCAGGAAGTGGAGCTTAGTTCTCCGACACTGGAGTGTGAGCTGGACGTAGTGACTTATTTCTAAAGAACAGAGTATAGAAAAAAGGGGTGCGTGTGCGAGTAACTTTACAAAGGAGAAAACTTGCAAAATGTATCTCGGACTTGTGATCAAGGTTAACATCATCAGTGATGATTCCCGTTGATGGCACGTACCACTGACAGAATGTAATGAGAAAAACACTTTACCTTAGTGGTATTACTCTCTGAAAACTATAACCCCAGTCTAATCATGAGAAAACATAAAAAAAAAAAAATCACAATTGAAGGATGTTGTATGAAATACCTGACCAGCACTTTCAAAACTTTCAAGGTCACCAAAAAATGGGAGAGACAGAGAGCTTGTCACAGATGAGAAGAAATTAAAGAGATGTGACGAGTAAATACAGGAAGAAGAAAGGATATTAGTAGAAAGCTAATGAAATCTGAAATTTAGAAAATAATATTGCGCCCATCTTAGTTTCTTCATTTTACAAAAGAACCATGGTAATATAAGATTATACTGTAGGGGAAATTAAGCAAGAATTGTATTAGTTTTCTAGAGCTGCTATAACAAATTATCACAAAGCTTAAACAATACCTATTTTCTTTCACAGTCTGGAATCCAGAACTCCCAAGTCAGTTTCCCTGGACACAAATCAATGCATTGGAAGAGTCATGCTGCCTCTATAGGCTGTAAAGGAAAATATATTTCTGGACATAATGTTCACTTTTTTCAAAACAAGAGACTTTCGAATAGGTAAGGCTATCATTCAGGAACTTAATTTCACTGTGGCCTTAATGAAACTAGGTGACTGCACATTGTACAACGTTAACATCACAATCCTAAAGATAATTTTGCCTCTAAAACAATCTTCATGAATGCACTCTTGACTTCCTTGTTCCTCAAGCTGTAGACCAAGGGGTTCAGCATGGGGATGAGCATCGTGTAGAACACAGAGGACACTTTGTCTGTGTCCATGGAGTGATTGGAGCTGGGCCGTAAATACATAAAGATGACTGTTCCATAGAAGATGGAGACTGCAGTGAGGTGGGAAGCACAGGTGGATAGAGCCTTCTGATATCCTGCAGAGGAGTGCATCTTTAGAATGGTAACAAATATCAATATGTAGGATATCAAGATAACCAGAATCGCAAAAAAAATGTTGAAGCTTGCCACATAAATAAGAACCAGCTCACTAACATGCCTATCAGAGCAAGATAGAGCCATGACTGCTGGAATATCACAGAAAAAGTGATGGATCACATTGGACTCACAGAAAAAGAGGCTGAATGTGTCTCCAATGTGGATGGCAGCATTCAGGAAACCACAGATGTAGGAGCCTATGGCCAGACCTGCACACACACCTGTCGTCATGGTGGTGGTGTAGTGCAGGGGTTTGCACACTGCTGCGTAGCGGTCATAGGCCATTGATGCCAAGAGGTAATTTTCCACAGTGACAAAGGCTACAAAAAAGAACATCTGAGCAGCACATGCATTGTAGGAGATGACCTTCTCTTCTAGAATGAATCCACACGTGACTGCAGGAGTGACAGCTGAAGAGTAACACATATCCACCACAGACAGGTTACCAAGGAAAAAGTACATGGGAGTATGGAGACGAGAGTCCCGCAGAATCAGCACAATCATCCCCGAATTCCCAATCAGAGTGATGAGGCAGATGAGGGTGAACATGATAAAGAGGGGGATCTGCAGTTCTGGGACATCGGTGAGTCCTAGCAGGATGAACTGTGTCACTTCTGTCCTGTTCTTCATAAATGATGAGGTGCACAAAATGCTCTGTCGCTATGAGGAGAAACAGAACTAAACAAAGGAACGTCTTCCAATAAAAATAGGCTTGACAGCGAAACTCAATGCATTGATTATGTATAGATTTACACTGTTGAATTTGAAGGATCTTCATGGATCATCTCTCCAATTTTAAAGTTTATAAGTTTGCAAATTGAGATACAGAAAATTAAAAAGCTCAATGAATGACCTGTGCAGAGTGAACATATCCGCCAATTCATGTTTCCCAAGCCTACTAAAAGCATATACTTGCATGTTGCTCACCTGACAGAAACTGCTCTAGACATTTTAAATGTATATTTATTATATCCTCTTGAGAACATTATGAGTTCATTTAGTTATTACATTCATCTAAATTATGATGCACAAGAGGTTGGGTAATTTTTTATGTTCCACATATTAATTGACAAGCTGTGCTTTGGACCCAAGCCAACCTTTGAACCCACATTGAGCGGTTCCTGAGTCCCATGGTCTAAACTGTATTTAAATCAAATTGAATTCAACCCAGTTACATGCCCTTCCCCTCCATTGGTTCAAACTCAGTGCTTGGGGCTTCACAGTGAAGTAACTGAGAGATAGATAGAAGCACTGTAGATGCAGGAGGATCATTGGAGCGGTAGGGGCACATGCAACCAACAGAGGCAATTCTGAAGAGAAGGCTCAGCCTTGGCTATAGAGCTCAGGCTCTGGGATGAGGTGCATATCAAGCCCTACTATTTACTACCTGGGAATCATTATCCTAACCTAACTCACCTGAACCTCAGATAGCCATCTGCAAAATTAAGACAGTAATGAGATCTACTTTATTTGTAGTATTAGTATGAGAATGAAGTAAGGTAGTACATTAAAAAAACAATGAAATGCTGGGTGTTCAGTATAGTCGGATGAGTGCTAGCTGTAATATTACTATTAGGATAAGATGATTATCTTTAAGTTGGTTTGAGAAAAATGTGTGGCGACCTGCAGATTTTAGGTGGGCAAGAGTTTTCATGTTTCTTGCACACTAGCGCAACTGAGATTTTTATGTCTCCGGTGTTTCTCTGTCTATTTTTGCTTCACCTCCAGAAAATCCATGTGAGACACCATTCTGCTTAATTTCTTCCTGGAGTCCATATTTGAGCTTGAAATAGTCCCTTTTTCTTTAACTCATTCTTTCTATCATTACTGTCATCTCATAGCAGACTCACAGAGATCAGGGGTGACAGTTCCTTGTTTATGAGCTGTCTTTAGACTATAGATTTTGGAGGCATCACTATGGTGTAAAATATTTTATTTGAATATGTTCTTGTGTAGGGACAGTATTTGAAATCTTTTAATTTCAATTTGAAAGGCATATATCTTCTGCTAACTACTAACATCTTCCTCTTAAAACTTTTGCAACTTCTCTTCACTAGGCTATCCCATGACAATATTATATTTGCCAACCTTAACACACATGATCACACTTAACCATATAGTATGTTCTATAACCAATAAGGGCTTTATATGTAAGTGAGTGTATGTGTGTGTGTGCGTGTGCGTGTGTGTGTGTGTGTGTGTGTGTGTGTAAGGTAGGTAGTATTATTATTCCTACTTTACCATTAAGCAAATTGAGGATTTGAGAAGTTATGTGATGCTCTACAATTACACAGCTAGGATGAGAGTCAAGATTCAAGAGTTAAATCCACTTTTCATCTAATCAAAAACCTATGTTTGCAGCCATTCACAGTCAACATGTGTAGACGAGCTAGTAAGAAGAAGCCTGAGATTACAGGCAAAAATTTAAAATGCAGTTTGGATCTTGTTAATTCATATTAGACATTTTTGTAGTTTAAAGATCACTCTACTCTTTTCCTTTTTCTGTTTATTTGTTAGTTTTTGTTAGTTTTTGCCTCCAGCAAGAGGGCCAACATTTGGTAAACAAGATGAAATTACTACTTGATCAATCAGAGGATCATCTATGTTACTTTTTTATTCATAGTTTTAGGAAAGCAGAATGATGTTTCATAAGTATCAGTAAGCTCCCTACTGGTGGAAATTTTGACATCAATACCCCAGTCTCACCTCATTATTCCAGAAAAACATTGAAGATATCTATTTCTGTTCTCCAATGACTCAAAATAGGTGTAGCTGCCCCACTGGTTTTGCATGAATTACATTTCTTACTAAAAATGTTCATGGAATATAGATGCTTACCTGTCTGCTAGTAGAGAAAAAAAAAAAAACAACAGTCAATTCTGAATAGTGAGTCTGAACGTCAGCTGTAGAATATGCACAAATACTATTAGAGAAGCTCTCTCTCTGGTAATGGTCATAGATTCCAAAGTCTCTAAGGCAGGGGAAAATGGAGGGAAGAATATTAACATGGTTCACTTCCAGAACCTACCATGCACCCTTCCTGTGCCCTTAGAGGAGGCACCTACCTCCTCCTTATTTGTAAAATAAACATAATAATATTACCTCTATCATGTAATTCACAGAACTGTGTCTGTAAATAACCAGTAATAGAATACCTGTAAATAATCTCAACAAGAGATTCTCATTTTACAGTCGATCCACATAATTTTCTCTGACTATGGTTGCAGGTTCATAGCGAATCCTGGAATACTAAAAAGTATAAACATTCAGATGAATCGATGATCACCAAATGAGTTCAGCATGCACACTGGTCCCTCCAAAGTGATGTCACACTGAGTCATGTTGGGATTTCAAAGGCTACGGCTTAGGGGTGTGGAGAGAATTAGAGGGACATGGAGCTCTCTGGGAACTGCCCCTGTGAGAGCGTCTACAGCACCTCATTTCACCTTCTCAGGAGAGAAGCAATTATACTGCCTGTGGGGACATGCTGATTATTTTCCTCCTACACATGTTTTTGTATTACTTGTGTTTTCTTGTTATTTTTGTGAATTTATAATTAATGCATAATTTTTGTACAGTGATACCCACATTTTAGTGTATAGTTCTAAGAATTCTGTCAAAGGTATGGTCAAGTAACCACTATCGCCTGAACAAATTCTTATGATGTTCTTTTGGTAAACCCCTTCTCCTACCCACTACCCCTGTCAACCAGTAAAGTGTTTTGTCTAAATAATTTTGCTTTTGTGAGAATGTCTTGAACTGTAATCCTAGCATATAGACAATTCGAGTCTGTAATCTTTCACTTGGCACTTGAGGTCCATCTGTTTGGGTGTCTGTGCCACACTGGAACATTCCTATTGCAGAGTAGCATTCTGTTACATGGACAACATGGAACGTCTGCCTACTCTGTTCCACAGTTGAGGAACATTTGTGCTGGGCCCAGTGTTTGGTAATTACCAATAAAGCTCACATAAGCATTTGCCTAAACATTTCTGTGTAAATATAGGTTTTCATGTCATTTGAAACATATGTAGGAGTTGGATTGCTTGGTCATATGGTAAGTATATGTTTATTTGAATGAGAAACTGCCAAACTATTTTCTGCAGTGGCTCTACCATTTCGAATTCCCACTAATGATTCATTCAAAATGTTTTACATTTTTACCAGTGTTTGGTATTTAAACATTTTTTTTAAATGTAACTTAACTTTTATATCATTTTCATTTCTGTTCTTTCTCAAAGACATCTCAACAAGCCTACTTAGCAAATCCTTTTTTTAAAACGCTTACGCAGTTCTGTGCTGGGGATGTTTTTCTCCAACAAATGAGGTAGATTTATTCCTTCCTTTGCACAGTCACCTCTGAGCCCACATTTCCAAGCTGACTCATTACACTCTTATTAAAGCAGGTAAGTGCTATGGTTACCCAAGTTTTCCGTGTACTCATTTGCACAATTCAAATTTGGGTAAGTGACTTAGCCTCTTCAAACTTCAACTTCTCTTAGATAGGAGGAAAAAAATAATTATCTCATCATCTCCAATGGATTTTCAAAATTATCACATGACATAGTACCAAGTGTAGCACTATTTCTATCACATATCAGGTAGTTTATAAGGTTAAATATTAATATTTGTTACTTATAGAGATTGATATTGCATGGATCATAAAAAATAGTGAAACTCAAACAGTTGATCTGCTTACCCATGTGTGCTTGCCCCTTTTTCAGATAGGGAGAGACACGTAATAGTTCTGGGCAATGCACTGTGGGAAGAATCGATATTTTGGTTGAAGCATACACACTTTTCTCCTGCCATGGTAATCTTTAGTCTTACTGTTTCCGCAGGCACAACTCCTCTCCTTCTGGGACACTTATAATGCATATATTGTATTATGGTTTCTCATAAATACTTAGGTGTTCTTTATTTTTTTTCTTTTTTGCTCCTCTGCTTGGGTAATTACGAATAACCTATTTTCAAGTTCATTGATTCTACTCGTTCAAGTCGACTATAAAGCTCTTTCTGAATTTTTTAGTTCAGTCATTGTATTCTTCAGCTCCAGAATTTCTGTTTGGTTCTTTTTCATGGTTTCTATCTCTTTGTCGAACTTTTCATTTCGTTTATGTATCATGTCCTGATTTTGTTTAGTTGTCTATTTGTATTGTCTAGTAACTCACTGAGCTTCCTTAAGATGATTATTTTGAATTCCTCCTCTGGCAATTCACAGATCTCCATTTCTTTAGGTTCAATTACTAATTCGTTTTATTCTTTTTATTGTATCATATTTCTCTAATTCTTTATGTTCCTTGAAGCTTTTGTTGTCAGTATGTTTGAAGAAACAATAACTCTCCCCAATTTTATATACTGACATTAATCAGAAAAGGCTTTTCACCAACTAGCCTAGCTAGAGACTCTGAGAGCTTCTAAGCCCCCCCTTTTTTAATGTATGTGTACACTCCAGCCCTTTCTGTCTCTCCTGGGAAAGAAGTCTTACATTTGTGCATCTTCCTTCAATCTCTTAGAACTGTGCTGGCTGGAGTGAAACATTCACTCTTTTTCTCTAGGGCAGTGCACAAATAGGCCAGGTCATTGGATATATGCTCCATTCCTCTCCATTACTCTTGGGGAAAAGATTCAGAGTGTGCATCTTCTCCCAATGTCACAGAGCCATGTAGGTGTAGTAGACCACCCGCCTCTTTTCCCTGGGGCAACGCACTCTAAGGTGGGAGATGTTGAATATACACCCCCCTCCTCTCCCTTCCTCCTGTGGGTGAAGTTTCAGGACTATGTGGCTTCATCCAATCTTACAGAACCATGCTGGCTGCCCCAGGGCAGTGCACTGAAAGTCCAAAGACTTTGGGTGATTGCTCCTGACAATAAAAAAAATGCTGAGATGTTCTAAGTTAAAATTACAGTGGCGGGAGAGTGAGGGACAGAGACAAAACAGCCTGTTAATAGCTGTGGACCAGCTCTGACAAAACACTGTTCACATTCCTGTATATCCATTGGAATTTAGGATTCATTTCCAGGTGGCTATTTCTGCAATTATTCAAAAAGGAGAATAGCCAGGTGCCATCTAATCAAGAGCCTCCACTTCTTATTTACACATGAATTTTGTGAACTCTGCTATGGACTCTGCTGCCCCCAGCCCTGATTCCCTTTCCCCCATCCCCATTGTCTATAGCTAATCTAAATCCTTTCAGAATAGCTTACGTCTTTCTCCCCCTATTTGATGTATAAATCACTTGCAAAATTCTTGGATGTCCGACATCTTTTTTTTATCTGGCCATGATGCTGGTGGTTTAGACTTAATGCTCCCAAAACTTTTTCTTTCTTTCTTTCTTTCTTTCTTTCTTTCTTTCTTTCTTTCTTTCTTTCTTTCTTTCTTTCTTTTTCTTTCTTTCTTTCTTTCTTTCTTTCTTTCTTTCTTTCTTTTCTTTCTTTCTTTCTTTCTTTCTTTCAATGACGACGACTGACGAGCGGTGACGCCGAGCGACGACAACCTGACTGAACAAACCAGCATTCCTGACGACAATGCATTTTAAAATTTTGCATTCATTTCATTTCGCATTCCATTTTCATTTCATTGCATTCTGGGCTACATTCATTCATTCATTTCGTATGTTTTATTCATTTTAAACAATAATAATATCCAATAATATCTATATCTCTCTCTCTCTCTCTCTCTCTCTCGTCTGTCTTTCTGGTATTTTTTGCTAGCAATGACTTAATAAACTTTTTCTTTTAAAAAGACTTTCAGCTGTGGAAATTAATTTTTTTTGTCTAACACTCCATTCTTGGGAGAAGTCACAAGCCAAGGCTGTCTGTCTCAGAGCTGAGCAGTACCTGCTTGAAGGAGGGTCTGATATGCGTAAAATGAAATTGCCATTTTTGTCTATTTCAATGTGGCTATGTTCAGTTTTGTGCTTATCATATGTACTACAACTTCTTAACTGGATTTTAGACCTCTCATAAAGGAATTTTGGTTCATATATTGTTCCTGAGTTGGTATATCTGTGGGGAGATGAGGGCTGAGACTTCTCATTCTCTGTATTGTCGATGTCATTCTAATAAATTATTTTAATAGAATGAAGGGAAAAGACATATATGTTCATCTCACTAATTCATAAAAAGCATTTGAGAAAAATAGTACATGCTCTGCCAGTTTCTGGTTCTGCCTATAAGGAGTTTGTAAGTCACCACTCCATCTTAATAACAAGTGAAAAGCTGAACAGACTTAAAAAATCAACATCTCTTTTGAGATTCACAAGAGAAGTGAGGATACAGGTCAAAACACTACCCCTCAAATTGGAGAGACAGACAGGTGAATACCGGGAGTCATGGCTTCGTAGAGGAGATACTTGTGAGTAGAAAATGCCAAGGGAACCAGCACCAGGGTGAGAAAACCTAAACTATATTGACAAGTTGTTGGAAGCTCCATGAGGACAACTCTGAGAATTAAAGACTCTGGGGGAGCTAGCAATAGGAGATTCTCCACAAATTTTGTATGATTTACCTCCAGGAGCTCAAATTGTCACAGTGAATACTATAGAAAAATTCCCTTGGGCTTCTTCTGTAGTGTGTGTGGTAGGGAAAGGAATCATTGTGAACTATGCCACAGCACTCAGCTCTTTCTGACAAGGTCTGCCCTCAGGAGAAACTAGTTAACCAGAGCATAACGTGCTGATGTATTATCAGAGCCTTACTGACCTGGTAGGGAAAAAAAGCATCCAATTCCAGTCAGCTCGAGCCTACCAGGTAAGAGAAGGGATATATCCAACTCCAGCCTACTCTAGCCATCCTCTCTCACCTAAAAGGGGAGGAAAAAATGGAGAAACACTTGTGAAGTTCACAGCACAGAGACTTAGGCTTACTGTGACCTAATCATATAACTGTACACTACTTTCTCTCCTCCACACTTCATACAACATTACTTAATGACTGTTGATAGCAGTTCCTTTTACCTGGCACATAGTGTCTGGCTATCAAGAAAAAAATCACAGGGTATACCAAAAAGCAAGAAACACAATTTAAAAAGACAGAAAACATTGGAATTAGATATGATAAGGAGATTGGAATTATAAAACCAGGAATTTAAAGTAATTGTGATTAGTATATTAAAGGATCTAATAGATAAAGTAGACAGTATGAAAGAAGAGATGGGAAATGTAAGCAAAGAGATAGAAATCCTGATAAAGACTCAAAAAGAAATGTTAGACCAACACTATCCAGTTTCAAAACTTACAATAAAGCCACATAATCAGGACAATGTGGTATTGATGGAAAATCACACAAATAGATTAATGGAACAGAATAGAGAGCTCAGAAACAGACCTCCGTAAATATGGTCAACTAACCTCTGATGAAGGAAAAGGGCAGTAACTTACAGGAAAGATATTATTTTTAACAAATGATGCTGTAACAACTGACATCCGCATTCAAAAGAAATATATCTAGACACAAACCTCATACCCCTCATAAAAATTAATTTAAAATGGATTATAGACCTAAATATAAAAGTAAAACTATAAAACTCATAGAAGATAACAGGAAAAAATCTAGATGACCTTGAGTATGGTGATGGTTTTATATACACAACACTAAAGGTATAATTCATGGAAGAAATAACTAATAAGCTGGACTTCATTAATATTAAAACTTCTCTGTGAAAAATAATATGAAGACAATGGAAAAACAAGCCACAAACTTGGAGAAAATACTTGTAAATGACACATCAAATGAAGGACTGTAATCCCAAATATACAAAGACCTCTTAAAATTTACAACAAAACTCTAAACGACTTGATTATAAAGTGGGCCAAAGACTAACAGACACTTCATCAAAGAAGATATACGGATAGCAAATAAGCACTTTTACGACATGAATGGACCTTGAGACAATCATGCTAAGCGAAATAAGCCAGACAGAAAAAGTTGAAAACCGCATGATATCACTTATATGTGGGATATAAACCTAAAAGCAACAAACAAACAGGACAGACAAACAGAGACTCATGGACATGGACAATGGACTAGTGGTTACCAGAGGGTAGAAGGGGGAGGCAGATGAGGTAAAAGGGGTCAAATATGTGGTGACAGAAAGAAATCTAACTATGGAGGTGAACACACAATGCAATATAGATTCTGGAGTTAGAACACTGAGTGGAGTATATCATGAGTCAAATGATGGGACTGAAATGTCGATCAATGATGTTTCGCTTGAGAAAATGATGCCCACCCATAACAAGGTAGCCTCCTGGTAACATAAGTGGAAGTCAGAACCTGCAAAACTATTTTAGGTTTCCTTCACTTTTCCTTTCCTGTATCTTCACCATTTCTTTCAAAATTCTTCTTTCTAAACACCGCTTACCCCCTCATGCGGCCTTTTGGATTTGTGAGTCTGTCCTTGGTATTGACTTGCCCAGAAAGTAACCTCTCCATCCATTGACGTTCTCTATCTATGCCTCTCTTGATGGAATTTTATTAAAATACATTTTACCATGTAGTGTGGTTAACTGAGTATATGTCTCCACTACGAATCAATAAGCACCTTGAGTCCAGACAACAAGTCAAAAATATCACTTGTATGTTGCCACGGTAGATTTCTCCAACTTTTTTCTTACGGTTTAACTGGTGGATGAAAGGAAGGGTTCGTTACAGTGGTGTTTCTGTGTGGGAATTCCTTGCCAGTGTTTCTCAAAAAAAAAAAAAAGTATTTATTTTTAAATTCAAATTTAAATCCAAATAGTTGAGAAATCAGGAAAGTTGCGGAAAGTATTATAATTCTCCTGCAAGAATCATAGCATAATAATCAACACAGAGAGATGATAGGTTCAGTTTTTTGCAAGAGCAAAAAACATGACATGCAGAGTCCAAGGTTAGGTCTGCATTTCTGAACCAGGACAAGAAGCACTGCAAGAGAAGCAGTCGTGATCCAAGCAGTCAGCCCGCTGTTTCCAGGTGTGAGTTCGTGGTCCCATCTGCTGAACAGTAAGTCATTCTTGCAAATAAAATTAATATTCATAAGTTTAAATGCTTAGGATATTTTAAACAAATCCTATGTGATGTACCAAGAAATAACAAATTTTGGAAGCAAGTAAGTCCTTAAATTGGCAATTTTGACATGTGATTCTGTGTAGGGCTAGTAATTTTATTGGGAGATCTGAATGCTTAGTTATTAAAATACCACCCAATAATATTCATGGGTGTTTTCCAGTGTTCGGTTATTCGGTATAGTCTACAGTACTTGGTATATACTAATATACTTAGTGTTATAGTTATTAAATAAATTTAAATACCTATAATAATAAGTAAAGAGTTTAAGAGTGTTGAAAATATTTTAAGAATGACATACTTTTATGTGTTTCTGAAAATTCTCAGGAATTGTGTTTTTTAATTCTCCCATGTTGAAGACCAAGGATACCATATAGAAAGTGTGCGTTCATGCGTGTTTGTGATGTGTAATTACAACCGGTAAGTGTAGATGGAGAAATGGCTAAATGAAGAAATGATCGAATGAGAGATTACACAACAGTGCATCCTGGGCAGATAGTTTGTTTTACGGATATTGGATAGGTCAAAATAACCGGCTGCAACACCCATCAAGACTCTCAACAGGTGTTTTCATAAAGATGACCACGTTTCTCTCTCTCTCTCTCTCTCTCTCTCTCTCTCGTGACTTTAAAAAACACATTGTCAAATTATAGATTCTAGTGAAATTCAGTAGAAGCTAGAAATATGGTGATGATTGTGATGGGGCCTGTCTTTGCCTACTAGCTCCAATTTGAGAATTGACCTAGTTGCTCCTTATTGGTTTCAATCCAACTCTCATGAGAAAGAAAAAGTATGGTGTTCATAGCTTTGTTAAAGAGGCTACTCAACAGAGATGGGCAGACCACATACTTGGTGATTGTTATGAAACTATTTTAGAAACACCCCTCTATGTCATAATACAACAATTCCTTCAATAAATGCTTTTTATGCATTCATTTACTTATTTTAAACAAATATTTCAAAAGAATCTGCTATTTGCCAAAGTCCCTGACTCCATGGATCTAACATTCATGAGCAGGGACAATAAATAGACAAATGGTAGAGAGAGCAGGGATTTAGTATAAGAAGAAGAATGTTAAGGGTCAGTGACTTGGGGATGAAGAAGGGACCATTTTGTATGTCAGGCACTGGGTTATAGGTTTGAATTTATAGACAAAAACACAAAATTCTTGCTTTCGAGAAGTTTAAAGACTATTTGGGAAATAAGCACACAATTATAAGTCCATCTTTTTTTTCTCTAGAGAAGAATAATATCTGCAAGACCGTGGTATAAGATATGCCACTGTCTTCCTCAGTATAAGTTTTAGTTAAGTTCTGTGTGTTCTCCAAGAAGGTATATTATTAGTATATACCAAATACTGTTTTTTTCTGTAACCAAGGAGTTCTTAGGAACTCTAGTTCCAAAATGTCTGCATTGACAACTCTCTTCCATATGCACATAGGAGGCTACAAGCAAGTCCCTGAAGTTATACATAAGTGCCTGCTGCCGGCTTGTTCTATCCTGGGTCTTATTTCTGAGAAACTGCCACATATTTGTTCTCTTCTATCTTGTCCACTGTGGATTAACTTCCTATTAGACTGTTTGGGAGGATGAACCTTTGCTCTGGATGTTATCATTCATTGGGGCATCCTTGGCTCCACACTGTCTCCTAGCTTCTGCTTCCAGAATCCCAGCAAAGATTTAACATCTCACCTCTGCTTATCTGGGAGAAAAGATAAGGCAAGAAAAGATTTTCCATTGACTATCATATGATAATAGACTCAAATTCCACTTGAAGCACAAGGGAAAAAGCGGTGAGTTTGTTTTGTTTTTATTATATTTTAATTGAAGCGTAAATAGCATACAATAAAACGCACAGCTTTCAATTGGTTCAGTTCCATGTGTTTGGGCAATTGTATTCAACACTGAAATATTTTCATTGGCTAAAAATTCTCTTGTGCTCTTTTCTCATCAATGTCTCTCCCTGCCCAACCGACCATTGCTCTGTCTGACTCCCTTCACTAACAGGTTTTGTCCATTCAAGAATTTCATGTAAATGGAAGTCATACAGTATGTATTCTTTTGTGTCTGTCTTCTTTCACTTAACGTAAGGTTTTTGAGATTCAGACAAGTGGTTGTGTGTTTCAACAGTTTGTTCTTTTTAATTCCCGAGTAATATTCCGTTGTCTAAATATACTACAATTTGTTAATCCAATTTCTGTATCCACTGTAAGTCCATCTTTTTTTTTTTAATTTTAATATCTCCTTTGCACTCTTTTTCTTTGGTCTTTTTTGCTTGACGTATGAAATGGGCTTTTATCATTGGATAATTTCTCTGACTGATTCACATCTTCCAGTTCTTCTCCATTCCCATCTCTCACTGTTCCAGAGCCTAGCACACCTGTGACTCAACCAGGCCTTTCTATAGATGTTTTGTTTCTGAGCCCTTGGTGATTGTATTAGCATTTATCTCAGACGAGCTAAGAGAAGAGGCTGGGGTTTGAGAGCTCTTAAATTATACTTTAGGAGGAAACAAAAGAGGAAAAGCTAAAATCTATTGAGCTGTTATGTTCCAGGGATCAAGTCAGGTGTTTTACAAACGTCATCACCAGCTTACTGATATGAAAAGAGAAGCCTTCAGGAGTTAAGTGATATGACCAAAGTCACATACCCATTAAGTGGCAGAGCTGGAATTCAACCCCAGATCTGTCCTATATCAAAGTCCCTGCTCTTTCTACTACATCAGCCTGAGGTCATTGGACTAGGAACCACTTCATGTGGGTTCTAGTTCTGGTTTTGCCAAAACTAATCAGCTGATGTTAACAAGTCACCCATCCCCCTGGGGATCAATTTACTCATTTGTACAACGAGTGATGTTCTATTAGACCTTTGTGGTGCCTGTCAGCTCTAGAGATTCTATGACTGTTCATTGAATTACTCTGCTTTGTGTAATTTATGAGCAACTAGAAATGTTTGGTAAGGAGCTGGTAAATGCAAATCTAAACACTTTATTCTGACATTAAAAGCATGCCAGGGTCAGGCCCCAAGCTACAACTTTACGACTTTATTTCTTACTTCTTTGTATAAAACTCAGTCTTGGCAACACTGGTCTTTCTGCTGAACGCAGAACATGCCATGCATGTTCTCACCACCTGGCTCTCACTCATATCATCCCCCTGCTTCAAAATCCCTCTCTGTATCTCTCCACCCATATAAAACCTACCTGTTTTAGAAGAATGGCTCTAGTTCACTTCCTCCATAAAATATTTACTTCCTACCCCAGGCCACAAGTAGTTCTCCATCTTTAGAATTCTTGCAGCATTTCCCCTATTATGCTTGATGTCTTACAGTGACCATTTTGCTTGTCTCCACCTGCCTTTGACAAGTACAAACTCTGGCTTCTTGTGCACATGTTGTATCTGCAGATCTACTGATAGAACCTGAGTGTTAGCCCTCGTGACTTTTTCATAATACTTAGGCCAGAACAAGATATAGAGTAAGGCCTGAGTAATATTTCATCAAAAACTTCAACCAAATAAAATGCAGTCAGAAGCTCAGGAGATTTTTCCAAGTCCTTCTGTTTAGATAGGACTAACATTCAAGTTCTAGCTCCACAGTTTCACAGCACAGAAAATGGGCTTCCTGTTCCTACAACCCTGAACCAGGGTAAATCTGAACTCTGGAGGAAAGATTGCAATGAGCAGTTATCAACAACCACAAACCAAATGGTCAGGACAACTGAGAACTTGTATCCCTGAAGGAAAAATTTCTGGGTCCGACAGAAAACAATCCAGATCAGTCAAAGTATGAGCCAAGGGTGAGGGAATCTAAGGAATGATAGAGGGAAGAGATAAAAAAATATCCGATAGAGCCTCGGGGCCAGCTACAGACATGAGGACTGTGACACGCTTAGCTGTTACTTTTGCTGCACTATGTTATGAGGCGTATCCAAGCATTAGAAGGAAGAAACTGATTTGAGCTGTGTCTCTGGCTATACACTCCCTTGCTCCTGTCCATTTCAGGGTCTGTTTTTCCAGCCTTTTGAACAGTATATCTAAGAAGCACTCAATGTCAATTCAAGATGTTTCTTTGCAATATTACAAAGCCAGAGTTTATTTCTTTGGTTTGCATTTAAGAGCCCTGAATGCTGAATCACTAAGTCTCCAGAATCCCTTCCTACATGGACATCCTTTCAAGCAGTTCAGAAGCCATGGACTATCCCCTTCCATTAGAAATAGCATCTCTTTGGAGTCATAATCCCTAGTACAAGAACTGAACTCAATTCTCAAAGTATCTACTAAGTAAGTGCTCCTCCTCTACTAGGCACTAGAGGGGAAACAGAGAAGGGACTCTCAAAATGCTTACCATCTCACTGGGAGCATAAGACACACTGCACACAATTCACTTGCTACGGAGAGCAGTAACCAATTATGTCACAAAGAGGAAGTCACAAGTAGGAAGAGGCACCTGAACATGAACAAACAGAAAAACAGGGCTGCCTGCCTATTCCTCATTTACCTCATTGAGACTGGGATTTGAAAACGACTGTTGGTCTTGGGGAAAACATCTCAGGGATATAATCCCAAAGGATTTAGCAGGAGCTAATGCCCCATGGGAACCCAACACGGTGACTCTGGTTCTAGGGGAAAATGTGCTAGAAAGCACATAAGAGCAGCTCTCAGTCTCCCTGCTGCGACTCTGTCAACAAGTTAAGTTATTGGGTCTAAATTCCAGCAGCTTCCTGAGATCTTACCATTTTTCAGAGGTAAGCCTTTTTAGGTTTTAGTGCTGCTCTTAACCAGTGAGGCAGGTGCCTCAGAGACTCAGCATAATTTGTGCAGGACCGCTGGTTGATGGAAGAGGTAGGATAGAAAGGCGAGATTGGAGATTGTCACTCAAAAACACCCAGTTCCGGATTCTGACCAAACCCCAATCATCCCGGGGCTTAGTGAATTTTCTCCCAGTTGTTTCTACTTCCCCAAACTCTTCACTTTAATGATTTCTCAAATTTCTGTCTTCTTAGATTTAAAGGATGAGGATGAAAAATAAGAAAGTTCTTATGATTGGATTGTTCATTTTTAAGTATTTCTTTCAGGGATATTTAGCATCTTTAGAATATGGAGTACACCTTATATAGTGTCCTGAATTTGGGGCATTTGGAGCTAACTGTAGAATCACATAAGAATTATATTAGAGTTTAAAACATATTCATTGCAAAGTATCTATTACGTCTTGTCTCTTCTTTCTAAGACATTTCCTGAAGCTCTGCAACTGCTGACACAGTTCCTTACTCAGTAACCTTTTCTCCCGCTTCATTCCCCTCCAGCCCAGAGGGAGAACCTCTTTCTCTTCAATGGCTGTAGCTGAACCCCACATTGGGGTTCCTTGTGGGATATGAAGACCCTGTGTTTTTCTTCAGATCAACAGAAACATGCATCAAGGAAACCAAACCACCATCTCTGAATTCCTCCTCCTGGGGCTCTCCAACCAGGCTGAGCATCAGAGG
>NW_024356248.1:3660622-3836980 GCF_902729225.1 Pteropus medius
TTTCTATCGTGTTTGTCGTCATTGACAATTTCCTCTTAGGAGTCATGGCCTATGACCGTTTTGTGGCTATCTGCCACCCTCTGAACTATATGACCATCATGCGACCCAGGCCCTGCATTTTGCTCACAGTTGTTCCGTGGGTCCTCAGTAATATTGTTGCCCTGACACACACTCTTCTGCTCCTTCGATTGTGCTTCTGTGACAGCAACACTCTTTCACACTTCTTCTGTGACTTGGCCCTTCTGCTCAAACTGTCTTGCTCAGACACAATGATCAATGAGCTTGTGCTGTTTATCGTGGGTTTATCAGTCATCACCTTCCCCTTTGCCCTCATCCTCTTCTCCTACATCTGCATTGTCAGGGCTGTGCTGAGAATCTCATCCACGGAGGGAAAGTGGAAAGCCTTCTCCACCTGTGCCTCTCACTTGACAGTTGTATTGCTCTTCTATGGAACCATTGTGGGGGTTTATTTCTTCCCCTCGTCCACTCACCCTGATGACAAAGATAAGATTGGTGCAGTACTATTCACTGTGGTGACACCCATGATGAACCCCTTCATCTATAGCCTGAGGAATAAAGACATGAAAGGTGCCCTGAGAAAGCTTATCAACAGGAAGAGCTTCTTCCCTTTGATGCCCTAGGCATCAGAATTCCTTTTATCCCCATAACCAGATGGACGATTCTGTCCAGAGTTTGTGGCATAGTTGTGATGGTTCAGCTTTTAATAAAGCTTTCCGATATCTGCCTCCTATTCCAATCTCTGAGGGGCTGGGGCTTTTTCATGTAGCTCTGATCTTGGAAACAAGCCCCCTAATTCCCATAAGTCACAACCATAAAACATGTCTTGAGTATTATCTATGTTACTGAAAACTTTGATGAGGATTGTTTAAAATTGGGCAATAATTAGTGCATGTAGTGCTTACAGTCTATATTTGGCAGCTTTGAAAATAATTATTCTAATTCCTTTATTCAATCTAGATTTCTCTAGGTCAACTTTTCTCAATATTCTGTCAAGGTACTATTCAGTGAGATGTTCAATAGTTGTAAAGATGAAAGATCCTACATTCGAATAATTTAGGAGAACTCTGAGTTAAATAAAGTAAAATGTCTTAACTAGACAAATTCTCAGAGCCTTTAGTATAGAAAAAATCTCCAGGAAGTTAACATGGTATGCGGCATTTCTCAAAATTAAACTTATTCGATCAGACAGGACCTGATTCATCACAGTCTAGTTCATGGGTCTGGTGTTGTGCAAAACACATTTTGGGAAATGTGTTTTAATGGAAAACCAGAGAGTGCATATGTAGAAAACATCAGTTCTTGTCCTGCCTCACTTGTCCCCAAGTGTCTGTGAGACTTTAGGCGTGTCAGCCCACTTTATTGAGCCTATTTTCTCATCTGTGAAATGAGGCCATTGGTCCCAGTCGTTTCCAACTGTGAGTGTACATCAGAATCACCCGGGGCAACGTTTTCAAAATTTACGTGCTTAGACCTGCAAGGATTCCTTTGCTAGACCAGCTGCAGTGGTCTTGGGTTCAGCTTGGCAATTAAACTCACAAGATATACCAAGAATCAAGCTTTAAGAAAGCTTTCAGAGAGGATATGGGACAGCCATCCAATACACACAGTGACAGTGTAGTAGATGTCTCATGGTTCCCAGGAATGTCTTCTAAATATCTCAGTCATTCCACACTCAGGCTGTGCATGGTCATGAGTGTTGAGCGGGTATGGACCAGCTCAGTTCAAGGAAACTTCAGCCCAGGAGTTCCTGGAGCATTAAGACTTGCCTATCACATAGCCGCCTCAGAGGTCAGTAACTAGCACTCATTTTCTGGTGCAGCTGCATCTCAGCAAATACAGGTTACTCATCAATTACAGATTTCTCCATAACAAATTTTAACCAACAGATACAAGTGCTCTCATCATGTCAAAGCCATTTCAGCAGAACTGTCATGTATCTTGGATCTGGTCTACACCTACTCAATTCTTAGATTAGATGCAAGAGGGATTTGATTGAGAGTCAAACCTCGGATTGCCCCGAGGCTGAGAGAAAGCTGCAAACTAGCTGTGACTGCTTTCCTTCCAAACCCCACCCTGAATCTACTAACCCAGACTCTAAGGAAGGAATCAGGCACTTGTATTCTGAAAACACCCCTCAGTGGCCCCGAAGTGCTAAGAATCATTGAATCACATGAGCTCTGAGTTTCACTCCAGCTCTAGGATTTTGTGAATCTAGATGCCTACTGGTTGATGGAGATGTTTTTCAGATATTTGCCTAAAAAATATTCTGTAGTTACCCAGAAAAGTGTGTTCTTTTTCCCTGTCCAAATTCTCTTGTTAAATATTTCTGTCTCTGGAGCAAATCAGTACTAATTATTCAATCCAATTTCTCTAGCAATTGCTCTGTAGTATAGAACACTCTACTGCAAAAGACCTGATTCTAAATCTTGGCTTTTCAGCAAGTTGCGATCCATCTGTGTATCTAAGGAAAACTATTTAAACATTTAAACTTATCTTCTTCATCTGTAAAATGGGAAAAATAACCTCATCATCCCAAAGCCATTTGTGGCTAAATTTACAGGGATGTTGGACAATTACCATACTGCCTAGTATGTCATAGACACCAAAAAAAAGAGGGGTGGGGGGCGTCCTTTTTTTATAACTGTCCCTTGGCCTCCAACTCTAATCTATGTTTATTTGCCCCCAGTCTGGGTTTATTTGCTCCCAGTCTAGGTTTACTTCTATTTTTCTCTTAAGTTATAAAAATCCAACTTCTTTAAGAGGAAATATACAATCAGCCACTTGCCTTTCTCTATAACATCTCTTAAGCTTTTACGTTTCATTTGAGTTTTCATTACAAATGGAAAGCCACCTGCTTTTATGTGGGTTACCAACTAGCCTCTTAATTGTCCTGCCTTCCTTAAGTACCTCAAAATCTACTCTATTCCACCCACAACTTCAACATGAAACATCACAGAGCTCTGCTTTTATTATGCCACGTGCAGTAGTAGAGAGTCCTAGATTTGTAACCAAGAGACTCGGAGTCTGGCCCAATTAACTCTGCAGCTAACTCAGTCTGTGACAAGCCATGTTATTAACCTCAGTTTCTTTTCCTGTAACGTAACAATTAGGCTAATGTGAACAGAAGTTTTTATATCAGCAGATATCTTGAAAACGGATTTATGCAAAACAATATGCAGAAAGAGACTGAGGAGGAGAGTCAACGAAAATTAACAGTGGTCATGGCAGATTGTATTTTCCAGAAAACGGTCACAACAATATTTTCATTCCACATGCTGTTGAAGGACTTGGCCTTTTCCCCATTATAAGACATAATCTGTGTCCCTCCTCTTGAACCTGGAGGGCTTTGGGGACTCCTCTGACACATAGAGTATCCCAGAAGAGGTGGTGTGTGATTTCTAAGAACTCACTAAAAAAAGTCAATGCAGCTTCCACTTGGTGCTCTCTCTCTCAGAACATACACCTCTGGGGCCCTGAGTTATCATGTAAAAGGTCCCACTACTCTGACGCCGTCATGCTGGAGAGGCCGTATGGACAGAACACATGGAGTTTAAGAGAGAAGCCCAAGGAGCCCCAGCTGTTCTAGCCTACAAATTTTTGTGTTCCCCGAACAGTCTTCTGACATATGAGTAGGTGAAGCTTCAGCTTATCCCAGTCCCAGCTCTGACTGCAAGCACATGAGACCTCAAGCAAAAACTGCCCAGCTGAGTCCAGTCAACTCCTAGGACTGTGAGAGATAACAGTAAAATGATGGTTATTATGTTAAGTCCCTACACTTTGAGGTGATTGGTTATACAGCAATATGTAACCAAACAGTTGTTTTGTTTCATAGGATAGAGCGATTTATATTACACCCGGTGGTGCTTTAACATTTTACAGTGAATGACATTTTAGGAAGAAAAATAGTTTGTTTTTTTTTTTAATTTTTTATTTTAAAGAAAACAAATTGTCTTGCCTATTAAAACTATTAAACTCACATGGTGCCAGAATCTTCTCAGTTATATAAACATCGACTGAGCAGATCTGTAATTTTCTTTTTATTCTGGTTTCCTCTAGCCCATATCTGATATAATAAGAGCCATCGGGGTTAGATTCAAGTTGTTTAATTTAAGTCGGTTGCCATCTTTGCGTGCCTGTCCTGGTCCTTTATTATTTCCAGCCGGTAGGCTCCATAGGAGGCTATATCCATTCTAAGGTGTGGCTCCCACTGCAGTGAGTAATGGGGGAGCTTTACCAGGCTCTGAGTCTGGCCCTGGGACTAAAAGGATGAATAATTCACAGTCTACGGTGTCAATGCCATCAAAACCTAACGAGAGAATCTGACATAAAAATACTTTTAAGTGATTTTTAAGACTGGATAAGCAAAGGCAATATTTAGTCAATAATTAACGTCATTAGATTTAGAAAGCATAAAGATTTTGTGCAAAGCACAGTCAACTGAATTTTGTGTTACTCTTATTCTTCTGTGTTAACCATACTTGAGAAAAGCCAACTTGTAGTTTTGTGAATAAATTAACAGAAACCCCTACACTTTACTAAGTGTAAGTAACACAAATGCAAGAGAAATGAATAGAAAAACAAACAAACAAAATCCATACATTAGAAGTATAACTTGTAAAACCTAATGTATAGTGTCAGCAACAAACAATCAGAACAAACAAGCAGAGATTCATGGACATGGACAATAGACTAGTGGTTACCAGAGGGCAGAGGGGGAGGGGGAAAGGGGGAGGGAGATGGAGTAAAAGGGGTCAAATATGTGGTGACAGAAAGAAATCTAATCATAGACGGTGAACACACAATGCAATATATATATATGCCTTACTGTTGAATTGTACACCTGAAACTTACTGGATTTCGTTAACCGATGTCACCATAATAAAAATAAATAAATTTAATAAATACATAAATAAATAAAGTGTCAGCCAAATATTCATTTATTTAGTCACTAAACAAATATTTTTGAGTACCTTATAAGAGTCATCAGGAAATAAAAAAACACCACTGCATTCCTGGCTCTGCTATCACAGTGCATGAAACAGACAATGAACATATCAATAAATAATGGCCATGATACAAGGCAGCAGGAAGACTTATGATAAAAAGTAAAGCAGGGTCACAGGATAGATGATGACACAGAGTGCAATAGCTATTTTAGGTAGAGAGTTTTAGGAGTTTGGGAAAACCTCTCTTAGATATTTGACTGAGAACTGAATAAAATAGAGAGCAAGCCGTGACGATATCAGATAGATCTGGGAAAACACATTCCAAGAAAAGGGAAGAGCAGGTATGGAGATCCTGGCGAGAGAACAGGTCAGCATCCTCAAGAAATAGTGAGTGGAATGGACAAGGGAGAAGGAGAAAAGATGTAGACAGAGTCATGGAGGGACCCACACTAGCTGAATCTTGTGGGCCTGAAAAAGACTTTGAATTTGATTTAAATACTTTAAATATTTAAATTCATGGGACTGGATGAAATTACCTAAGGAGTGACTACAGAGAAAGAAAAGCCCTGAGTATTTCTAATATGAAAAAATAAGGACCCAGCAAAGAAGTCTGAGGAGCAACAGCAAGGGAGGTAAGAAACCAGAATAACGTCAGGAAGATGGAAAAAGAGTGAAAATTCTTCCAAGAAAAAGGAAGGATCAATTGTTTCAAATACCACGGGAGCTAAACCATCACTCTTGAAACCGTACTTTCTGGTCTGCCCTCTTCAACCCATGTCACTATCACCCACAGTGATCTCTCAACCAGTCCTGTGTCCTCAGGGTTGAATTGTAGTTGAAACTGCCTAATTCAGAACATATTTCTTAGAAGATTAAAACATCTCAAATTTCTTCTTTGCCTCCATCTTCCTTTCACTGCCTCTCAATCTATTCACCTTTTAATAGAGGAATGTATATGACTCAGAACTACAAAACCCTTTTAAACCTGGCGTATAGCTTTAGGCTGTACCATTTATGACCTTCTTAATCAGCCAAGAATTCTCAGGAACATTTTCTACTTTCTTTGATAATAAAAAGAGTACTACACTGTAACCAAGTGTGATTTATTCTAGAAATACAAAAACTGTTTAACATTCCAAAAGCAATCATTATAATTCACCATAATAACAGAGAAAGAATAACACTATATGATCATCTTAGTGGATGCAGAAAAAATCTTTTGATAAAATCTGAAATCTATTCCTGAAGAAAAAAAAAAAAAAAACTCTCAACAAACTAGAAATCAAAGGGAACTCCCTTAACCTGATAAAGGGCATCTATGAAAAATCTGCATAACAAATGGCAAAAGGCTAAGAAATTTTCACTAAGATCAATAACAGGACAGCAATTTACATTCTCTTCACTTCTATTCACCATGATATTGGAGGTTCTAGCCAGTGCAATAAGGAAAGAAAAAAATAATAAAGTCACTCAAATTAGAAGGGAAGAAAACTTTTTATTCATAGATAGTGTGATTATTTATGCAGAAAATTCAGTAGAATCTTTAAAAAAATTGCTGGAACTAATAAATGAGTTTAACAAGATCAATATAAAAAAGTAAGTGCATTTCAATACACAAGCAAGGAACAATTAGAAATGAAAATTTAAAAATCAATACCATTATGACAGCATCAAAAACAATGGAATACTTAAGAATAAATCTGACAAAAGACTTGGAATATTTATATACTTAAAAGAATAAAACAGTGATGAGAGATATTAAAGAAAAGTTAAGTAAAAAGAGACATACACCAAGTTCATGGGTCAGAAGAGTTATGTCAGTTCTCCTCAAACAGAACAATGAGATTCAATGCAATCCCAATCAAAATTACAATAACCATTTTTGTAGAAATTGAAAAATTGTTATTAAAAATCATGGAAATTCAAAGGGCCTACAATAAATAAAATGACTATAAAAATGCATGAAGTTGAAGTATAGTACTACCTAACTTCTAGACCTATTAGTATTCAAGACAGTGTGGTATTAGCATAAAAATAGACAAATAAATCAATGGAACAGAATTGAGTACAGAAATAGACCCACACATACATGGACAATTGATTTTCAACAAAGATGCAAAGGCAACACAGTGAAAACAATAAGTCTCTTCAATAAATTATGCTGGAACAATTGGGTATCTCTACGCGAAAATATTTACTTTGACCCATACTTTGTTCCATGTACAAAACTCAACACAAAATGGATCTTAAACATAGACATAAAACCTAAAACTATAAAATTCCAGAAGAAAACAGAAAATATCTTTGTGAACACGGGGATAGGCAAAGATTTCATAAAATACAATACCAAAAGTACAAGCCATAACGGCAAAATTGATAAATGGGGCATCATCAAAATTAAAAGTGGTCATTCTTGAAGGACACTGTCACAAGTAACAAATGACAATGCGAAAACTAGGAGAAACTAATTTCAAATCACATATCTGATAAAGGACTCAGACCCAGAAATATAAAGAACTCTCAAATATCAATTGTAAGAAAACAAAAAGCCCACTTTAAAATGGGCAAAGATTTAAATAAACACTTCATCAAAGATTTACTAGTGGCAACTGAGCACATTAAAAGATTAAACATCAACATTATTACTCATCAGAGAAATACAGACTAACACCACAATAAGGTACCACTACATACCTCATTATTAACATTAAAAAGGTTGACCATTACAAGTGTTGATGGGCATGTGGAAGATCTGGAGTGCTCTGGTAGAAAAGTTTCCGCTTTGGAAAACAGTTTGGCAGTTTCTTAAAAGTTAATCGTATACACACCATCCAATCGTCCTGCCCCGAGGTAGTCACCTAAGAGAAACGAAAATACATATCCATACAAAGACTTTTCATGAATATTCATAGCAGCTTTATTTAAAATAGCCAAAAACTAAAAACAACCAACATTCACAACGACAAGCGAATGAGCAAACAGTGGACCATCCATGCAATAGAAGAGTACTCAGCAATCATGAGAAATGAACTACTGATAATCTGTAACAAAATTAATGAATTATAAAATAATTATGTTAAGTGAAAAAAGTCAGACATAGTTCCATTTATATAAAATTTATATAAAATTCTAGGAAATTTTAAGTAATATACAGTGAACAAAAGCGGATTGGTGATTGCCTGATTGGGTGAAGGGATTGGCTGGTGGAAAGGAGCAGATGGGAGAAAGTACAATGGGGTAAAAGGAAACTTTTGGGAGTGATTTATATGTTCATTATGATTTCATGGGTGTATTTATATGTCAAGACTACCGAATTATGCACTTTAAATATGTGCAGTTGATTTCATGTCAATTATACCTCAATAAAGCTGTTTTTAAAAGTCTTAGCAAATCAGAAGGGATTACAGACAGCTTTCGAGTAATCTTATGGTGATAAATAATAAATAGACAATGATAGATGATGATAGGTAGATAGATGATAGAAAGATAGATAGATGATAGATAGATGATAGATAGATAGATAGATAGATAGATAGATAGATAGATAGATAGATAGATAGATAGAGATAGAACAAAATAATGTTCATATATATTTTTTAAATGGTAAGAAATAACAATGATCGATGTTAGGAAAGGAATCTTGAATTCTTAGGCAATCACTGAAGACTGAAAAAGAAGACGTAAAGGCGAGGTTGGTGACTGCTTGGGGGCACCGTACAGGTGAACTATTTATTAGAGAAAGCTGTGACTCTAGAGATATTCTGGCAGTCTTCAGAAGGTGATCATTCATCTGAGCCAATCCTCTTTTTTTGGGTGCAGGATTGCATCCTATAAGAGCTGCAAATTCCCTCAGATCCTTCTCATTGACCTACAAGAGGGCAAAGGTGAGTTTCACAAACTTCACTTTTAAGTCAGGCCGTAAGATGCACGCCCCCCGCAGCCAGCCCTGACCTACAAAACATTGAGCCCAAGAATGCAACTGAAGTCCAGACCCTCTGAAGCAAATTGCAACTGAGAGTTTGGACCTGGAAGAAAGAGAGGGAAAAATTCAGAAGGATGGATATCATGTAGGAGTACAGATTTTTATTAGACATATTGGGATGATCATTTGGTAAGGTATATAAATGTCTAATCACTATGTTGTATACCTGAAACTAGTATGATATTGTATCTCAACTATAATTGAGTGAAAATTTTTAAATTTAAATTTGAAAAACTTTTTTGAAGGCTACATACTTTGGAGTTGGAATAAGAGAGACTTGAGATCGGATCTTCCCTCGTCTGCCATTTTCTTGATGAATAACTTGGGCAAGAGGTTATAACTTGCTAACCTCTTTGGGTCTTATTTCTTCCTTTTGCTAAATGAGGTCAATAATAATTACTTTCCATTAAAGTTCTTAGGACGACTAAAATAAATGATTCATGTAAAACTCATAGCAGAGTGCTTAGCATTAGTTTAAGTGTGCATTTACATGCGCACTACTTTAAGAGTTAAGTTAAAAAATTATTAGTGAACTCCACTTCTGGAGCTGTCTGGATCCCAGAAGAGACAGTTCCAGACAGTTCAGAAGTAAAGATGCCCACTGATCAGGTATGGTTCTTTCTGTCCATCAGTGCTCATTGGGCTATGGGGCCTGAGACAATCATCATAATAAAACTAATTAATGTTTATAGAACTTCACCCAGCACCTTCCTATTCTTTATGGGCACCAAGTTGTGAGAATAAATGAGATACGAAGAAAAGCTGGCCCAGAGTAAATGCTCGTATAAGTTATTTCACAGGTGAGGAAGCAGACCGAAAGGCTCTAACTAATCTGAAGCCACACAGCTGAGAAGTGACAGAATTTTCACTTTAGTGCCAAATTCTGACCTTTTCCTACAACACAAATGCCTCTATCACTTGCTACAGAAGTTGATGTTGTAGGGAAACATTTTCATGGCTGTTAATATTTGATAGTGGCCCCTGAGATGCACTCTTGGCTCTACCCCCATTCTGCAGTTTTTAAATGATTTGTGCAAAAACACAAACAAAGGCTGATGTGTGAACCCAAATCTCTTTGGCTACCAGTGCAGTTTTTTTTCCCATATCTTTTCCTAGACATGCCCACCCAACCCTTTTCTAAAATATTTGTCATATGTCCTTTAAAAGAAACTTCCTGGGGTTCAGAAGTTGCCATGTATTTAATCTACACGTATCATTTTCTCATACACAATTGCATGCACACAGACACAGACACACACACACACACTGACATATGCTGCCACATTATACAATACTAGCACGTCGGGGCTATAAAGTGACCTAATACCTCTAAAGATTGGACTTTAACCAGTACGGCAGAGGGAATATAGTCAATAATATTGTAGTAAGTATATATGGTGTTGAATAGGTACTAGGCTTATGGGGGTGATCACTTTGTAAGGCATATACATGTTTAATCACCATTACACCTGAAACTAAGATAATATTGTATGTCGATTGTAATTGAAAAATAAATTAATTGTTTAAAAGATTGGACTTTAACCTTTCCTTTACCAGGTAAAAGGAATAAAGAACGTGCAATAACAATTAATTCCAGATTGAGTGACTGTATAGAGTGGGCAGTAGATCATAGCAGGAGACCACGTGTGTGGTAATTAAGAGCTCAGGCTCTGTCTGGGTGGGAGACTCACTCTACCACTTGAGTGCTGACCTTGGGAAAATTGCTCCACTTCTAAGTCTCAAGTGCCTCATCTGAGGGATGATAAGAAGGGATAATAATAGAACAGAACTTGTAAGATTGTGGGGAGAATTAAATCAGGTAATTTCTATAGCAAACATCACCAGTTTGTTCTCTGTACCTGGCAGGTAAGTAACTGCTTAGTAAATGTTAGTTTATATCTATCTATCTATCTATCTATCTATCTATCTATCTATCTATCTATCATCTATCTATCATCTATCTATCATCTATCCATCTATCATCTATTGATCTATCATCTATCTATCTATTATTATTTATTATTATTCAAAAACCACAGAAACAATAAGAAGGGAAACAATAAAAAAATAAATGTTAGGATTTGGAAAATCCCCTTGGATCAAAAGAGTAGTTGCATTTGTAGATAGCTTTTTGATTTTCCAAATATTTTTGCTTCACTCATCAAGTTCTTGCTATGCCAGGCAATGTACTACATTCAATAGATACTAGTGAATTAGACAGACATGGTTCCTGCCCACTCATGTGTTGGATCCTCAAAAATATGTTTCTTTACATACAGATTGCCAACAGATATATGAAAAGACACTCAATGTAACTAACCGTCAGAGGAATGCAAATTAAAACCACAATGAGATATCATTTCGCACCTGTCAGAATGGCCATCATTAAGAAACCAGAAAACAACTGTTGGCAAGGATGTGAAGAAAAGAGAACCCTCATACATTGTTGGCGGGATTGCAAATTGGTGTAGTCACGATGGAAAACGGTAGGGAGGTTTCTCAAAAAATTTAAAATGGATCTACCTTTTGATCCAGCAATTGCGATTCCGGGTATTTATCCAAAGAAAACCAAAACACTAATACGAAAAGATATATGCACTGCTATGCTCACTGCAGCACTATTTACAATAACTGAGATATGGAAGCAACCTAAGTGCCCATCAATAGAAGATTGGATAAAGAAGTTATGGTACATATATACAATGGAATAGTACTTGGCCATAAAAAGTGAAATCTTACCATTTGTAATGACACGGGTGGACCTAGAGGGTATTATGCTGAATGAAATAAGTCAGACAGAGAAAGACAAATACTGTATGATTTCACCTATATGTGGAATCTAAAAATCAATAAATGAACAAACAAAACAAAAACAGACTCATAGATACAGAGAATAAATTAGTGATTGCTAGATAGGAAGAGGGTTGCGGGGATGGGTAAAAAAGGTGAAGGGATTCAGAAGCATGAATTGATTTTCACAAAATAGTCACAGGGATGAGAAGTACAGCATAGGAAACATCATCAATAATATTGTAATAACTATATATAGTGCTAGATGAGTACTAGACTAATTGGGAGGATCACTTCATAAATTATACAGATGACTAACCACTATGCTGTATACTTGAAATCAATGAATCAATCAATCAATCAATAAAATATGGGCCTATAAAGTAGGTAAACCCACTTGGCAGATAGGAAACTGAGGACAGAAGAGTTGGACCTTACAGGTAGACACTGGAACCTGAGATTAATTAGTTCATTCGACAAATATTTATTGAGAGCTTTTACGTGCTAGGTGCTTTGCCAGGCACTGGCATACAGAAATGAATCCCACAGGTAAAGATACTTAGTCCCATTAGTTTCCTTTCTAGTTGTGAGAAATAGACAATGTCAAATATGTAAAACACAGTACATCAGATGGTGACAAGAGTTACACAGAGCAATAAATCAGAACATGGAGGTGGGACATTCAGGCGCAGTTTTAAATACGGCTGTCTGGGAAAGTGTCCCCAAGCAAGTAATATTTGAGGACAATCAAAGGATGGAAAACAGGAATGATGTATTTGACAAGGGTCCATCTAGGGCCTTCCAGAAGCCCTTGATCTGCTCAGGGCTTTCATAACAGCCTCCTTTACCTCCTTATTCCTCAGGCTGTAGATGAGGGGGTTCAGCATCGGGGTCACCACTGTGTAGAGCACGGACACCACCCGGTCCTCCTCGGAGGACTGGCCCGAGTTATCTCGCAGGTACATGAAGATGAGGGTGCCAAAGAAGAGCGACACAGCGGTGAGGTGGGAGGCACAGGTGGAGAAGGTCTTGGCCCGTCCCCCAGCAGAGCGGATCTGCATGATGGCCACGATGATAAACAGGTAGGACACCAAGATCACCAAGACACAGGCAGGCATGACAAAAGTGGCAAACACAATAATCACCACCTCCTGGGTGAAGCTGTCCCCACAAGTGAGTTTTAACAGAGGAGGAAGGTCACAGAAAATAAAGTCGATCTCATTGTTTCCGCAAAAGGAGAGCGTGAAGGCTGTGACTGTTCGAACAAAGGCACTGGCAAAGCCAGCCACGTAAGCCCCAGCCACTAAGCCCCAGCGGACTCTCTCAGTCACGACGGTGGCATAAAGCAGGGGCTGGCACACAGCCACATAGCGGTCGTAAGCCATGATTGCCAAAAGGTAGCAGTCGATGGAAGCAAAGAAGGTAAAGAAGAAGAACTGAGCTGCACAGCGAGCCTGAGAGATGGCTGCGCCCTGGTCCCACAGCACAGCCAGCATCTGAGGAACGATGACGGAAGAGTAGCACATGTCCACGAAGGAAAGGTGAGCGAGAAAGAAGTACATCGGGGTGTGGAGCTGGCGATTTTTGCCGATCAGGATGATCATTCCCACGTTCCCCAGCAGAGTGACAAAATAGAAACTCAAAAATACCAGGAAGAGAGGCAGCCCCCACTCGGGGCGCTCAGTGAATGCAATTAGGAAGAAATCTGTCACCAAAGTGTGATTCCTCCCAGCCATCCATTCGGTGCTGTGCTTGAGAGGGCTAAGACAAGAGCCAGATGGGGGGACCCCTGTGGACAAGTTCAAGTCATTTCAAGTAATAAAGCTTTAAATTGGGGGTCTGACATGTTGGCACTTGACTTCAACAAACTTTGCAGACTAATGTGGAGATACACAAATATAGAGCTCACTATAATGTAGGATAAGTGATGAATGCTTCTATTATACTAAGAATGGAGAGCCAGTGATTCTCTGACTTATAAGTCAGCCCTTGTTTTTGCAACTCTGTCCCCAATTAGTTGTTTGATTTTACAGAAAGCACTTAACCTGTCTGAACCTCAATTTCCTCTTCTGCCAAAAGGGAATCATAACATCTGCCCTGCTTTATGAGATAAGGTTACTGCATAGATTAAAACAGATGAAAAAAAAATGCATTGGAAAGCCAAAAGCACTCCACACAGATATGGTGGCTATTTAAATTTTTAAATGAACATTTTAAGGAAGGAAAATTTATATTCCATGAACACAAGAGCATGGCCCCAAAAAATCCATTAGCGATCAGCAATGGGCTCTGCTTTTAGGAATATTTCTATTTTCAATCTAGCAACATGAATGTTTAACTAACAGCTGTTATCCTAATTAGAGTTGGCTGGCTTATCAAGGGTTTTTTGTTTTTTTTTGTTGTTGTTGTTGTTTTGTTTTCCGTAAGTACTAACATTAACCTTGGAATCAAAAGAGCAAACATTGGCTCATTTTAATACCTCCATAAACAAAGCTCCATAAGCATTGCCTGGTTGTTCCCACTGTCTTAATAAAAGCAGTAATTTGATGACAAATGGCATCCAAATTTGAAAGCACAGATAGCTCTGGTGTTGTGTAAGCACTGCTGGAAGAATCCAGGTTAATGGATTTGGGGGTCCTTAACGAAGTTCTAGAATGGGCTGTAAAGGAGGGCTCTGATAATATTTGATTACCTGATACAACAGCAGCCTGGTCAATGATAAGCTAACCTATTGGAGATAACAAAGAAAAGAAATTAGATACAGAAGCCATGAGCTGGGCATGAACCATCCTCACCTGAATTCCATTTTGCTAGTGCCTTCCTCCTTTGTTTAGTGTTTCCTCTGCCGATGACCTGCTGATTCAGAAGAGACCTGGTTTCTAGTTCACCCACGCTAGATGTGTGACCCTGAGCAAGTCACTGTTTCTCTGGAAGTCACCTTATCTTTGTTCCCTTTCAATAAGCAGCAAAGCAGCATGAGTCCATCATCATAGCAATCTTGTTGAGATGTTGTCACTTCCAGAACCCCTATGTCTTGTTCTCACTTCATGGAGTCCCTCTCTCTATTCTTGTCATTAACAAAACACTACATCCCTGACACTAGAGTTTTCTAGGATTTTTATCTCAGAGTCAGCCCAGGATAGTAGAGCTAGGGGACCAGCCTCTCTCCCTGAGCTTCTAGACTTTGCTAGTGGTGCTTCTTATATTAACTGCCCCAGCATCATGCCCTAATTGGTTCCTGTGTGAGTCTCCAAGGATAGGCAATTTACCTTCATGTGACTTCCTAACAAGGCATCTAATATCTTTGAAGATTCTTCTTTAATTTCAAACTCCCAAAGCCCCATCCCACATCCTGCCATCACTCAGTGGGATCGATGGGGCTGGTTCCTAGTCTTGCCTCACTCCTGTCTTGTGCCAAAAGGAATGTATTTCTTGGAAGGTTTCCTATATCTCACTTGAGAATTTTGTCAAGGATTTCGCACAATGGCACCCTTGCTGGCTACAATCCGATCCCAGGAGGGGGCTGTTTTGTAAGGACAAGCTTTTGCTCCTCATCACCAAGATAATTATAATTGGTGGCTGTGAAAGTTCACCGTAAGGCAGAAACGAAATGGTGTAAGTGCAGGAGTCATGAGTGGAGGTGATGGATAGACAGGTGTGAGCAGGTCGTGAACAGACTTCTACCACACAAGTGAGCAAATTCTTATTGCTGACTGACCTCTCCTCCAGAGCACTGGTTCTCAAACTTCAGTGTTCATAAGAATTACCCAAGGAATTTATTGAAAATGTGAATACCATCATCCCAAATCCCCAAATTCTGAGGCAGCGCATCCGCCATGGGGAGCGGGCATCCGGGTTGTTAACCAGGTGGCTCTGACACAACTAATCTCCGAAATTTATGTCTAGAGACCGTGCCTTGGGAAGTGCTCTCAGGAGCTCGAGTCCTGCTTGACCATCTGTGCCTCGTGCCGTAAACTAAAGTAAAATATTAAAGGCACGTTCTCGAAGTGCATGATTTCTTTGAAACCCCATCTGCACCTTCCTTCCTCACAGGAGACCTCAGATAGCCAAGCTGGCTTAATGTTTCCTGTATTATAAATTTAAAAACCTAGCTACAGAAAGGTGGTTGCAGCTACGTGGGGACAAAACAATGACTTGAAGTGGGTCAGTGCTCTGTTGATTGAGCCTATTCAGAGGATGACACGAGACAAAAGGACTTAAGCGCCGTGTTTCTCAACTTGGGTGCACAGCTGAATCACCTGGGCTGGGAAGCTTTGAAAATCCTGAGGCCCAGAGTGTACTCCCTAACGATTAAATCGGAATGCTTGAGCGTAGAAGCCAAACGTCAGGATTTTTTTAATCCCCAGGTAATTGCAGTGTCCAGCAAAGTTTGAGAGCCACCACCAAAGGGCCCCTACCTTGTAAAGTCTTATGTTTCCTCAGGTGTCTTAGGTAGGTTGATGCTACCATGAGGAAGGTAGTTTTATTGTTCTCATGAGTTTGGAAATCACTGCCTACTATATCCCCCACATGGAAAATCATGTTACATGTCAGCATATTAAAGGATCTAAAAAGTCCTATAATTAAGAAACCTTGTCAGCTGTAACCCACCATTTCCCAAACGTATTTGAGCGCAGACCTCGTTTTTTCATTGAGAGCAGATTAGCATCTTGCGGAACTAGAGGCCTTAGGGAATGACGTTGCTTAGGCAGCCCATCTCTTAAAAAAGCTCGGCAATTGACCAAACGCCAAACAGCAAAGTGGTAATCATTCCAAGAAAAGGCATCTCCTGATGACTCATCTCAGAATCTGGCTCCTTTAAGTCTCTGTCAGACTGGCTGCCCCAAGAGCAATCGTTCCTACTGGGAAAGGAGCTGAGAGGAGGCCAGACAGGGAGCACTATCCTTCCAGATGGATCCCCAGGAGCTGTGGAAAGAAAAATCATCTTTTCCTTCAAGAAAGATTTACCTTTCAGTTGTGAAATGGACCCAATGGCTGAGCCCCTGCAATGCTGCTTCATAAAGATAGTGACTCTATCCCACCTCATCCCCAGATGAAATAAGATACTGAGGCCATTTGAACCCTACTTTCAGAAAGCTATGGTAGAACTTAAAACCATTATCAGATTGTTATTAAGGTGATTCTGTCATCCTGAGGTCAGCTCCAGAAAAGAAGCAGAATGAACTTCATAGAATATAAATCGAGGTTTCACACACTGTGAGTATGAAGACCCATAAAACTAAAGTAAAAGAAGTTCAAGGATTTGTTCCTAAGACCTACAAATCTCACCAACTTTGGCTTCCTGATTTAGCGATTCAGGGCACAGTGGCAGCTGAGCCAAAATGTGAAAGGGAATCCAATAGGATAATAGTAGCGAAGACTATTTAAGCTGCTTACTGTATGCCATTTCACTTTCTAAGATGATGATGTTAGATTGGTAGATAGATGATGATGATAGATGATAGATAGATAGATAGATAGATAGATAGATAGATAGATAGATAGAGAATAGATAGATAGATTAGATAGATAGATAGATAGATAGATAGATAGATAGGCAAATAAATAGATAGATGATAGGTAGATAGACAGACAGATGTATTAACTCACTTAATCCATGCAACAATCCTATGAGTTAGATACTATCATTATCCCCATTTTAAGGAGATGAGAAAAGTTAGGCACAGGAAGTTGAAGTGGGTCACCACTAGTTCCACAGTAAGGGGCAGAGCTAGGGTTTGAACCCAGGCAGTCTGGTTCCAGAACACACACTGTTAACTCCCGTACTACATTGCAAACCCTCATGAGGATGGTCCTGAAATCCATGTTTGGAAGTGGGGAGTTCTTTCTTCTACATCTGAACTTTCTTTCTAACCTTTTAGCAAGAAGGGGAACTGTGCTTAGAGATGGGACCTAAGTTGAAGACTGAGCAGATCGCGATAGAAAATTCTTGGGGTACTTGGCCAGGCCCTTGCTCCTTCTAAGAAGTATTACTCACAGCCATGGGGAAAGGATGGACTCAGCATTCTCCTTGGCCGCATATGGCCTCACCTTTCTAAGCACAGATGTTTGGAGGAGGAGAAAACGCAATCTGAGCTGATTGCCAGAGTTAACATTCTCCTCTTCCAAGAAACTCTTTTCTTGAACCACCTTAAGTGGATATCTATTCCCTGTAGCCAAGGAGTCATGACTTACAGTCTGGGAGAGGCATTAGGAAGGACTACAGGTTTGGATGTAAAGAAGACATATCGTCAACGCTCACCATGGTGTTTTCATCTCTACTAACTTCTCCTATTCATACTTGGGTGGATCTCCCACCAATTCAAGGCTGAAGACTTTCTAGTGCTCATAAATTTGCTTTGGAAGGTGTTATCCTGTTATAACAGTTCATCACTGATAAACTGCCTTCACTTTACATATTCTGGAATTCCAGAATTTTTATAAGCTCCTATAAGGCACAAGAACCAAAGGAGATATTAGAAATCGAATGACCCAGACATTCTAATTCAGAGGTGGACAGACTGAGGTCTCCAAACAGGAAGATGGTTACTGGTTGGATCACTTCATTTAATTACCAATCCAAGGACAAACTCAAAAGTCCCTTATGTCTCCAAAATACAAAAGAGGCTCCAAATAAACGATGAACATATTGTCAAGGGATTTTGTTTTGATTTGGTTCTAATTCTTTTTTTTTTATTAAATTTATTGGGGTGACATTGGTTAATAAAATTTTGCAGGCCTGAGACAAGTTTCTTTCATGGCTTCTTCCTTTATAAGTTTTCTCAAAGTTTTCTCACAGCTTCTGTGTTTGAACTTCCCAGACTGATAAAGCCAGAAGCAACATAGGAATCCAGTCCAACTCTTTACAAGGGTGGAGAATGAGAACCTAAAAGAAGACCTACAGTCCCTGAGATTCTTAACAAGGACTTCTTAGTTGCAAGTGACCAAAGCTCAGCATGTGACACGGCTTAAACACACAGATGAATTCACAACAAGATTTTCAAAACCACAGGGAGGGCAGGCAAGGGTGCAACTAGACCTCAGACATGAGGGGGACTGTGACATGAGGAATTCCTCTTGTTCATAATTGTCTTTGAATACCAGCTTTATCTTCTTCCTAAACCTACTTCTTCTACAACATAGGGAAAAAAAAAGTAGCCACTGGCCTGGTCTGTACTTCACATTTTTCAGCTTTTCACCACACACACACACACACACACACACAAAAACCCCCACTATCTTGGTTTGCCAAGTTAAAAAAAAAAATCCTAAGGAAGCCTTCAGATGTCATATGGCCAAGGAATGGGGTTCCTTGAATGAATTGGCCCAATGTTAGTTAGGTGCCTGCTTCAAGTCCAATCAGTGAAGACCAGAAGGATGGGATCACCAAGGAGATGGAAGTGCTCATGTGAAGTACCATGGTTAGAGTAAAGAAAGGAGCATTTCCCAGAGAGGGGGGGATGCTGTTCTGAAAACACAAAATAATAGGTTTTCACCAGGGTAAAGAGAATCAGAGAAATTCCCACTGCACCTGTGCTTCACTGAATCCCACAGAGATGGTGGCTGAGTGGTGACTTGGGGAGGCAACGGGTGGCAGAGTTGGAAACAGATCTGCAGCTAGTGCTTAAACAGTTGATGTTTACATCCTGCCTGAAAAGCTAGTGGCCACCAAGAAGGCATTGGAAAGACAATTATTGCTTGGTGATTTCTTTAAGTTTTACACCTAGGGCCAATGGGAAGTGTGAAAGTGTGTCTCTGGCTACCCCTTCTTCCTGGGCCTCAGCACCCACCCTCATACTCCTCAGTTGCCCAGTTCTCAGATGCTCCCTCCCTATCCTAACTCGTGCTCAGAGAAGACTCTGAGACAATCTCCTTCCAAAGGAAGTGGCTGGCTATGCATAATGAGGGATCTCTTCTCAAATAATTTATACTTTAATATAGGTAAAGCCCAGATATGTAAAATATCAGACCACAAAGGGACTCTTAGAATTCTCTTATTCTCCCCAATTTTACAGTTGGAGAAACTGAGGTACAGAATGGGGACTTGCATTATAGAAGGATGCACAGCTGGTTAAGTGGCAGTCACCACCCAGCGTTCTTTCTATCATAGCCTACAACCTCCAGAAAAGAAAGTCAAGCAGGCAAATTTCAAAAAAAAAAAAAAAAGGCATTCAAAGCAAAGAAAGGGGATTTAAGAAAGAATCAGGCCCCTTCTTGGCACCTTGGAAATTATGCCATATTGCTCATGTCTGCGGCAACCGATGTAAGGTAAAATCTGCTAGCTTGCATTTCCTGCTGGAAAGGCTGTGGCTTTTCTTCTCCCACCTCCTGTACCAAACAATATGGTCCCTGAAACCTCCACTTTCAAGTCTGGGGCAAAAGAGTGTGGGAGGGTCTCCTGAAGCCACCAGAGAGGTTATACCAACAAGTCCCTTCTTTGACAGCTCCTGGAGGACCTGGCTTATGGTAGCAGAGTTCTTGGAGGTAACCATGTGCCGGCAGGCACAAGAAGGGTGATGTGCCAGGCATGAGATCAGGTTGTTTGTGTGGGTAGAGTATTATACTTGCCATCCCCTTACTGAGCTGAATATCCAGGGCTCTCTCTCCAGAAGACCTTCTCCTTTCAAGTATTGTAGCCACCTCCAAAATCTTCCAGTAGATGGTGTTTTCTGGTCTGAATAGCCTAGTGTTTCTTCAGCTTTTTTATCCCAAAGTGGATTTGTAAATTATTTATCATCAGCTATGTTTTTCTATTTAAACAGGACTTCTAGAATTAAAATCACCCAACAAAAGCAATCACAGCAAACACAAGGTATAGCAAGATGTGAGGGAGTATTAACACCTATTTAGAGTCAAGTAATCTCCATAGGATCAACTATTCTTCAAAATTAACTGATTTAACCCTGTTTCCCCTTCAATATATAAATGGAAAGCATTTTTTAAACTTTCTCTGAGCTCTGTTCATAGCATGAAAAGTATATGAAGTCCCATATACAACATTGGGGCTTTGTGGCCACAAGTTCTACAGCCTTTTTGTGAGACACTTCTTCTTAATAAGTCTTTAACTTCTGGCTTAAAATTTAATCAGAAGGTGGCATTAAACTGTTTCCTTAGACCTGGCAATGCATTCTCTTAGTAGTCTCTCTTTTTTTTTATCTTTAATTGAAATTTTTTTGGGGGGAGTGACATTGGTTTATAAAATCAAATAAGTTTCAAGTATGCAATTCAACAATACGTATATATATTACATTGCGTGTTTACTACCCAAAGTTAGATTTTCTTCTATCACCAAATACTTGACCCCTTTTAACCCTATCTACCTCTCCTCTTCCCCATTTCCCTCTGGTAACTGCTAATCCACTGTCAATCCACTGTTGTATCCATGAGACTGTGTTTGTTTGTCATGTTTGTTTGTTGCTTTCTGTTTAGTCCCTTTCAATTCATTGTGTTTTCCCTTGGCAGATTCCAGAAGAGCAAATACTCCTCGGTGTACTATTCTTATTCACACAGACCCAACGTTGTTCTTTTCAATCAGGAAGGAACTCCATACAACAAATCCAAGCTTTCTAAGTACTTCCCTAACTTTTCTCACCACCTGTAACACAACTGACAGCACTATTCATTAACTATTCCCTTAATGGAGCTACAAGTTTTCAGCCTGGTTTTTAATAGCCAGACCATTATCAAGGGATTAAGAATTCTTATGAAAATTAGATGTATTTTAAAACATCCTGTCTTCTAGAATAAACATAATGTCTTTGAAGATGTAAATGTTTTTTATTCTACTATGAGTGACCTTAAATTTAATACCCTTTGGCTGACCTCACCCTGAATCTTCCACACTTCACTTATCTGCTCCTTCCAATGTGAAACTCTGTTACTGGAATTCCAGGTGTGACAGAATTTTTGGCTGACTAAGTTTGGAATTACACACCCCCTTTTTTGTCTCCCATGACAATTAAATCACATACTTGGGATCTTGTTTTTTGATAACCCAAGAAACAGGGAGAAAAGGAGTTTGAGTTCCAAAAATAAGTATCAAAGAAAGAACAGAAATTATAAGAAGATAGGACCTGTTTCCTTGGGTTTCCAGTGCCTTGGGTTTGATTTAGGCACCCACGGTTAGAGAAGGGAAGATCAAGAACCATCAGACTCTGGGAGGTTTTGGATACAGGCTAAGCTGTGGCTGAGCACAGGGACCCAGCACAGGCCAGGATTCTCTCCTGCCCACCTCTGCGTGGAATGCAGCAATGCTCTGCCTCCCCAAGGTCAAAAGCTTTAAGAACATAGAGAGTCAGCATCTACAATACAGACATTGCAGATAGTATTATAGGCAGTGGGATTGGTGTAAACTTACCAGATGGATTCTCAGGCAAACAATATGATAAGTGGGAGCTGGAACAGATAGGGAAGAAGGAAGAACACGACCTATTCCCAGTGCTGGTAGCAATTGACTGACATGTTACTGTGGGCATTTTTTAGCGATTCATGTGAGGCATCCCTGAGAAATAGTACAAGAATCTGAAGGAATCTCTGAGCACGGTCAGCTTTATTAATTGGATCATCAAACACCTTAATTTAGTCATTAAAAATAAATGTGATCTAAATATCGAATCTTCAGTGGTAAAATCATTCTGAAGTGTATGGGGGTGAAGAATACTAACATCGATGTTTGCATCTCACTTTGAAATGCATTTTAAAAGGAGTATTGATGAGTGAATTGTTGGATGGATAAGTGAACAGATAGAGTGTATATATATATATATATATATATATATATATATATATACACACTATATATATATATATATGATAAAGCAAATATGACAAAATATTAGCAGTTGCAGTATCTCAGTATTAGGTATGGGGGTTCACTATACATTATTTTCAACATTTCTATACAATGAAAATCATTCATAGAAAATTTTGCAAAAAAATGTAATCATGTTTTACAGCCACAGACCTATGAAGTGTGCCACATCTGGATGACACAGGGTTTAATTTCAGATCTGTCATTGGTCCTGGGATTTAGAGCTCTCATTCCAATCTCTCTTTTCAGGCAGCCTCTTCTTTTTCTTCCTTTCTCTCTGGAACTAAAAGTTCCTTTTTATACCTTGCACCATGACATATTTACTTAAATATTGAGCATGCTATAGTCAAGTGTCAAGAATGCTGGCACTACAGAAGAGCTAATTCTGGGGATTATGCAAGGTTGAAGATGGTTAGTGTAACTTGGCTCTGTTGAGAACTTTCTTCAGGGCCTCCTTCACTTCCTTGTTCCTCAGGCTGTAAATGAGGGGGTTCAGCATGGGGATGACTGCTGTGTAGAACACAGACACCACTCGGTCTTTCTCTGAGGACTGGCTTGAGTTATCTCGCAGGTACATGAAGATGAGGGTGCCAAAGAAGAGCGACACTGTGGTGAGGTGGGAGGCACAGGTGGAGAAGGTCTTGGCCCGACCTCCAGCCGAGGGAATCTTCAGAATGGCCACGATAATAAACAGGTAGGACACTAAGATCACCACCATGCAGGCAGGGAGGACAAAAATGGCAAACACAATAATGACCACTTCTTGGGTGTAGCTGTCCCCACAGGTAAGCTTTAAAAGAGGAGGGAGGTCACAGAAAATAAAGTCAATCTCATTGTTTCCACAGAAGGAGAGAGTGAAAGCCGAGACTGTCCTCACCAACGCACTGAACAGACCAGCAACGTAAGCCCCGGCCACAAAACCCAAACGGGCCTTCTGCGTCATGATGGTGACATAAAGCAGGGGGTGGCACACGGCCGCATAGCGGTCATAGGCCATGAGGGCCAGGAGGTAACAGTCAATGGCACCAAAGAAGGTGAAGAGGAAGAACTGAGCTGCACAGCGAGTGTAAGATAAAGCTGCCCCTAGCTCCAACAACACGGCCATCATCTGAGGCACAGTGACAGATGAGTAGCAGATGTCCATGAAAGAGAGGTGACTCAATAGGAAGTACATCGGGGTGTGGAGCCGGCGATCCACACGGATTAAAATAACCATGCCCAGGTTCCCCAACAAGGTGATGAGATAGATAAACAGAAACAGGAAGAAGAGAGGCAGTGCCCGTTCGGGGCGGTCAGTGAATGCTATGAGGAGGAATTCAGCCACTAAGGTGAGGTTCTTCTCTGCCATGAAGCCAGAGGGACTTGAGAGGGCTGTGATGAGAATCAAGTTAGGAAGCTGTAAATAAGACTTAATTGAATTTTTAGTTTACATTTTATCAAACCTGTACTATGGACAAAATATTCCAGGTGCCACGTGGGGCTTCAGAGATGTTTGGTCTTAGCTTCTACTTTTGAGAGAATTCTGTTACATAGAGTCCGCTTAATATGTCAAGAAGATCAATACTGGTAAACATTTTCAGAATAAGTGAACACCATCTCCCACATTTATTGCTAACTAACGATGTGAGCCCCTGCGATTCAGATTATCACTCTTAAGCAGAATTTCTTAAAACAGGATTTTACATGCATCACATGTTGATTCCAACAGTCCAACGGGAGTTAGGAAGTATCTACCTGTAAGTAGGCAAGTATGAATACCAGCACTGCAGTCTATTCACATCTGAAGGCTGATGGAGACTTTTGTGCTAATGGATAGAAAGTCCTCTGGCAGAGTTGCAATGCAGCAGGATAAAAAAGATATTTGATCATCTTTAAATCATTCACTTTGGCAGCTACTCTAGTGTTGGACTGACATATTGAGGGAAATGATAAATAAGAGAAATTGTATCTGGAGATCTGAATTGAGCATAAACCAAGAGAACTAGATCCATTTTTCTCACCTGAAGTCCACTTCACCTTCACCTGGCCAGTCCTCTTTTCTCTTTATCCACTAATTTTCCTTTGTCTTTAAAGTTCATTTCTCTTTCACTGCTTAGCGAGGCATCCTAAGAGTGTAGGGGAAGGACCACTGCACTGGACAGCAGGTCTAGGTGGTTCTTGTCCTCCCATACTTGCTCATTTATGATAGTAAGCAAGCTAGTTAATCTCACACCTGTGCGCCTGCGCACGCACACACACACACACACACACACACACACAAAATAGTGACTCATCATGGAGACAATGTCATAGCTGCCTGAAGTTTGGTCCCTGCACTGTATTATTCTCAATACTGGTCTGTCAAGCAATTCCTTCTCTCTCTCCCTGTTTCTATGAGCTGATGAATCTGGTTAAGATACATTCCTCACCCTGGGTTTTGTTCAGTTACAGGCTGGGATAGCAGAAGTTGGACAACAAGCTCTTTTTATGGGCTCCTGGTCTCAGTGCAATTTCCTTTTGGAAAAGACACTAATAGTTGCTACAAAAGCTCCACAGTCCCCAGTTGATGGCTAAAATGGTCTCTAAGGAAAGGCAATTATCGCTCATGTGGATTCTCAACAAGGAACCAGGTCCCAGTCCCAACTCCCAAAGCCCTAAGGCATGCCTACTGAGTGATGTCTAAAAGCCCTGAATCCCGGTCTGCACAGTCCCTTGAGGAATGAGATGCCTCTGGCTTTAATTCTCCTGTCACAATGTCAGAAATTGTACCCATTGCCACCCTCATCAGAGCGGCCATATCCTAAAAGAAGGGTGCTTTGTAAACACAAAGCTGTAATCCACGTTATCCAGGAGGACACATCCAAGACTCTACACAGAGACCTCAACGAAACATATCGTGTCTTCTAAATTTGCCCTCCTTGGGAGTAAGGTATTTCTCTATTTTTTTTTTTTTTTGTCTCTTTAAAAACAAATGAAACCATAGGAAAAACAAAAACCTGGGTTGTTGCCCAGAGGGAAAATTGGCAGGTTTTTTCTTGTTGGCATGGCCTTTGCCAGCTCTGAATCTTAGACTTCAAGATTGCTAGCATGAGTATCTTCGATTTTTCTTTTGCCTCAGTCTCTAAACTATCTTGGCATAGTGCTGGTACTAAGAGATAGGCTTGAAAAGAGAGGGCAAGACCAAAGAGCTTCCAGGAGGGAGGCTTAACAAATGCCTTGTTATCATCTAGGCTTATTCACTTTCTTTCTTCTCTTCCCTCCATTTAAGAAAAGAAAATGTAGGAAGTCCAGCTTAATGAGATCTCATATTAGCAGAGCACCCTTCACGATTTCAAAGCACTGTCTTCAGCTATCTTCACAAGAGCCCTGGGGATTGAGAAGGATAATGGGACTCCTCGTCCGTACCGATGAAGAAACAGGCTAAGAGGGCCCAAGGTCATATAGTAACTTGACGAGTGGATTAAAATTTTTGTCTGTCCTATACACATTGGTTGCCAATGGATGCCACCTAGGCCACAACCCTTACTGCCTAAGAGGACATGTTTTTATGATCATACACGCACACATGCACATGTACAGCAGAGCTTGTTGGGTGAAGAGATGAGTCTTCTGGACTAAGCTGTATTTAACAATTACCTTAAAATCCCAGTGGCTTTATACAATAAGTTTATTTTGCTTGTGAAAAATCTAGTGTGAGTTAGGGAGTTCTCTTCCATCTCATAGCTAGGCCACTTGTAACAGGTAGACTTCAAGATTGCTAGCACGAGGGAAGAGCAGGCAAAGGTGATGTAAAACATCACTAAGGATCAGGCCCAGAAGTGGTCTGCCTCACTTTCACCCACGTCCCAGTGGCCAGAATCCAGTCACATGCCCTCAACATAACTGCAGGGGACCAAGAAAATGTACAGAAGTGCATGGATACTTGTGCAAAGAAATGTTGGGGCTAAAATCTCAGCCACATCCCTCATCCTTTGTGCAGTTTATTTTATTTTATTATTTTATTTTTTATTTTTTATTTTTTACGCCTGCAACACCTGGTCTTCCGAGGTGGTCTCCCATCTAAGTACTAACCAGGCCTGACCCTGCTTAGCTTCCAAGATCAAAATCTATGTGCAGTTTAATGTCGAAAACATGTCCCAGAATTTCCGAGGCTACTCGAGGGCTCACTATTGCATTTGCATAGCTCTCCGTTTTCCTGCTTCTGCTAAAGTGTTATTGACACCGAGCCCATTTCCCGAGACTACTCACCCTATCCAGTACCATATCATGATAAGCATGGCCTTTTCTTCATTTTTCTTCATTCTCTAAAGCAAAATGAACACAATGTTTGTTTGGGTAATAGATTTTAAATAAATATATTATAGAAAACTTAGGAGGTTCACAGACTAGGGGAAAAATTAGAATTAAATAATTGATATCATTGTGCTATAAATTTCCCATCACAAGGAATTTGTCACCGGCAGCTCCTCACCTTTACCTTAAGCTCACCTGCTACCATACAACCCTGTCTCTTTCTCTACTGAGATAATTTTTTTTATCTATATCTCCCTTCTCCCAGTTCCCCAGTCTTCCAATCCAATCTGCTGAAGAAGACTCAAAATTCTTTATATATTGTTATCCATGATAATCTATATCTTCAACATCTATATACCTCCCATTTAGACCATACTTTAGGGGTTCTTAAATTTCATAATCATGTTGCCCTTTAAGGTGTTTTCCTTAACAAAGAGGAATTTCTCCCTTTAATAGAATAAAATTAGGTCAAAATTAGGTAAAAAAATAGGTCATCTAACATTTAATTATTTTTTTTAACTTTTAGTATGCCAAAAAAGGATTCAGTCCTCAAAGACATCTGGGAAACTGGGTTAAAGGAAGTTAACAATCATCTTTTCTAATGGATTTCTCAAAGACTTTGGTATAATAATATGCTTTATAAATCTCTAAAATGAAGTATATATTATATAACGATTCTCAAAAGTATTTGACCATGGAATGTTTACTTAGCTATTGTGGTGCAACAACAATAAGCATTCACTCTCACCCTCATAGGTCTATGGGTCAGCCAGGATTTGGCTTATCTGTTGGTCTTGGCTAACTTGGCCAACCTGGAGCTCAGTTCCTGATGTGTTTCACATGTATCTTATCACCTTTGGGTCAGCAGGATATCCAGGACATGTTCCTCTTCTAACAACAGCAGAAGTACAAGTGGGCAAAGATCCATTCCCAAAGCACATTTCAAGCCTTTGCTTATATCAGGCCTGCTAATGTCCATCAACCAAAGGAAGTTACATGGTCAAGCTCAATGTCTTAGAGCAGGAAAGTGTATTCTACTCAGAGTGGAAGAGGAATAGAGTGAATATTTTCTAAATATTCTGAATATTTCTGAACAATAATCCAGTATTCCCCATTGTCCATAAATACTCATGTCCTACCACCCTAACCACATGCAAAATATACTCATCACCACCCTAAGACCCCTACACACAAGCTTCAACAAATTACATCATTGAGATCAAAGTCTAGGATCTTGTAATCTCTATCAGTCCAGATGTCTCACCCCTTGATCTAGAGAACTGTGAACTAAAAAGACAAGTTATCTGCTTGCCTAGTAAACACCCAACATACATTGGTGAACCAGGCAGGATAACCACAGTAAACACACCCATTAGAAAAGGGTAAGAATGGCATGTATATAGCAATTCTGAGCACCTACTGGGCAAATGTTGCCATGTCTCCCTTTCTTGGGGCCAAAAATGTGCCTTCTTAGGCCATCGATCTACTTCCTGGTAGGGATAGAGCACCCCAGTTGAGTGTCCCTCATGGGGAAATGAATATTAAAAATATTCTTAGAAAATAGTGTGACCATTAGATATTTTTTTATACCCAAAAGTACTTTAATCTTAAATGCAGATAGCTTCTATTTTAGCCTTTTCTCTTTCAATTAGCATTCTTTAACTATTTAGAGTTTGCCAGAGAGGAGACGTTATAAGTTTTGTTTAAGAATATGGATTCTCAGGGTGGCTCCATAGTGTAGTGGTTAGCATGTCTGATTTACACGCAGAGGGTCCTAGGTTCGCAACCCAGGTGGAGCCACGGACCATACCCCAGGTGCGCCAGGCCCCCCAGGTGCGCCAGGCCCCAGGTGCGCGCCTTGAGCCTGTGGGAGGAGATGCCTCCCATTCAGAGATCCAGGGGATCTTAAGGGGAGACAGCAACATCTGTAGGTCAGGAGTGGAAATGGGGGCAGGGGGGATTAAAAAGGGGGGGTGGGTAAATAAATAAATAAATAAATAAATAAAAGAATGTGGATTCTGGTTTCATGCTGCCTAGGTTTGAAGCCTGCCTCCATCATTTTCCAGCTGTGTGATCTCGGAAAATATGTAGAATCTTGCTATACTTCAACTTCCTCATCTGTAAATTGTAATAACAGCATCAACCTCATAAAGTTATGAAGGAAATCAAATGAAAGAGAAATGAATGAGAGACAGTAAAGCCACTCTTCTGTGAGGGGCCCTGATATTTACCATAAAATGGATATTTCCCAGACCACTTCCCAAATTCTATCTGTCTTCTTACTTCCTGTCTGAATCTTTACACATTCAATGACATTGTAGAGTTCAAACCAACTGGTTCCCTTAAGATAGCAGTGGGATTTTCTATCTGGGTTTTAATGAATGCAGAACCCACTAATAATAATTGTGAAATAGCCAACATCCCTAAGTGCCCACTGTGTGCCAGGAACCATGGCAAGTACTTCACATGTAACTTCTTACTTAAAAATAAAATTATAAATCACTCAAAAAAAAGTGACGTTTCTAATCATATTAGGAAATATCCAGATAGATGATAAAGCACTCTTTCTTATGGTGGTAGTTCTCATAAATCCATTATGCGATTGTCATCTCATCATCTATTACATTTTGCTTTTCTCTAGCTCAGTATTGTTACTGATGCTGTCAATCTTCCATGTTGTTGCCATTACATAACTTAATTTTAAATATGTATCAATATTTTTCCCCATTAAAATATGGAATTCCTTTATTGACATTCTACCTCTTTCATTGTTTTCCCTAGAGGCAAGCTTCATGGGAACTCCCTGCTAGACAGTTCTCTACCACTGGGGCCTGGTTGCATTGAGTGCTGCAAACACTTGCAAATGGTAATGAGAGCCCAGATGGTTAGTACAACAAGAGAGATTTTTGCTGAGCGTTTTTGCAGAACTGTAGAGATCATTAGAACAACTTGGCTTTATTAAGAGCTTTCCTGGGGCCTCTTTCACTTCCTGGTTCCTCAGCTGTAAAAGCAGAAAGTTCAGCCCTGTGGCTCACTAGTGTTTAGAGCATGATTGTAGCTTTTTCCCTTCCAGAGACTTGCCTAAATCATTGGATACAGAGATTTAAGTTCAAGTCCCAAAGATCAACCCAAGTGCAGTTATATATGAGGCAAAGGTAGAGCAGGTCTTAGCCTGGGGACTGGATTTGCAGATGTTTTGATGGCCTTATTAATGAACAGGTAAGTGAACAGGATCACAGTTAGTCTGGTCAGAATCATATAGAGAGCAAATTATATATAGTAGCATAACTCATATAGAGAAATCATATATAGAGAAAGCGCAAATCATATATAGAGAAAGCATATATAGCATGAGCTGCTAGAGGAAGTTATCCACGCAAGTCAGTGCCAGCAGCAAAGGGAAGTTACAGAAAATGAAATCAATTGAGGAGGGTCACTGAAGGAGAGGAAGAAGGTAAAAGCATAGATAAGATTATATTTGTCAAACCTTCCAAAATATGCAGTTCCAGCTTCTACCAGACATCCTGGAAGTTGTGATGGTGGCATAAAGTGGGGGTTGACAATAATCACAAAATAATCACAGACACATCTGAGAATCTAATTAGTATTTCCAAAGATGAGACACTAATTTTAGAAAAGTAATGTTTTGGGATTTTAAGCACTGACTTCCCAACACCACCATCAACCCTCCCACCCAATATCTGTATTCCTTATAGCCTCGTTTTACCTCCATGACTCAGGAAGCAGTGGTTACTTGTTATGCATTTTCCCTTCAGGAACAGGCCTGAAACTTCCTGGGCTAAAGAACCAATTAAATCTCTAAGTAGAATTTTTAATGCATTAAAAAAAAAATAATAGTCTTGATAGTAGAGCTTATGATTGCAAGAGGCTATAATGAAAAACAAAAGATCTTCCTTGAAATTCCCCCAAATGGAACTATATAAAGAGCAATCCTGGAAGACAGGAAGCAGAGAGTTTATACCATGAACCTAAATGTACACTATGATAGAGTCATTTTCTTATTTAAAAGGAATTATCAGAAGGCAGGAGAGGAGAAAATCAGAAGGTATCCTGACTAGATAATAGAAGTATAGGTTATAGATGTTGTTAAGAAGGGGTCAGTTCCCCAGCACCCCCAAACCTAGAATGAGTTCCAGAGGGGTCAGTAGGTCATATAAGCTCCCATCTCATTTTTTAGAAGTATCTGAAAGAGAGGATACCAATGCCTCATTTCCTAAGGTAGTGGCAAGCCTTATAGAGGGGTTCTCTGCATCCAACATGGCAGCGTAGCAACATACCAACAACGGCTGATGGAGGCAGAGGGACCAAGAGCAATTTTGCACAATTCTGACATCTCAGTAGAAAAAATCAATGAGAAGGTTAGAAAACCAAAAGAGCCTTAGGGCTACACAAAGAGAATTCAAGGTATTTGTCTCTTAAGACAAAAGACATGGTCTGGCCTTGGACAGTAGCAGATACAAGCAGATGACAATAAGAACCAGAAAGGACTAGCTATCTCTGCACAGGGGACAGTGAGAACAGACGGGATTAGTTGTACTAACTGTCCTACTCTCAAAACCTCAATAATAAATAAACCCCTGGGAATTTAGACAGCTCCAGGGGAAAGAAGGTAATAAATAAGAGAGAGAATTTTGACTGAGTTTAAATCTTGAATGGTCCATGTTTAAAGATGAAAGTGACTGAGTTGTCTCGGATTGGAAAGAATTCTTTTGCCTTCAGTGGAAAGAAGGTTAAGTTCAGTCAAAATAAAGTTTTAAGAAGTTATTTTTGTTGCATACTTATACTGAGATTGTACATTATAAAACCATTACACCTGCCACAATATGAAGAAAAAAAGGCCAGCAGGGGGGATAAGAGACACAAAAGATAAACATCTGTTTAGTAAAAGCTCAAGGAGAAAATGTAAAGAGGATGATAAAATTAAAGAAATAAGCAAAAGAAATTTCCTCGACCTTAAAAAAAAATTTCTTAAACCTTCAGATCCAAAGAGCAGATGAAGATTTTTGACAATATTGAAAATAAGACATATTTCTAGACTCAAGGATAGAATGAATATACTACACATTAATGGAGGGGGAAAAAAGCAAAAGCAAACAACAAAAAATAAGTGACTCATAAGAGAACAAGGAATAGACTGCCAACAAATTTTCATCTACTGTACTAAACACCAGAAGTCAAAGGAAAGAAATTGTCTGTAAAGATCAGAGAAACTGATTTTGAATTTAGAATTTAATTCTCAACCACGCTATCATCCAAATGCTAATTAATTATACAAGATACATTCTGTGACCACAGGGGAAGGCACACAGCAATTAACAAAGGTCTAGCCAAAAAGACTATCAACCTTTTTGACATATTGAAATAGCCTGTCCAGTTATACTCAAGATAAAGTGGAACTCGTCTTGAAATTTCAAGCTATTTAGAAATAACCGATGTTAAAACCTGTGACCTGTAGCAATGATAGTGAAAGGAAAAACTATATTTGTAAATGCATTTATTAGGTGATGTGGACAACAAAAATAAATAAAGCATGTGGCAAGCAAGTCCTAACACACGTACAAAAGAAAAACATGCTGGAAGGAAGTAAAAAATGTAAGTAGATAGTAATAATTTACAAGACAGATTTTTAAATGGATCTGATAAATAAAACCAGGAGCCAGCCCTTTGAAATGATCGATACAATAGAAAACATATTGTCAGCCCATTGGATGATAAAAGAGAGAAAACAAAACAAAACTAGTACTGAGAAATGAGAAAAACACACTTTTCAGAGTTAATTTTAAACTATGAGAATAGGTAAACAAAAAAAATATTAAATATGACCGAGAGCTATGTATATCAATATGGTTAATTCTCAAAACCATTAAGTTGAACAAATTGCTAGAGATTTGAACATTATAAACATTATGGCACCATAGATGCGAAGTTTTAAAATAAATACAAGTAAACTGTGGATTATTCTTGAGACATAAATATGTAATAAAAAATATATAAATCTATGTGTGGGAATATTAACATCAAATTCAAGATAGCGGTTACTGCTGGAGGAGGATGAGGAAAATAGATCAGAAATGATCACACAAAGGTTTTAAGAGTATCGTTACTATTTTATTTTAAAAAAACATTAAACATATAGTAAAATGTTAAGATTTAGCAAACCAGGATGGTAGGTAGATAAGTCTCCATCAGAACATCCTCTATATTTTTCTGGATGATTAAAATATTGCATAATAAAAATAATAAGAAAATATCCTATATAATTTTCTACAAGACATTTGAAAATCTAAATGTCATGCTTTATTTCTTAGGAAAATATAAATTATTAAACTAGGAAAAAAGAAATAGAAAACAAGTTGAGAACTAGTCAAAGCCCAACCCTGTCAAAAGCATCAGAATATGATAGTTTTTATGCAAATGTTCTTTATAACCTGCAAGGAACAGATAATTCCATTGATATTTTAAACACTGAGTACTCTACAGACATAACAGTACTAATATCAAAACCAAAATCAGATAGCTTATATACATATGAAAATAAAGTCATATGAAAACCTCACTTATTCATTCAATTACAAACATATTGGAATAAACAATTAGCAAACTGAGTCTTTGGTATAAAAAAATAAACCTGGGGTTTCTTCCAAGGATGCCAGGATGGTCCAACATTAGAATGTCTATTAATGTAATTTATCTTTATTATATATTAAAGGAGAAAATCGTATAGTCATGATATAGGCCAAAAAAGCATTTGACAAAATTAAACACTTACTTTTTTTTCGCTTAAAAATATGGAAAGAGAGGAAGGAGAAGGTAGATAAAGGTAAAGGGGTCAAATATATGGTGATGGAAGGAGATTTCATTTTGAGAGATGAACACAAAATGGAATATATATATGATATATTATTGAATCATACACTTGAAACCTATATAATTTTATGAATCAATGTCACCTCAATAAATTTAATAAAATAAAAAATATAGAGACAAAAAATAACAAGTTTGAAAAAGATGGAGATATTCTGCCCTAAAAGATATCAAAATAAATTTTAAAGCTTTAGAAATTAAAGAATTTACGTTAAATATTACCACAGGGTTAAAATATATCAGTGGAACAAAAAAGTAAGTACTAAAAACAAACCCAAGTAAATATGGAATATGATATAAAAATGAAATACCACATGGGTAAAGAAACCAATAAATAGTATCTAAACAACTGGTATACCACATCAAAAAATAAATTATACATAAATCACTTATTTTATATACATTTTTGTATTTTTATATAAATTATATGTATTTTATACATAAATTACTTATTTTTTATTTACAAAAATATGAGAGAATATTTTTCCAAACTTTGGGTTGAGAAGGACAGACCAGGTGTTGGAGAAGCTTTGGGGGAGGCCTAGCAGGAGCCAAAGTGGCAGCGGTCTGTGTACAGTCCCACGATAACCAGGTGAACCAGCAGGTAAGTGACAAGGTATGTGAGCTGTTGTAGTCCCCCTCTCCCCAACCAATCTCCAGAGGCTGAAAGGAATATGGCTTCTACTTCATTCACTTTCTTCTTCCAAACTCATGCAAAAAGTTCCTGATGGCCCACACTGAACCAAAACTATGCAAGGAATGAAACTGTGAGAAATAAGGCTCCAGCTCAGCTAACTGGCATAGGACAAATCCATCAGCAATTCTCTTTCCAACCATTTATCATCAGAATGCTGAATGTGAAAGCATAACTACTCACTTTCAAAGGTGTTTGTTCCAACATTGTTTGTCATTAGGAGGAATTAGGGGAATACATGGATAAATAAGAATATCTTCATGCAGTGGAACTCAAGCAGCCTTTTAATAAGAAGAAAACATACTTGCGATAAACAAGTTACAAGGCTATCCATAATGTGAAGTAAAATAGAAAGCTCCTGTACTCGACACAGCATTCAGATCTTATCTAATAGGACAAATGAAGTTAGTAACTATTACTCCTACTATTACTGCTTGGTTATCCCAAGGAGGCTCTTTGGTGACTCCCCATCTCTGCTCTTGAAAAGATTAAGAGAAGCAAGTTTTAGATATAGAGAACCTGGGTTGTATTTTGTCATTTTCCAGTGCTGAATAAACAGCAGAATTCCCCAATCCGATCTTGGAACCCCAGGAGGTGCATACGATGGATCAATCATCAGATGAAAGAACTTCCATAAACCTGTAAGCACCGAGGCACCTGGGGGAAGGGAACGCCCCTGCAGCATTACTCACTCGGATGCCGGAGGTCAAGAACGTATTTTAATCTCTCCTTGGCACTGCTAACAATACCTGGCCCCTTCAGTCAACAAATATTCATTTACTGTCTACCGAGTGTCGGCTATATACGGAAAGTGCAAACGCAGCAGTGAGCAAGGCTCACGCGGGTCCTGCCCTGCTGAAGCAGGTAACGTCCAGACGTTGGGGGGGAAAAAAAAAAAAACATTAATAAGTGGTTTGTGTATTTCAAATGAGAGCCCAGAGTGGGCCACAGGAGCAAACAACCAGCAAACTTAGTGTGTTTGGGGAACCAGAGAAAAGCTCAATAATGTGCACAAAACTTTTTGAGGGCCCAGAAGGTGGGAGAAACATTGCCAAAATAGTTCCTTCACAAAAAGGATCGAGTTGTCATGAAAGCCACAGGAGATAAGAGTAAACAATCGGGATAGTTTAAAAACAAAGTTTGTCTTCTTTCGTTCTATAGACATTGAGCTTATGTGTTAGGTGCCAGGAACTGTGATAAATACGTCAAACCGGAATGTATACATGCGCTGGGCACATAGTCCACAAATATTTACTGGGTACTTACTATATGCCGGGGACTGTTTTAGGCACTGAGGACACAACAGAGAGCCCTGCCTTCATGAACTTACATAACCGTGGGGCGACAAAAAATAAAACGTAAAAGGAAGACATGTATTATGTCAGAGGTATGCATGAGAACATAGCAATAAAGAATGTTAGGGAGGTTGTTTGCCGTTTTAAATGGGATGGTCACGAAGGCCTCATCCGAAAGTGATACTTGAGCAAAGATTTGAAGGAATCAAGGGAGTAAGTTATACAATATCTGGAGGAGGATCATTCTAGTAGAGGAAAGAGCAAGTGCAAAGGGCCTGAGGTGACAACACTCCTGGTGTGTTCAAGGGTCAGCAAGGAGTTCCGAGTGTGGCAGAAGGAAGAAGCATACAAAAAGGAACTATTTAAGAATTCAACATGACAAGTGACGATGCCAGAGATTTCTGCTAATTAATTAAGGGAAGCTGTGACACAATTCTGGTGTGGGGCTGCGGAGAGAATGTTTCCTATTGCTGGAAACACCTGGGCGGCAAGGTCCATGTTAAACTTTTCACTTGACAAATGAAAAAAAAAAAAAATATATATATATATATATATATATATATATATATATATATATATATATATATATATATATATATGATTTGGCAACACTGGGATGGATGTGAACCAGATGAACCCAATCCGTTTCCTCACCTGCTTAGCCTTTCTCTGGACAATCTCTTTCCCTCCTTGTTCATTGTTCTTTCTTTGCTCTTGACCTTCTGCTCTTCCATTGACTGTAATCTCAGGGAGAGGGTGTAGAAAAGCAGCGCTGTGTGGGGTCCCCCTGCTCATCTCCTGCCTGTCCCCTCCCCTCCCCCCCACCATTCTTGACTAGCTATTACTTTCCTGGGTTAGTCTCTTAATCTCTCTAAGCTTCTACTTTCTCAGCTGTTTTTTAATCCCCCTCCTCCTCCCCCAAAATAAGGATAATCATGACTTAGCCATCTGAAGACAGGAAGCTGGAGGGATTTTCATTTTGTGATTAGCATTTCTTCCTCCTTCCTTTCCATGAATTCCTGTCCGTGGTTCCTGTATGTCCGCCCGCCCCCCACAGACACACAAAGCACAGGCTGGGTGGGGAAATACCCTCTGTCTGTGGGCCCCTGGCTCCAGCATAAGACTGAAATGGTATGTTCTGTCCCAGCACTGTGTGTCCTACCAATGGCTGACCTGGGTCCCCAAGGAGATATTATTGCTGATACTGGGGTTCCTTACATGCAAATAGCATATCGTACGTGGAAATAAAAAAGCTTTCTCTTCTCGCCCCATTTCTAAAAGCATTTGTCCTGTTGGGTCATCACTAACAATGGTTGAGAGAGCCTGAATTCTGGTTCGGTCCTGTCCCATGAGGAGTTGCCTGTTTTCCAGGATCTGATTTCCTCATTTGGAATAATGACATGAATCATAGGCTCTGCCCCCGCCTCACCAGCTGTGACCTAGGAGAAAGACGTTTTGAAATACAGGGCCCCCCTTCCTCCACTCCCTGACACATGCTTTACCAAGAGGTGGTACAGTGGGATCTTAGTCACCTAGAGAAAGACAAGGCCCATTGTAGCCACAGTTTGCTCTCCTGGGGTCAGATGCTTCATCGAGTTTCTCCCTTTAATCTTTTACACAAGAGAAACCTTAGGGGAAAAATAAGTAGGACAAGTGCATTGCTGGGAGAAGCAATTGGCAGTCGGCAGGTTGGCATGACCTTTGCCAGCTCTCTGCAGCTGAGAAATCGTGGCAATTATTCTTAGCATCTGATGCACTAGCATTTTTTATGAGTTGCAAAATGTCCAGGCAAGAAACAGGAAAGGAACAAGGTCAAGAAGAAACTGCTTTGATAAAGGTGAGATCGGGGAGCGGATAGGTGGGAGCCACCTGCACGGTCAGTCATTTTGTCATTTTTCACTGTGGAAGGTGCTCTAGAGACCAGGGCTGAAACTTACACACACACACACACACACACACACAATAACACAATAACATAGATATACATATATTTCCTGCCTTCAAGAATTTTCTAGACTACCATGTAATCAATCATTGGATCGTAATTATAATTGTCATATATATAATCAATCATTTCCGCACCAGAATAGATATTCAGGGGAGATGATTTTCAAGGGAGTGACATTTGGGCTGAAGTTTGTCACTTAAAATTGCAAACTCATTCTCCTTGCCCTACCTTATTCTTCTCCAGAGGAGTTATCACATTCTAAAATAAGTTATATTTATTGTCTCTCCCCCTCACTCTCTGACCAAGGCCGCTCCTTTACTTTCTTCCCACTGCATCACTCCTAGTTGAGAAAAATGCAAAGAAAGAAAAATTAATAGGCTCTTCCATTTGCAGAGTACGTTTGACTTTTCAGAGCAATGTCCAATCCATTTTACTATGCTCAGAAGAGCTCTGTGAAGAACAGTGACTCTCACCATTCTGCTGAAGCAGTAACAGAGGCCAAGGTCTGGGAGGAGGATGAAGGTTACTGAAGGTCATTCACCTAACACCCACCAACCTTATAGAGAAGTCATTAGAATCTCTCCTGGTATGTAGGAAGCACTCAAAATACGGAAATTATTATTCCATTTTTCTTGTATCATATTTTCCAGAAAAAGGGTATTAAATTACCTTCTCAATACCACCAGCTGGCACTGTGAATATTTTTCTGACTCCTTTGCCTTTCCTGCCTCCTCACAGTGCCAGAAAAATAAAATCACCCTTCACTTCAATGCCCTCACTTTCACAAAGACCCAGGGAGTTCTTTTTCCAACTATTAGAGGGTGGCATAGACAGCTTCGCCAATGCAAAGCTCTCGCCTAGTCCTTGCTCCTAAAATAATTTTAGTAGCATGTGTTCACTAACCCCATTCTTAGTACAGTCACAGGTTAGAGACCCTGAGTCGTACTACCCTGACAACCCATGATTAGAATGATACTCTTTCTATGCATCATTACATAAAACACATTCAAACAAAATATAATATTTCTAAAAGATGAAAGGTGATTTTCTCAGGGAAGTGTGGACATTTTTACTTGTTGCGACTTCTTATTATCGGTAACTGATGAGATAATAGCAGTTAGCCTGTTACATACTTACAAAGAGCATTAGAATAACTGTGAGGAGACTTCCTCGAGCTCTGCTTCTTTTTCTCGTTTCTCCAGGGTATAAATCCAAAAGTTCCATGCAGGAATTCAAAGTCTGTGCAGGTCTCCATGAATTGCCTGTGATAAGAGGATTTGTTACAGGTTCAGGTAGGGAGAATGGAATCTGTTAAAGATTTCTCATTTCTTCCACGCTATCACCAATCTAATAATTAATTTTCCTGATCCGGATCTCTGCAATATCAGCTACATATATTCTGTATTTTCCAGTGTGGGACATCTGGACAAAAATTTGCTTATATTCTCTTGTTCTCTGCCAAAGGCTGCAAGGAGCAACCAATGCTTTGATATTGTGATATTTAGCCAAGAAGACCCCTCCACTTCTGCGGGCACATGGTCTGAGTCCCAGGTGATAAAAAGGCCACCAATTGCTTTGCCAGCATTTACAGAGAAACTTAGCAGTTTCTCCTCCTAGGATGGAGAAGTCCCCACTGCCCCCTGCATTGTCTCTGATGATACCATATTTTTTCTAAAAGTCTGATTTTGCATGTTACTCCCAAGCCTCCTGATTTTTGTACTAGTTGAGATATTTGGCTGCAGGTATTAGAAACCAACCAAAACGAATTAAAAATTTTTAGGAAAGTATTTATTGCAAAGACTGAGGGGATTCTCACAGAACCCATGGGCAAGTATATAGCCAAACTCGGGGAGAACAGCTCCTGAAGAACTAGCAGGAACACAGGCAGTTTCTTTATCTCTCATCTCTGCTTCTGTCTACACATCAGCTTCATGTTTCTCTACTCCTGGAGAATTGTTTTCTTCACAACTCAGGCCACTGGGCAGTTTATAGCCAACGACAGCTCTCAGTCATACATACTACAGGTCCAGCTCCTTAGAAGGACCATTCTTTTATAGTTGCGATTTCAAATTCCTGCAAAAGGGTCTCAAAATAGCCCATCTTGAGTCCGGTGGCCTCCCCTATCCCAGAGAACTGTGACCGTGAAAGTTGGGACACCTTGGTTTTTGAGCACCCATCTCTGTTCTTTTGGCCATAGTGTGCCCATTGCTGAAAATTAGAGAATAAAGCATTTGAGAGCTTTATCATCAGTCTTTAAATGCGTGTGGTGCAGTGAGGACCTGGACTCTTAATGCAACTGTATAATAGGCATGATTTTGTACTGCTAACCCCAGACATGATCTACTTCTCTTAAAACTGTCCTATGAAAAGTATCTAAATCACAACAGACCTAGGCAGCCATGCTTATATCTTACGACCCAGACCTCACCTAAATGTACAGTTGACAACATATCCAATAGTGTGTCTGGCCTTTGGTGGTGTGGATTATGAGTCAGGTCTGTGATATGGTATAGCCCAGCCCTTCCCAAACTTTAATACGCATGCAAAACACTGAAGATCCCCTTATGCAGACCCCAGCTCAGTTGTCATAGAGTAGGGTTTGAGAGTCTGCATTTCTACCAAGCTAGATGCAGCTGCTACGGCTGTCGGGACCTAGAGCACACTTTGAGTAGCAAAAGCATAGAAAAAAAATGTTGGAAAATAAATAGATTCTGTCATCCTTTAATTAGGAAAGAGTAGTATTTTCTCTGGAAGTGTAGATGAAAGGTAAAGGGAATGATGGGAGATGGCGGACTGAGGAAAAACAATGATGTTGGGGAATTCCAGACACCAAAAATTCAGGAGGATCTATGATGTTCCTTTTAGCATACAGATTAAAAGATTAAGAGATCATCACCAAACTAAAGAATCTAAGTTTTTTAAAAAATAGTGTGTCTGGCCAGTTGAGTCATATTCTTTCTCTAGAGAATTTTAACCAAGAAACACAGACTGCAGTCAGTTTCATGGTAAGAACTCAACGGACTTATCATGTCTATATGAAAGCCGGTGACCACACTGAGCCTTTGCAAAAAGAGGAAGTTGACTTAAAAAAGAGAACACAGAAAGAATCAGAGTGAAGCAGAGACGAATCAGACCATGGCACCCTTGAGACAGGAGAATGAAGCTTCGGTTCCTCGTAGCTTCTGGAGTCCAGTTCCCATGAGATCTAGCGGCAATGCAGCTCCTATATCCATGAAATTGGCTATTTTATCTTTACAATAAAATCTCCCACTTTTATTTAGCCAGCTTAAGTAGATTTCCATTTGCCACAACCACCAATCCCTGACTAAGAGAGCCTGAGAGGGTATCAAATGGGGATGAGGCCCAAAGGATGGGAGGACATTTCATTCACCATTCTAAGCTGAAGTGCTTAGAAGAGCATCAACTTATGTACTGACCTACTCATGTCTGCTTCTTCTGTGTTCAGAAAATGAAGTTCTCAGAGTTCTTTAAACAGCTCCAACCTGTTCTAAGCCCCAGCAGGACCTGCTGGTGAGGGGCTACTGGGCATTGAAATAGCAACAATTTTTCCTGGGCAGGATGGGCCATCTTCACCTGTCTGACAGGTCATCTAGCAGAACTTTGAAGCCCAACATGTAGCATTAAGCAGATGCTACGCTAACCATTTCATAATCTTCCTCCTTTCATTCGTCTCTTCCTTTCTTCCTTCCTTCTTTTCATCTTTTTTTTTTTTTTTTTTTGCTGGAGGATGAGGATTCAGTGATGAGTAGAAGAAATGCAGCCCTGTCTTGGTGGCATTTATAATCCAATTGGGGAAATGATAATAATTAAACATTAAATAATCACTCAAAAATATAATTACACTTGTGTCAAGTACTACAGAGAAGAGACATACACAGCTGTGAGAGAGAAAAAGGGGTCGTATAATTCTGTTAGGGAAGTCCTGGGAGGCTTCCTGGAGAAAGTGAGCTGAGATCTGACTGTCGTTAGGAGCAACTCTGATAAGAAAGTGTGCAGATGGAACAGAGTGGATGACCTGGGCAGGCCCTGGACTGGAGTTAGCCAAAGTCATGTGTTTAAGAGACTGGAAGAAACCAGCATGACCAGGGCTCAGCTAAGAGGAGCATGGTGCAAGGAGAGTACAGAACAGTTGGTTGGAACCAGCCAAGTTCAAGGTTTGGTCTTTACCCAAAGAGTAACTGAAACCATGTGCTCCAAAGCATCAGGTTGACTCATAGGTTACTAGAAGAAAATGCCTCATTATCCTTTAGGGAAGTTTTCAGCCTTTTCTGTTCTCCAACATCCACTGTCTTCCCCTATTTCTCAGGTGCTGATATTTTAATAAGCTATTCTGGAACTGAAACTGCAAGGTATTGACTCTGCTACACAGGAAATGAACCAAAACTTATCAAATATGTATATATATTAGATAGATAGATAGATAGATAGATAGATAGATAGATAGATAGATAGATAGTACATATGCTAGATAGATATTATATATATATATACATATACATATATATGTGTACACACACACTATATCTATCTGTGGGAGGGGTGTGTGCAGAGAGAGAGAGACAGACAGACAGACAGACAGACGAAAGAGACAGAAAAAGAGAGACAAACAGAGAGAGAGAGTATAGGTTGATGAAGTGGGAATCTCAGAGGATTTTTCTTATCTCCAAAATATCTGTAATTACAATGTTGTTCCATTTGCTAAGTAAGATATTTATTATTTAAAACAAAATACACGTTTAAGCCTATGAACATGAGTAAAATATCTTTAATATAGCAGAGGTACTAGATGAATCTTTTCTTAATATCATAATCTTACTAACTAAGAAGATCAATCCAAATTAGGGAAAAGACTGAATTACAGAATTTCTATTTTATTACTTACTCATCAGCTTGTGATTTTAACTAAAGTAGTTTTGATAAATTTTGTAAAGAATGAACTTAAGGCTGCCCCATCTAATGCACGAGCTGGTTACACACTATCTCCTGGTGCGTCAGCCTTCCCTCTGCACTGGACTTGAGGATGTGACTATGCCTTTTATTTCCTTGCATTTTCCAAAGTAGACTTATCTGAGTGGTAAACACAGGATAGCACCACAATAATGTCTGGATTTTAAGAGAAAAAAATGGAATCCATTTTAATGATCACATCAATATCTTATAAAGAAATAGACTAAAGCACTAAAAAAGAATAAGAGACCTCTTTTTAATATTATCTTCTTGATTAGGCTATTAATTCACAGCCCCATATAACGCCCATACTATTTTTTCGCTAGCAGTAGCTGTGACATCATTCTGAAGCCCTCAGTTTAATGAAGGAGCGTTCTTTCATATTACTTACAGAACTTCACTTTGCCTTGGCTGGGCAAGTCCTCGGGGAAATTCGACTTTAAGTAGCAGTGCCACTGGCATCAAAATGAAATTTAACTTTAAGATCACTCATTCTGTTTTTGCAGTAAAGAATTCAGGCTCTATTTACACAGGCCAAGTGTTCACCATTTTTATTAATACTTGGAAGTTCTCTTTGCCTCCAGCTCTGTATCTATATTAGTTTGCTAGGGCTGCCATAATAAAATACTGTAGACTGGGTGGTTTAAACAACAGAAATTTCTTTTCTCACAGTTCTGGAGGCTGGAATCCAGCGTGGCCGTACTCTGGTGAGAGCGCTCTTCCTGGCTTGTACACAGCCTCCTTCTTGCTGTGTTCTCACCTGGAGGAGAGAGAGAGAGAAAGAGAAAGAGGTCTTTGGTGTTTCCTCTTATAAGGGCACTGATCCTATCAACTTTATGACCTCATTTAACCTCAATTATTTCCTTACTCTACATACAATCACATTGAGAATCAGGGCTTCAACATATGAATGAGGGGTGGATAAAATTCAGTTTATAGCAATATCCAATACCTATAGTCAGACCTTATTTATCTGGAAAACATGAAATAATGATACAAAAAAATTTGAATGGGGCATTTAGAGGGACTCACCCTTAACTGACCTGAAATTAAGTAGTTTAAATAAAGTGAATTCTAATCATGGAGAACTTTTCCTGTTTTTCCTCTGAATAAACATCAGTCCTGCCTTTATTCATGTTCTTGATTGCAAAATTTGACTGTATAAGCATGCGTTTGTTTTCCTGAGATGGAGGCATATAGCTATCATCAAGTAAGCAAAGTCTCGGTGCAAGAAACCCCTCAAAATTAAGAACCCCTGGAGATTATAGATAAATATTGTATATTGAGAATAAAAAGCTCTCCCTCAAGAAAGCATCAGTAAATGTCTAAAGACAGACTCTTGCCTTCATTCTTAACCAACCACAACATCCACGACCTTGCAAGACCTCAATAAATGAATTAATTCATTTACAAGAATAACAAGAGTCCTGAACTACTGCTTAAATAGAGCTTTCAAGAAATAGACCAGGATGTCACAGAGACACAGAGTCTGGTTGAAGTTCCTACAGAGGTGTGAAAAAAGCAAAGCCGACTTCATTCAATTAGTAAATATGTTAACGGAGCACTTATTACATGCAGAGATTGTGTTAAGTGAAGAAAAGCCAAGAAGACAAGTCTGTCTTTAATAATACGATGTATGTGATATGGGCCAGCATGGTGGAATGAATGGAGAACTATGAAGACACTGGGAAAGAAGGAAGCAGTTCGTTCTGCTGAGTAACCAAGAGGCTCTAGTCCAGACTGCAGTGGAAATAGGCGAGCAGAAGGAATGTCAGGGAGCCCACGGACTAGGCTGATTGAATGGAATTTCTTGAAGGGGATGGATGGGAGTGGCACAGAGGTGGATATTGGGCCAGGAGAGAAAGTGGTAGAAAAAGTTTCCTAAAACAAGTGTTAATTGGGCTGATTGATAAGGGAAGTTCACTGAACAGAAAAGTCAAAGTAATAACATTCCAAAACCAGGACCAACTCGAGCAAGAGACGAGAGAGTAGGAAGGGGTGGGGTGCTTCCCGCCTCCCAAGCCTAAAGACCCTGATGTGACACCCCTGAAATGTCCAATTGCCAACTGCCTCACTCCGCCCTGCCTCAACAATCATTGGCCTTTCCCTTCTAGAAATATCTTGAGATCCATGTTATTCCTGACGTTCCTTCAGTTGTCACCACCACCTCTATCAAAACTGTCCTGTCCTCTGTTCCATTCATTAAGGCTTTGTCTTCTCCTGAGGGACCATATAAAGGTATCAAGCGCTAAAAGCTTTATTCTTGCATGTGAAGGTATCATCGGCTAAGAGTTTTATTCTCTCTTGAAAATAAGTGCATGTTAACCAAGGTCTTTGTGGCTTTACTCAAAGGAGCAAGCAGTTCTGTGAGAATTTCAGACACCGTGACATAGAAAATGGGACAAATATTTGGAGATTGTACAACTGTCCTGTTGTCTCACAGATCACGGCCCTCCAATAGCTTCTTGAGTTTTGCATACGGCAAAGGGAAAAGAAAACCTTCTGAGATTCCTAATTGTACATAAATAGCTGAGAAACTTAAAATAATTCTAAGCACCCTGAGAAACTATTTTTACAATCAGTGCAGTTGGAGAGCTGTAGCAAAATAGTTCCTAAATTCTGGGACTAGCGAAGAGAGACCAAGGAGTCTGGGTTGGAATTGAAGTTGATCCTGCAGCTAAGAATAACATCAGCCAGAGGCTGACAGAAGGCAAGAAAGGTGAGAGCCCATGTAGGGGAGAATTTCTGGGCTTTACAAATCAAGACTAGGCATCAAGCGATGCATAAAGGAAAGGTAAAACTTGGCCATTTCATATCCTAAAATTATAACAAATGTTTAAAATAATGTCATTCCTCTAATTAAAAAAAAAAAGAGCTTATCACAATAAATCATACTCTTTGTCTTCCCTGTGTCTGAGCTGATATTCTGTCCCCTCGCTACATCCCTGGAAAGCAAGTGATGTTATCCCCATTCATAGGTAAGGAAACTGTGGTTCAGAATGGTTGCGTCACTCATCCAAGATCTCATGAGAATGATGGATACAAGACTCAAACCCTGCTCTGTCTGACTCCCAGCTCGTACTATTAAAAGAAGCTCCAGGTTAAAGACACGATCTTGGATTTTTCATGGATAGCAGAACCAGGACCAGGGTGAGGCAAATGAGTTGTCCAGGGCACAAAATTTAAGAAAGTGCTCACTCTCAAGTGCTGACTCTGCACTTGCATGAACCTGACAGTGGGAGACTGAGCACCTAGTTAAGGTAATCGCTTATGCCACACAATCTTCCAGGTACCTGTGATGGTCAACTTTTTTGTGTCAACTAGTTAGGCTATGGTGCCCAGTTGTTTTATTCTAACACCAATCTAAATATTGCTGTGAATATGTTTTTCAGATATGGTTAATATATAAGTCAGTTGATTTATAGTAAAACAGATTACCCTCGCCATAGTGTGGGTGGGCCTCATCCAATCAGTTGATAGGCTTAAGAGAAAAAACAGATTTCACAAAGAAGGAGTTCTGCAACCAGATTGCTTTTGGACTGAAGTCTGCAACATCAACTCTTCCCTAGATCTCCAGACTGCTGGGTTGTTTTGCAGATTTCAGACTTACCAGGACCCATAATCCTTGGCTAATTCTTTAAAATAAATCTAGATAGATGATTGATGGATGATAGATAGATAGATAGATAGATAGATAGATAGATAGATAGATAGATGATAGAGAGAGGGATAGTAGATAGATAGATGATAGATGATAGATAAATGGTAGGTAGGTAGATAGATAGATAGATAGATAGATAGATAGATAGATAGATAGATAGATAGGTTCTCTTGGTTCTGTTTCCTTGAATAACCTAATACATGACCTTAAAATCACCATCTAAGCAATTAAAAGCAGGCAGCTAACAGCTCACCTGATAGAAGAGCCCAGTTCAGTGGGAAGCGAACCTCGTAAGGCTAAAACTGAGGTTCTAAAGACAGACTGCCAATGTTCAGCCCTAGCTCTGCTCCTGGCTATCTGTGTGACTTTAACAGCTTTCTTAACCTCATTGTATCTCTACTTCTTCATCTGGAAATGGGAGATAACATCAATATTTACTTCAAGGGGTTGTCATGAAGATTACATGGGAGAAGGCATGCAAAATTCTTGGAATAATGTCTGGGCCAATAGTAAATCTCAACAGACATCAAGGCAGATTCATTTGCTAGGGCCGCCTTAACAAAGCACCACAAACGGGATGGTTTAAACAACAGAAACTTATTGTCTCACAGTTCTGGAGACTAAAACTCCAAAATCAAGGTGTCAGGAGGGTTGGTTGCTTCTGAGGGCTCGGAGAGAAGGATCTGTTCCAGGCCTCTCTTTTTGGAGATGGACGTCTTCTCCCTATGTCTCTCTGTGTATGTCTGTCTCTGGGTCCACATTTACCCATTTTAGGAGGACACCAGTCATATTAGGTTAAGGCCCACTCTAATGGCCTCGTTTTAACTTGATTTCCTTTGTGAAGACCCTGTCTTCCAATAAAGTCGCATTTCGAGGTAGTGGGGCTTTGGACTTCAGCATATGCATTTGGTGGAGGACACAATTCGACCAATCACACTGGAGGTATAATGCCCTTGGACTCACCTACAGAAGTTCCTGTTGCCCACGATAGGTTGGGTTTCCCTGCAATCAGACCCAGAGACAGCGTTTTAAAACAAGTGGTTTACTTGGGAAGTGATTTCAGGAAGTGCAGGTAGGGAAGTGGGGACATGAGATGGAAAAGAGAAGGAGGCCCAAACAGGCCATTGGAAGCAGCTTCCTAATATTGTTAACTGAGGCTCAGATCCGCTGCGACCTCTAGGGGGCAGCATGGAGCACACTTCAGAGTTGGCCCATTCTGGGAACCAGGCACCTGGGAATTAATCCATAAGTCCTGTCACTCCTTGATTGAGGACTACCCCTAGGGCTTTAACTCTCTGGTCTTCCAAGGTAGAGGGCAGTAAGTCCTCAGAAAACCAGTGGCCAGTATTTACAGCAGAAATCTCACAGGTGGTGTGCGCTGGAGCCGTAACAGCGGAGGGGACACGAGAAGGGCTTTAACAGCTTCTACCATGTTTCTATACACAGCTATGGGTCGCATCAAGATGGAATCCAGACCTCTTACTAGATGGAGGCTAGGTGGAGAGTCTCACTTCACTGCAAGAATTCCTTCTTAACATTCTCCAGAAAAAAAGATCAGGGGCGCATTGAAGGAATCCTTTCTTTTGAGCCACACGTGCCATATGAAGAAAAGCCATCTCTTCTTGGCTGTGCACTTAGCCCTCCCCAGTGATGGATAAAAAGATGCAATGAAATCATATCAGATTGAGAAGAGTGACAACTCCCATTCCTTTTAGGCTCTCTCAGCTTCATCACAAAACAAAAAAATCCATAGCTTTGATTTTTATTGCTAAGCCAAAACATTCGACCTGATTGGCCCGCAGAAGACCCTGTGTTTCCAGGACACCAGGCTGAGAGTAGAGACTTTAAAAATCTTAGTTTTCTCTTTTTTGTACACAGAAGTTTCAGTCCAAAACTGCTTTTCTTCCTCTCCAGTCTCTCACCCCTACTCCTATTTCTAGCTAACTGTCCATTCACATTTTAAGTATTTCCTGGCACTTCTCTCTTAAGACTTGCTTGTCAACAAATGAACAAGAAAAAGAAACAAACAAAAACTCATAGACACAGGCAACGGTATGAAGCTTACGAGAGGGAAAGGGGGTGAGGGGAGGTAGAAACGTGTAAAGGGGGTCAAATATATAGTGACAGAAAGAGATTTGACTTTGGGTGGTGAACACGCAATGCAATACACAGATGATGTATTACAGAATCGTACACTTGAAACCTATATAATCTTATTAACCAATGTTACCCCAATAAATTTAATAAAAATTTTTTTAAAAGACTTGCTTATATAGCTTCCTTAGACTCTATTATTTCCAACAATTAATATTTATTGCCATAAAACGATAATCAGTTGTATGTAGGAAACTAAGTCCGGAGATCCTCTTCACTCCATCACACCCTAATTCTTCTTCCATTCTACCTACTTTTCTCATATGCTGAGTCATATTCTACTGATATATTGACACTATTAACAATCCCTCACATTTCTATAGCTCAGAAAATCAGAGAACCAAGGGTAGAAGAGTTTGGAAAGGTCCCTAGTTCAGAAACTGGGGTACTCTACGTACAATCCCCCTTTTATCTTAGACAAGGGATTGCAAATTCGTAGACCAGAAGAGAAATCCAGCCAGCAGACATCTTTCGTTAGGCCCATAAAAAAGATTTTAAAACTCAAGAAACATTTGTTTTAAAAATTTTTTTTTAATTTTAAACTTCTCCTGAGGAAAGAAATCTTGCTATAACATAGGGTAACACTTGGTTAGAATTGAGAGGCTGGTGCTCTTTTACACGGGGCGGGGTCTCTCTCAGTCACAATTCCCCACCCCTCCCCATTCAATCATCTTCAACCAATATCGCTCAGTTACTTGGCTCTTGACGTTTGACTCTTTTGCAACAATCCCCAAGAATCCCATAAGTGTACGTTTAAGCAACCCTGTGGCAAAAGAGCCCATCATCTGCAAATACAACCTACTCTTTTTTTTTTTTTGACATTGAAAACAACTTTAATATTAAATTGTCAAATAAGGGCTCTTCTAACCCCGACCCTGTATAAGAATATATTTTCAAATGTATAGTGCATTAACATTCACATTTGCTGACCACGACTCACTAAAGGAAATCAATTTTTCATCCATACCCAGTTTTCTATTCTATTTTATTTAAATCTATTATATCCTATCCTGTTTTTTACATTGATCATAACCTGCTAAATTACTTTGATGACTCATGAATGGATCATAACCTACCGTTTGAAAAACATTGCTTTGGTGTGTTGTAATTTGCCGTTGTGATTTTTCAACTTGTCTTTTAAGATATTCTAGGCTTCTCCAGTCAAACGTAAAATTACTAATTAATGGTTGGAGGCCAATAGTACAATGTGTCTAAGAGCAGATGGATACTTTCAATAGCTTTAGAAGAATCAGGGATCTTAAAACTTTCCATTTCCTTCATCCACAAGACAGCCCACCCTGATTCAGAAGGTTAAATGGGGAAATCCTTACGGGTTTGAGGGTATGGCAGTTGTTTTTGATAATGTACCAAATCTTCCCCACAGGACTCTCCTAGCTGTGCCTTTTGTTGCTTAATGAATTATTTCCAGTCATTATTTAATTAGTAACTAACTTGGATATTGACCTCATTGTATTTTATTGTCTATATCTTTCTGATAATACGTGATTCCAACAATCTAGAGAAAATGAAAGTGTCTAACACTATCCTTCAGAGATAATCGCTGTTAACAGTTTGGCATGTATCCTTCCTTTTGGAGCAATTCATTCCAGAGCTTTTCCTTAAACTCTGAAAACCAAAGCATCCACCACTGGCCCTAGCCCATCTCCTTAACACGAGGCAAAGGCAGAGCTCCCCAGTGAGTTATCCTCATGTAAGCATCCCAGTTCCTTATCTAACTTGGTTTCCGATCCCTTCGCCATCTTGGTTTTTATTTTCTGGACATGGTCCATTCTGTTTTAATTCCTTTTAAAGTATAAAATCCAGAAATGAAGGTTTTCCTTCTCATAGATTCAGCTCATCCCTTTATCTTCCAGAGCTTAATTCATGTACTAATTAAAGGCATGTTTTCTAAACACTTGCCGGGTGCCAGGCTGCTCCATCACACTGGCAAACAACGAAGGCTCCGTGCCTGCCTTCCCGAAGTTCAGGCATCAGCAATCTCCCAAGGAAATGCGAACTAAATTCCAGATGAATCTAAGAATTTGGACATAAAAAGAAAATGAAATTTTAACACATTTAAAGGTAAATGTGGGTGAATAATTTGATTATCTTAGAAAGACCTTTCCAAACACAACGGGAAACCTAGAAGCTACAAAGGAAAAAAATGAATAAATCTAACTACATCAAATTTTCACATTTTTGGAGGCTAAAAGCACCATAAACAAATTCAAAAGACAAACTTGGGAAAATATTTGCAACACAAATGACAAACAAAAGACTTTTTTCCACCAATATACAAAGTACTTTTAGAAATCAGTAGACAAAGCACATAAAAAATTTATAAAAGGAATGTAAATGAGACAAACAAATGAGACAATTTCGAACCTCATTAATAATCAAAGAAATATGAGTTAAAATAATGAGATATTTTTCAAGTAAATATTTACCACAATATTTTAGATTTGGAATATCTAAATTTTTGAAATATCTAAACATCTCCCTGGTGCTGTCAGCATGTACGGAATCTGGCGTTTTCATTCACTGCACGTTGAAACAGCCCTACTGCAGGGAATTCAGCAATGAGTTTGTTTTAAATGTTCCGATTCTGCGATTTCAATTGTTTCTATCCTTTATTTTCTCATCCAGCCTATCCTTCATCACATCATGGCTTCCAGAACTAGCTCGCACCTGCAACTTCTCAGATCATTATGCCAACCCTCCTGATTCTACTCAATCTATAATTTCTGAGACTCGGGAACACTGTTCTCCTGGCCTAGAGGATTTCCACGCAGCCTCTCTGCTTTTTTAATCTCCTAGAAAATTCGACAATCGTCTAGTCCACTCCTGATAAAGGGGAAGTGCGAACTGTCTGGGAGTGTCTTCCTACCCTGATTCCCTTACCCACAGGAGATGATGATTCTAATCAGAGAAGAAATGCAAGCACCTGGAGCTCTGGCAAAACTAAGTGACATCAGGACCAAGACAGTTGTGTTAAAGCCTGGGGTAGTTCCCTGTCAGGTAAAGCAATAGAAATCAGACATTAATTCACTGACCACATCGTCTAGAAGTGTGTGTGTGTGTGTGTGTGTGTGTGTGTGTGTGTGTGTGTGTGTGTGTGTGTGTGTTTTCAGCAAAGACCAATTGTGTCCACACGGTTATATTAAGATCATATCCACTAGATCTATGTTTCCCCAGCATTTCTAGCTCAGACCCCTTACTCAATGCTTACACCTTAATATGTCTGCAACCCCACAAGCCATAAATGGAAGAGTTTTACTTTATGCCATTTGTATTATGAAAATGATATTCATGCTGAAGACAGTTTTTCAAAATGTCTTTCACTCTCCTGCAGGTTTGGGTTTATCCTCCTTGAGAAGCATCCCTCCCCCCAGATAAACTATGAAAGTGAATAACATGTGCCACCTTCTCAACAGCAACTTTAAAACACAGTTGCTATTTAGCTGCAGTACCTGGGATTATGTAATGTCTTGTACATGACACCGAGAGCACAGGCAACCAAAAAAATAGATAAATTGGACTTCATCAAAATTTAAATTTTTGTGCATCAAAGGACATAATCAGCAGAGTGAAAAAAACAAACCACGGAATGGAAAAAAAAAAATTTGCAAATCACCTATCTCCTAAGGGATTGGTATCCAGAATATATAAAGAACTCATGCGACTCAAAAAATTTTTTCAGTGAACAAAGGACTTAGACATTTCTCCAAAGAAGATACACAAATGGCCAATAAGCACATAAAAAGATGCTCAACATCGCTAATCATTAGAGTGATGCAAATCAAAACCACATTGAGATACCACTTCACGTTCATTAGAATGGCTATCGAAAAGAGGAAAAAAACACAGAAAATAACAAGTGTTTGTGATGACGTGGAAAAACTGGAACTTCGGTGCGTTGCTGATGGGAATGTAAAATGGTATAGCCACTGTGCAAAATAGTTAGTGGTTCCTCAAAAAGTTAAACAAAGCTTTATCATATGATCCAGCAATTCCACTTCCAGGTATTATGCCCCCCAAAAATTGAAAACAGGGAGTTGAACAGATATCTGTACGCCGATATTTATAACAGCAATATTCACCATAGCCAAGATGTGGAAAAAATCTAAACATCCATCAACAGATGAATGAATAAAGAAAATGTGGTATATACATGCAATGGAATATCATTCAGCCTTAAAGAGGAAGGAAATTCTGACATTTGCAATAATAGATGAACCTCAGGACATTATGCTAAGTGAAATAAGCCAGTCACAGAAGAACAAATAGTACATGATTCCACTTATCTGAGGCATCTAAAATAGTCAGCTCATAGAAACAGAGAAAATAATAGTGGTTTTCAGAGGCAGGAGGGTAGGGAGAACGGGCATTGTTCTTCAGTGGATATATTTGAGATTATATTACACTGTAAAATAAATAATTACCTCCTAGCTCTTCCTCTAGCATCTCTGACACAGGGAATCAACTAGCTTCTGTTACAAAAGCCATGTCTTCAGGTTTCCCACAGCACTTAACACATTTTAACCTACTGCATTACTTCCTGTATTATTTACTTATTCGTCATATTCAGTGTGTTCGTCTATCTCCATTTGGATGTAAGCTCCACAAAGGAAGAAATTTTTTACCTCTTTTCTTCATTGACATAACTCCCAAACTGCTAAGATAGTGCCCAGTGCAGAGCAGCCCCTCAAAAGATAGTTGATTTATTGGATTAATGAGTAAAATATTTTAGACTATGTCTATAGTGAAAATAAAAAGTAACAGGTATCGACAGGCTATTTTTACGATACATTTTTTAGGGTTTCGAAACCCAAAGAAACACATTTACTAGAGGTAGAATTAGAAAGTTCAGACAGTCATTCCATTACAAGAAAAAAAAAAGGCGCTTTTGTTACTGCTGTTGCTGTCATTCGTGTGTCCGTTTGCAATATTATGTTTTCAATAAGGATAGATATGTTGAGAAAAAGACATGAATTTTTTTCAACAGTTTTCAGATCAGTTCATGGTTTTCGAAAGGAGATAAGTGGAAACAGCTGAGACTTTCTTCCCCAATAGGATTAAAAGATGAATTGTGTAACATCCATGAAACATATTGGTCTCCATGAACAAGCTGGTAGACGCACCACAAGGGAGCAGGCAGCCTACTTTTCTTTCAACTTCTGTCGGCTTTCCCTAATTTTTCAAGTGACTTAGGCTCCTTGTACTCTATATTTAAGTAAGATTCAGGAGGAAATATTGTTCGAGGTTTGAATTCAGCATCAAGCAAAATGAGATTCAGAACCTAGAGCTATCTTATCTTCTTTGAACTCCACCAATTAAAAAAAAAAAAACAAACCCTTTTAACCAAAATGCTTCATTTTCTTTTTTTTTATTAATTGTATTGGGATGACATTGGTTAATAAAATTATATAGGTTTCAAGTGTACGATTCAATAATACATCATCTATATGTTGTATTGTGTGTTCACCTCCCAAAGTCAAATCTTCCGTCACCATATACTTGACCCCCACTTTACCTTTATCTACCTCCCCGCTCCCACTTTCCCTCTGGTAACCACCATACTGTTGTCTGTGTCTATGACTTATATTGATGGGCAGAGGACCTAAATAGACAGTTCTCCTAAAACTCAGGATGCTTCGTTTTCTTTTCACCCTCTACCACTATTATTTCCAAAAGGATATGGGAGATTCATGAGGGGTGATGTTGGGGCTTGAGTACCTTGTGGTCATTTGCACAAGACTGTGATACATTATTCCTTCTCTCTAGGTTAAACAAATAGGATGTGAGCAAGGGAAGCAGAAAAAGAAATCCAGGAAGTATTTCTATCTGTACTCTATCCATCTTCATCATCAAAAAAGAATTTTTTGTGATTTTTGTTGATCTTATCTGAAGTGTCATGGCCCTCGCAGATAATATCCTGACCCATACACAAAACTAAATATGTAAATATACTCTCAAACCAAACTCCTAAGATTATATATTATGTGAGTTAAACTCCATCATTCTATCCTATACCCATGCCCTTACGGAGTAATCTAGTTAATTAGGCTTTACACCTACATTCATTCATTCAAATTAATATATGTGAAAAAGGGAAATCACAATTAAAGACTCAGTGTTGTTCTCTCCCACCCCCAGCTTTATTGAGATATAATGGACCTATGACATTGTGTAAGTTTAGGGTACACAATGTGATGATTTGATGCACATGTGTAAAGTGTTTGTCATGATGAAGTTAGTTAACACATACTTCATCTTACATAATTACTATTTTGTTTTGTTGTTATTGTTGTTGTTATGGTGAGAACATTTAAGATCTATTCTCATACCAACTTTCAGGTACGTAACACAGTACGGTTAACGGCAGCCATGATGCCATACATTGGATCCAGAACTTATTCATCTTATGATGGAAAGTTTATACGCTTTGACCGCTGCTCCCTATTTCACCCATCCCCAGCCCCTGGAAACCATCGATCTACTCTCTGTTTCTCTGAGCTCAACTTTTTGGATTCCACATAAAAGTAGGATCATACAGTATTTGTCTTTTTCTATCTAACTTGTTCCACTTAGCTTAATATTGTCAAGGTCTACCCACGTTGTTGCAAAAGGCAAGATTTTCTTTTTATGGCTGAATAATATTCCTGTGTGTGTGTGAGTGTGTGACATTTTCCTTATTTATTCATCTGTCACTGGACACTTAGGTTTTTTCCATGGGTTGGCTATTGTCAAAAATGCTGCTATGAACATGAGAATGTCAATATCTCTTCTAGATACTGATTTCATTTCTTTTGGATAATTACCCAGAAGTTGGATTACCAGATCATGTGGTAGAACTTCCATACTGTTTTCCATAGTGGTTGTACCAATTTATATTTCCACCAGCAGTGCACTAGAGATTCCTTTGTTTCAATTCCTCATTAGCATTTATTATCTCTTGTCTTTTTGATAATAGCCATTCTAACAGGTGCAAAGCGATCTCATTGTGGTTCTGATTTGCATTTCCCTTATAATTAATGATATTGACCATCTTTTCATATACCTGTTGTCCTTTTGTATGTTTTCTTTGGGAAAATGTCTATTCCGGTGCTCTGCCCATTTTTAACTGGATTGGGATTTTTTATTATTATTATTGTTATTGGGTTGTATGATTTCCTTATGTATTTTGTCATTAACTCCTTATCAGATATGTGGTTTGCAAATATTTTTCTCTCCTTCTGCACGTTGCCTTTTTATTTTGTTGTTTCTTTGGATTTGCAAAAGCCTTTTAGTTTGACGTAAGCCCACTTGTTGATTTTTGCTTTTGTTGACTTTGCTTTTGGTGTCAAAGGCCCTGCTGTTGGCATCCTGTGGCTGCAGGGTCTCACCACAGGCACATGCACAGCAGTGGAGGCCGGTGAGGGCAGTCAGGCTGGAGCTGTGCACGTGCACAGCTGGGGAGAAGGAGCAGCTAGCTGTAGGTGAGCCCAGTGGTGCAGGCCAGTGACAGGAGACAGGGCCAGATCTGGACCCATGAGCAACTGTCCAAGCCCCGGTATTGGCGTGTATTCTTGCTGGTGCAAGGTCTCGCCACAGGCACACATACAACAAGCAGGGAAAGCCAGGGACAGCAGCCAGGCTTGCGAGTGCAGGCACGAAGCTGGAGAGACAGGCCTGAGCGCTCGCACAGCAAGGCGGACCAGCTGCAGGGCTTGAGGCTAGAGTTTTGTACTCACGCAGCTGCAGAGGCCTGGGCTGGCTGCTGGTGCAGATCCCCGGCTCTGGTTGGCAAAGGAAGGCAGGAGAAAGAGGCAGGAAGGACTCAGGTGGTTGGCATCTGTGAACACAAAAACCTGCGGGGTGAAAATTAGTGAAAGCTGCCTGTGATCCATGGAGGCTGCGCCACTCGTTGATTTCTTCAGTGGTGAAAGTTGCTGGGGTCTTCTGCAGAACATGTCGCTGAGAACAATGGCCACTCCCCCTGTGTGGCCGACACTGGTAGCCCCTGGCCGCCTTCCTTGTTCCTAGCCATCCATCTCTTTACATCTCGGATTTGCCAGTCTCTAGGTGGGATAAAACCAAAGCGGGTCCTCTGTGCAGTGCCCGAAAGGTGGAGGACAGGGGTCACTCGCCCACTCTCCCTTACTCTGGGAGTGAAAGTCTTCCTGGTGAGGAGCTCCCTCTTGGCACTGAGCTGAGCCAGCCTGGGGAATGGGATGATGCAGGACAAACGAAGCCGTCCTTCCCTCCCTTCCACGCGGTTATTCTCAGGGTTTTTGTTCCACTGTGTTGCTGAAGTTTTTTAAGTGGACTCCTGAGCGCTTCTAGAGCTGTTTTTGTTTATCGATAGCTAATTGCTGATCTGTAGGAGGATGGATGTCAGGATCTCCTCTACCATCATCTTGGTGATGTCACTTTTTGCTGTTGTTCTAAACGATGAGAACATGCTGCCTTGGCCTTTTGATCTACTGAGTTAAATGGGTCAATTCCAAGTCTGAAGGTCTGCTTTCTTCATCTTCCTTATATTATTTTTGGGTAGACTGAGGCCAAAGTATTACAGCTAAAAATTTATAATTCTAAAACCCAGTTCCTAAAAGGAATACACTTAGAAGCTGAAGGAGATAAAAAGAAAAAGACTCCAATATTACCTACTGGACTTTATTACTTAGAGTTCTCCAGAGATACAAAATGGACAGGATATATATATATATACGAAGATTTTTCTTAAACCACTTTATGGATGTATGATTGACATAAAGAACTGTACATATTTAATGTATACAATTTGGTGAGTTTGAAGACAAGTATATAACTGTGAAATCATCACCGCAATCTATATCGTAGACTTAAAAATTTGCTAAGAAGGTAGATCTTATGTTGCGTTCTTATCACAAAATAATAATAACAAGAAGAAGAAGAAGGAGAAGGAGGAGGAGGAGTGGGAGGAGGAGGAGGAGGAGGAGAGAGAGAAGAAGGAGAAGAGTAGGAAGGTGGGAAACTTCTGGAGCTGATGGATCTGTTTATGGCATAGAAGGAGATTTGTTGTAAGAAATCGGCTTACACGATTCCTCGTATAAAAGCTGAGACGTCCCACAGTCTAGGAGATCCCAGAAAGCAGTGGCATAGCTAGGTCTGGAGGCCTGAGAACTAGGGAAGCCAGTGGTGCAAATCCCAGTTCCAAGTGCAGAAGAGGACAGGCGTTCCAGCCCATGCAGTCAGGCAGGGAAGGCATGAACCTCCCTGGTTCCTTCTGTTCCATTCGAGCCCTCCACTGATTGGATGACGCCCACCCGCTCTGAGGAAAGCAAGCTGCTTTACCAAGTTCACCAACTCAAAGGCTAATCTCATCTGGAAAAGTCCTCATAGACACACCCAGAAATAACCTTTAGCCAAATATCTAGGCGCCCTATGATTCAGTCAAATTGACACATAAAATCAACCATCACGAGATTCCTTTTTTTCTAAAGGATTATGTGTAGAGTCTATTTTAAGAATGATACTTTTAAATAAGATAAATGAAAACTCTTGGCAGAGAGCCTAACACACATTAGGTGATTTATTAATGCTTTCATTTATTTATTAATATATGTAATTGGAAATTCAATGTAAATGCCACTTCTTCCAGTGCCTTCTCACATGAAACAGAAGATAGTCCCCTAAAACATGCTTAAACTTCACTTTATTTTTATCTATTTTGTGCATCCCTGAGGCAATTGTGTACACATCTAATACTATGCATATATCAAAGGCCATTCATTTATAGACAGAGTTGGTTACCACTTGCCAAGTAGAAGGTGGGAGGAACGTGAGGTGACTCCCATCCCTAAGAAAATAGCGCTCTCATTGTTTAGCATTTTGCCCATTCATTTGTGTTTTAAGTCGAAAGTTTTACTTGCCTTTATATGAGAAGCCTTGTAAGGGGTGATTTCTTCAGCCCATTAACACAGCCTGAGTGAGAGTTAATAAAAATGTGTCAGCCTCTTAAGAGGGAGTAGTTGATGACCATTTGGATGAAGGGACACATGATGTATACCTGTATACCTGAGGAAGGCTGCAATTCAGGGAAGGAAAGGTGTACCATTGAAAAAGCTCCAAAGGTGTATTTCCCCAAATTCACTATTTCACCAAGAATCAGTCTTAAATCAATGCTATGGCCATGGCCCTGCCAGCTTTCTCTGGCCTAACTCAGATTCTAGAATGAAGCACGCAATAACTACATGCAAATGAAGTACCAGCCCCTGGGATACACCATTTGTTGTTTCCTAGATGGAATGAATGTGTTTCCCTCCATCTCCATCACCACAGGACACCTTCCACCCATCACGATGCCGCCAAAGGGATCTTTTTAAAATTCAGCTATGATCATTTCATGCCTTGCATTTGAAGGAAAGTCCACAAGTCCCTAAGCGAGCCTACAAGGCTCTCTGTGACCTAGTTTCTCCTGAATTCACCAGCGGCATCTCACACTAAGCCCCCTCACGCATTCTGCTGCAGCCACTCACTTCTCTCAGCTCCTCAAGGCATCCTGTGTCACAGGTCCTTGCATTTTGTAACTTTTTCTATCTGTAACAGTCTCCATAACTTACGACTATGACGTACTTATTCTTTAAGCCTCAGTTTAAATGTTAGTCCCTCAAGGAAATCTTTTCCGACCACACCAAACTAGATCAGAATTTTATTATACAGTATAACAATATCCTGTGCTGCTTCTTTTGTTCCACCTTCCAAAATCATATAAAAATTGATTAACTGTGTAATGGTTTAGTATCTGTCTATGCCACAGGTTCTAATCTCCAGGAGGAACCATGTCTATTTTATTTATTACCACATTCTGGAACCTAGTATCATGTCCAATACATAGTAGATAGTCAGTAAATATTTGCTGACATGATATATAAGATTGAATCTCCATGAAGATGTTTCTCAAGTAATATTTCTAGCAGATGTGGAGGTCATTAAAAGGTGGCACTCAGATTCATAGTTATCTGTCTTCTGATAATAAAGTAAATGTCCTACAGGAGATGGAAGTAGAGAGTGGTTTTCATTATGGGAGAAGAGAAAATAGCTTGAGTTAATTGAGGCAGATGGTCCGTGAACAATACTTCAGAAATAGAGTGGAGCTTCTGACCTTTGGTGATCAAGAAATATTTCAAAAGTTATAGTCTGGACTCGGTTTAGCTCTACATCAAGATCAAATTGTTTCCAAGAATTAATGCAAATCATTACTACTTTCTTTTATTCTACAGTGTCTTGGTCCTCTAAGCTATCTTGGGAAGTAGGCTAACATATTCTAGTTGAACATTTCCCGGTTCACATCCACTTTCCCTTTTATTTCTTCTTCTTATGTTTAGCTACTCATATTTTCCATGACAAATGCTTAAATTGGATATGACTGAATGTTGAGAAAACCTTTTTTTGGTCAAGGCTGATCTCTACCTCACTACTCGCAACCAAAGAATGTCACCGCCCTTACCATGTAAACAATAGCTATTCTTTTGTAATTATTCAAGGTGCAAAAATTAGCTTAGTAGAAAAAAAAAAATCAAGTAGCTGAAAAAACACTCAGCGATACCCAAGACAGCTCAAAAATATGAATTTTACATTTTATAGCGTATTATTATTTATAAAACCCTTCGGCATTCCATCACTCTTGATCCTGGCTTTAATCACAGCAAGACAGAAATTTTCACTGATGCAAAAACAGGCAGAGAATTTCTGGCTCAAGGTCATAGAGCTAATAAATAAATTGCCCAACTACATTTTTTGGCCCAATATGACTTTGTAATTATAAGATTTGGTTCATGTGCTAAGGGACAAGCCAAAAGCCAAAAGATGATTTGCAGGAACTTCTGAATTGATGGAGCTCAAGTCTTACTCTACTTGGAAACCCTCATCCTGTCAAGAGCTTTCTTCAGAGCTTCCTTCACTTCCTTGTTTCTCAGACTGTAGATCATTGGGTTCAGCATAGGTATGAGCACAGTGTAAAATACTGACACAATCTTGTCCTTCTCGAGGGATTTGCCCATATTACCTTTCAGGTATATAAATATGAGTGTCCCAAAGAAAAGAGCCACTGCAGTCATGTGAGAAGCACAGGTGGAGAAAGTCTTGGCTTTGCCACCTATTGCATGAATCTTCAGAATGGCCCGAATGATGAACAGGTAGGATATAAGAATCACCAAAACGCTGGTTGTAATGACCGAGAAAGCTAAGAAGTAGATCACCTGTTCCCGTAGCCTGGTCTCACTACAGGCAAGCTTCATCAGGGGTGGAAGGTCACAGAAGAAGAAGTCCACTTGGTTAGACTTACAGAAGGAGATCGAGAAGGTACACCCAGTGCGGACCACAGAATTAAACATGCCACCAGCGTATGCCCCGGCCACCAGCCCCAGGCGAGTCTGTGGTGTCATGGCAGTGGCGTAAAGGAGGGGGTTACACACAGCCACATAACGGTCATAGGCCATCACAGCCAAAAGGAAGCATTCAGCACTAGCACAGAGTGTGAAAAAAAAGAACTGGGTGGCACAGCGCTCAAAGGTAATGACCATCTTATCAGTATCCAAGGTCTCAAGCAACTGAGGGACGATAACAGAGGAGTAGCAAATGTCCAGGAAGGAGAGGTGGCTGAGGAAGAAGTACATGGGAGTCTGGAAGCGAGAGTCACTCTGAATCAGCACGATCATGCCCAGGTTGCCTACCATGGTGATGAGATAAAGGACCAGGAACACTAAGAAGAGACCCATCTGCAGCTCTGCCTGCACCTGGAACCCCAACAGAATGAATTCTGTCACCAGACTGCCATTCTCTGCCATGAATCCTAGGTTGTCTGCTGAAATAAAAAAATAAAATAGTCTCATTGAAGATAAATTAAGGGGAGCATAGCTTGATTTAACCATTTTCAGTAATGATAACAACCTTTTAGATGTGTAAAACACTTTACGTTTCTTACTAATTTTATTTCATTTGATCTTTCAGAAAGCCTTGGAAGCATATATTGTTAATCCTATTTTCAAAAGAAGAATATAAGGTAAATAAGAGGTAAAGTGATTAGTTCATGATTTCGTAGTTAGCAAAGAGGCAAAGCCGGAACTAGAACTCAGTTTCTTAGACATTTTCAAACTTCTGATAGGTTCCAAATCGGAAACCTTCATCAGCCTCAATGAAGAGGCAGGAAATACCTCTTTGTTGGAGAAACCCTAGTGTTAAAGTGTTAAGGTCATGGGCTTTGAAACCAGACCTAGGTTCAAATTCCTGGAGATCTTGGGCAAGTCAATTCATCTTTCTGAGCCTCAACATCTTTGTTGGCTTAATGGGGATTTCAACACCAAAGTCACAATATTATTGTGAAAGACATAACATACTATGCTGAGCTTGTGGTCGGACTCACATACTTAGAATTATTTTTTCTAAATTATGCAACGATATGAGTAACGTGCTCTCAGGTTCATGTACATTTTGGAGTCTTATCTCCAAGTCCACAGGCCTGGAGTCCTAAAAATCAACTCTATTTTTGCAGTTCTTTTCATGTGCATATGAGTGGAATGGCATTGGATGCAAGACAGTGAGCCGTGAAGAGCAAGCACTGTTAGAATCTCTACAATCTGTCAAGGGCTGAGTTGCTTCTTCCTCTCCATTCTTGCCAACCAGCATGACCAGGTTTCTAAGATCTTCTCTTATTCCAAAGGACCTGTCTCATTTTTTAAAATGCCAGATCAATATCAATCAGTGAGTTACATGAATCAAGTCATTCCAGAATTAGCCTGCTTATTAAGGGACAAAGCCATCACACTGAATTTAGAATTCTAATACAGCTAAAGTTCTTGCCAGGTTCTTGGACGATCTCACCTCTGTGCCTTTGAATGCTGATAATTTGGGGTAATGGAAATTCTGAATACTTCAAAGGTGATTCTTCTTGTCCTCCTTCTAAACTTGAAATAAAAACTGAAGTCGGTTTAAAAGGTCTCATAAGATTCCAGATAAATAAGAAAATGAAACTTTGCTCAACATTTGACAAAAGCTGATCTACTGATAAAATAAAAGTCATCATCTGGTGTTTTTCCTCCACTGAATTTCTGATAATGTAAATATTTAGGAGTTTTTTTTTTCCCTTAGGGCTCAATCTAATCCTGACCTTTAGCCAAAACAATGATTTTCTGTGTTATAAAAGGAATTCACACATATCATCCTGACCAAAGAGGTGGGGGAAGAGAAAGATAATACATTCATTTATTTATTTATTCAGTAAGAATCTACTGAGAACTTACCATATGCCAGACACGCTTCTCGTGGCTCAGAACAGCAAACAAAGAGCTTCTCCCTGGTAGAGTTGTCCTTCTAGCAGAGAGCTAAGCATATGCAATATATTTTTAGAGTATATTTTCTACCATGATAAAAGATGATAAGTGTTATATAAAATAAAAATGAGAAAGAAGAAGAGCAGGGTGTGGGGAATTGGGAGGGCCAGAGTAAAAAGAGAGCTATTCAAGAGGACCGTCAGAGATGGTTTCTTGAAAAGGTGACATTTTAGCAGAAATGTTGGGGATCAGGTAACTATTTACTCATATTCACACACATCATTTATCCACAAACAATAGAAAATAAAGACACGAATCACCAGCACTGAACCACCCCATTTCCGTTACAAAATATACAGAGTTCTTCAGGTTCTTGTGAGTCACTTTCAAGGCAGCTTTGTTCAGAAGTGTCAGCCTCCTGATACAGAGAGAAGCCGTTAGATCTCTCAGAGGCTCAATGATCAGCTTATGATCATTTAATATAAAAGTAAGGCTAGAATCCCAACAATAGAGCATAGTGGTTAAGAAAATGAGCCCCGAAAACAGGCAAAGCTTGTTCCAAACTCAGACTCAGTAACTTCTATTTATGTGACCATGGACAAAGCAATTGGCCTCATGAGTCTCAGTCTGACATCTATTGCAATAACAACAGCACTGTTGTGCTGTGAGAGGTAAAAGAGATAATTCATGGAAACACGGGCAGTGCGCCAAGTACACAGTAAACACTCACTCCATGTTAATTGTTACAAAAGTGATTTTTCAACCACTAGCTCTTTCTACCATTCAGAAATTTAATTTATCTCCATTTTATTACTGAGTCAAATGAGGCTCAAAGTGGTTAAACCAACTTGCTCAAGACCACACAGTTAATAAATGGCACCAGGACTTCTGGCTCCAAATTCATCATGCTTTCTGCTAACCTACACGTGGCTCACCACTTCGGTCTAGGAAGTAGGACACTGTAGTCCAGCTTCAGGCAGCCCCAGCTGGACAGGTACAAGTCAGGAGACCCGCTTCACTCCACTACTCCTCTAAGAGACTTTTAGATCTCCTCTGGGGGAGGGCAAGTATTTTCCTTTGGAGGGGAATGTTGTGGTGAGAGAGGGGCAGTTGATTATGATGAGCCAGAGAGAGTCATTGTAGGAAGGCTGGAAACAGCGTCTGGAGCTCCGAATTCAAGTCTGGTTTCTGCCACTAATATAAACTTGAACAACTATCTTCCTGTCTGAATCTGTGTCCTCATAGGCGGAGGCTGCACTAAATGACCTCAAACATTGCATCTTGTTCTACAATATGATGGTCTCTCCTTTACTGAAAGTCTAATGAGGCAGGGAAAGAACATGTGTTAATAATAATAACAAAGAATGACATTAAGCACATAAACTGTGTGTCAAATACTGTTCAAGGTGTTTTCATAAACTGCCTCATTTATTTCTCACAATACTCCAACGCTGGATATTGTTATTACCCTATTTATAAACTGGAAAACAGGAGCTTGCAGAGAGTAATTAATTTGGTTTAAGTACACCACTAAGCCGAGACGTGAAGCATAATCTGTTGGACTCCAGGGCCAGGCTCCCAACAGCTGCCCACTGCTCACGAGTATGACGTTAACGAGTTACCACATAGTGAGCATCATTTTTATGCCCAAGATTTTTTAGCAGCTTTATATACATTACTCCCTACATTTGGGCAAGGAGGACAGCAATATAAGTTAAATAAAGATTTTGGAAAGTAACCTCAATTCTGAGTTGGAAAGACTGCATGTTCTCTTTTTGGTAGTATCACCTGTACATGTCACGTCTTGTCATCTTGTCCACAGAAATGGGAGGGCAGAAGAGATGCACAGGGCTACCATCAAATCAGACTCCAAGGAGGAGTGTGCAGCCACTGAGGCACCATCACCTCTAGTACAGTTTTAAGTGACAAGACAAAAGTCACGTGAACCAACTTTGCTCCTGGCTCCTCGTTACCGCCTACCTGTACTTGCCCTTTGCCCAAATCTCATTCTTCATTTTTAATTTCTTTTATCTCGCTGCATGCCGTGCATTTTTATAAGCCACTTTATATCTCTTTGGAAAGAGATATTGATGAATACATACAAAGTAAAATGGCCTATTAGCCAGATGCCAGGATGGTCAGAATGATCAGACTCATCAGCATCAGACCAATAACGGTGCCGCCAGAGGACTTTGCCAAATGGACTCTGGAAAGAATGAACACACAGTGGTTCAATCTAAATCAGACTGATCTATGGATGATGAAGAAAGGCAGATGCTCAAGGAAGAAGATGGAAAGCTTAGGGAGGTCTCCATGTCTGTGCCTCTGTAGCCGGCTCTTGAATCCTTCACAAATCCAAATCTCGAGACAATGACCTTGGCCTCCGTACTGGGACAGTGAGCAGCATGCAAGGTGTCTTAATTCATGGCGCTCCTTTTGAGCATCGAGTGTGTCCATTTTGCAATGAGCACAGGAAAATTTTAAAGAAAACCCAGATTTCCTTTTTCCTTTTGTTTGCTGATCTTCCAAGGAGCTGGAAAGTTTGGTTCTCTCCAAAAACAGTTCCACTTTGCCTTGCGATGCATGGTCTAAATTCCTGAACTGATCCAAAATGACCAATAACTCTAGCTAGAACAGCCAGTCCACTTCCTAATGAAGAAGATTAGGGAAAACAAACAGCAGCTCTGCAAAATCTCCAGGCGAGGAGAAGAACCATGGATCAGTGCGGCCTCAGAGGAAACTATTTGGTCCCAGGCAATTTAGATAAACTACGCTGCTGGGAAAATATGAAGAAAACACTGAAGCAGCAGTTTCCTGTTTTTGAAGCCCACAACATAGCTGAAATTGCTGGCTTTTAAGGATGCACAGGAGGAAAGTGAATCCTCAGTGCCGTTACGAACCCATCCTACTCCATGGTTTTGGGCACCCGTCGGCATTTCACGTTTTGAGAGGTCTGTTTTCTCGTTGTTGATAAGGCGTAGAAATATTTCACTTCCAGACAAGACTCCCCTGGTGGACCTCTGTCAGACTAGGTTATCTGTCCCCTGCATTAGTCATGTCTGCTCAAGATCCACAGCCTCATCTTTGTGTCCGCCGATGGTAAACACACCTAAGACATGTAATTCTCACATATGCCAAAGCTAAAGGAGAAAGACCTTGAGATCACCTGCTCTTTGAGATTATTAATGCCCCCCAAAACCTTCACTGAACCTCAGAAAACAGACAGGGGTTTCAGAAGAGAGAAAGCCCAGTAGGCTTTGATGTTTAATAACTTCCCACTGTCATCCTCCGGCAGAGAAAGCACTGCACCAGGAGCCAAGAGGCTACTACAGATCGAACGAGAAAAATGTATGGGAAGATGATTCTAAAAGTAAAGCATTTGCACTTGGAAGGAATTGTTAGAAGTGCCCAGACATCAGCTTTAAAATAACATATACTGTGGAAAATATATACCCATGGATCTGAAAGTTATTTCTATCTCAGCAAAACCAATCTACTTAGATCCTCTGAGTCAGGTTTAAAGTTATTTTAAAATAGGGAGGTATAAAGTTTGTACGATATGCCAAAAGTTATGGAGCCATCGCTCTCAGCTGGAAGTCTGCGACAAAGATTTGTAAAAGATCTGCCTTTATATATACTGTGCCAGGCAGTAATCTGGACACTGGGGACGTAGTGATGAATATATAGAACTAAATGGACAGAGATGATAGTGATTCTCCCTCTGCTGCTGTAATAGAACTTGAAAAGGAAAAAAGGAATGAGTTACAAGATGCTTTGACGGCCACTCAAAGTGTCAAGGTGGACTTGAGTCCTCAAACAGTTGAAATGGTGAAAAAAACATAGCTTCCTCCACCCACACGCTTTCTGTGTTCAGGCTCAATCTAGAGATGAAAACAGAGTCTCTATTTAAGTTTCTCTTTTCCTCAGAAACTAGTCTGGGAAAAAAACTTTAGTTGGTAATTTTCTAGTTGAATTAAAACTCATAAATATATAGAAAAATATTCTCCAGCAAGCGTCTTAAAATAGCAGAAAGGCAGACCAGCATGGTGTCACAGAACCAGAAAGCTTTGAAGATCTGTCATGGGGGGTGGGGGGGAGTTTCAAATCCCAGCCAGTCGCTTAAATCCTCTGAACTTCAGCTCTTTCATCTATAAAATGGGCATGAAGTCATGAGGATGAAATAAGATGACATATTGTATGTTAAACAAAGGTTAGTTCTGTTGCATACAATGGAAGGTGTGAATTCTTCCTCCCCAAAATTAAGAATTGCTTTCATGATTCCTCACTTTAGAACATTGTACCCCCATTATTTCATCTGAGCCTCACGCAATTCATTTTTGGATGAGGAAAGTAGGACTCAGAGAGGCCAACTGACTTGTCCAGTGATCACACAGCTAGGAAGAAAAGCAGTCAGGACTGAGACCTAGAACCCTTTCCACCACACCACGCATTCCCCCGCCCCCACCGTGGCGGTGGGAGTGATACAGATGCTCGTGTCCCCAAAGAAAGGAGGTGGGAAGGAAAAGACCTGAAAAGTTGAAATCTCGAGGTTCTTCTTCACTTTGCAATCCTATAATAAACTTCTAAAAGGGCACGTAAAGTCTGTCCAAACACTGACCTCAAACCTTCCCCAGCGCCTGCTCACTCCGACCCATCTGCTCCCTGGACTGAGTGAGCAATAGCATCTTGGAACTTAAAGGAGTCTCTGAAGGTCATGGTTCTGCCCTTCTGCCTTCAGATAGACGAAGCAGAGATAAGAAAACAGAGGCCCTGAGATGACGAGGGTCTTGCCCAGAAGCAAAGAGCCAATGAAAAAGTGAGGCGTGACTGGAGTCCAGATCTCCCGCAGCCTGACGAGACCCTGTTGCTACTGCCCGGGCTGCTCCTCCTTCTCAGAGTCTTACTTAGCACAGCTTTTCTGATGCTCAGCATTACTCAAGTTCCCTGCTTCTTGGAGGCCAGTGAGAACAGAGCGGCCGCCCTCCCTTAAAGAGACATTGGGAGGGGAGAGGCGTTGTGGCTGATGGGGATTCCTATCAGAGCCAGCCTTACAACGCATGGACACAAGCCTCAGGTCTCATAAGGTCTGGACAGAACCCTTCTGCCACCCCAAACCCCTTAGAGCTTCTCCAAAAGTCAGTGCCCAGCTGACCCGTCCTAAAGGAGACCTTGGTTCTCTATGCCTTACGGCGGCTCACACGGAAAGTGGCTAATGGACTCTGAATGGCAAGGGTCTGAGAATTACTTCCCGCCCACAACAGAAAAGCCCTCTAGAACATGGCTAATGGCTGGTTTTTGAGCTAATGGTGACCTTTTCTGACCAATCGCATTTATGGAGCCTGGACAATTTCAGGGATGGAGACTTACTCTCCTACAAAGGAGTTCATTCTGTTTTAGATCCCACCTATTGCTTTCAGCCCCCTCTGTATGTCAGTACCATCGCATTCCGAATATCTGCCAGAGTTTTACAAGTTTCTTACAGATTCGACAAGAGTTGCTGCTTGCTCTTTCCCCTTTTGCAATAGAACCCCTTACATTTAAATAGCGCCCCTAGTTTTCCGCGTGGTCTCACCTACCTTGTCTCTTCTGTTTCCGAGAACAATCACCTGAGTCAGGTCTGAGAGGCATTATCAGTCCCATGTTATAGATGAGAAACTGAAACTCAACGATGCTAAGTGTCTTGCATCACTTCAAAGGAGAAGGGAAACTAAAAACTCCCAGCACATTGTGCTCCTCAGAAAACTATACTAGTTTTGACCCTACTCTCTAAAGAGAAAAAGAGAGAAACCCTTTTTAGATGAAAGGAAACCAAGATTCAGGTTGTCAAGCTCATTTTGAATCTGGACTGTGGTTCATTTTCTCTCTGACCTGCTGTGGCCACACTTACTTTTGTCAAGACCAAGAGGTCTTTCCCTAATCCAAAAGACAGGGCTGGTTGGAAGCAGAACGTGGTACCTAAGCAGGACTTTGGGGGACGAGAGAAATGAACAACTTCAGCACCTTCAGCTCACAAGCCCCAGCATCCTCAGGAGCACCCCTTAATAGCTGCCTGGATCTCTGCCCTATCCTGGGTGTTCCAGGAAGGCAATTAGAAGACCAGGGCGGGGGTTTGGGGGAGTGGATTTGCCACTGATTGGGGTTCTCTAATCAGGCCCTAAGCTTCTAATTAAGCTTCTCTGATTCCCAGAGGAGAGAAACCTTCAGAAAAGGGCCCCTCAAAGTTATCTTTCTCAATCTGTCGCCATTCAGCCTTTGTCCTGTCTGGCCGTCCCCACCATAATTGAGTCTCATTTGGAGGATGAGGGGAGATACTGCCACATTCTCCCCTCTAAGGAGTTGTCATCAACCCAAGGTAGCCCTTCCTGACCAATCTCGTTTACGAGGCATTTAAGTGAGATAAGTGACTATGTGAAGTCCCAGCAGCCCACTCATTCATTTACTCCACTAATATTAATAATCTGTATGTAAAGTACTCAGAGTAACGCCTAGCACACCATGTTAGCTTTATCTATGTTTAACCCACTGACTCCTCGCAACGATACTATGAGATGGATACTGTTATGATTCTACCGTAGCAGTGAGGAAATTGGGACTCCATGAGGAAAACACCACCCAGGGTTACCCGGGGGGCAAGAGAAAGAGCTGAGACGGAACGAGAGGAGATATTTATACATATCACTAATTGGGAGCAAAGTTCACAGACTATTTTTATACTGTTCCATGGGGGTGAGTGAACAAGAAAAAGATTAACTGTTTTGAAGGAACTCAAGTGAGAGGGACCTACAGTCCACTGCGTCACTCCGGAAAGTGGCGAGACTCTTGCTGGGCAGCTCATGATGTCGGGGCCATAGAACACTGTACCCTAAAAGTCTAGGCAACCACAGGAAAAGAACTGGCCCCCAAACTTGCCACAAAGTCAGCAAGATTGCCCTCTTCTGATGTATCATATGCACTTGAACGATCTCAAGGATATTTTGTGATAACCTGGAGGCCAAAGAAATCCCCAAATTTTCTGGAATGTGAAATCCTCAAAACCCTAGGGTAGAGGAGAGACCTTCTCTCTATATAGATGACTGAGATTTAAAATCCTTCTAATCTTGATAGAAAGGAAATTAAAACAGATTCATGTAATTAGAAAACATTAATAAAGATAAGTGGCATTGCTCGTTCCTATACTACACAGGACACACGTACTTGTATCTCTAAGCCTATATCATCCATGAGGCTTCTCTTCCATTCATTCAGTCCCTTCATTAGGGCTTTAGTTTTCCTCTTCATTGTTTTATTGATTATTGCTCATGTAGAGGAAGGCTATTGATGATTATTTATGTGGGTCCTTTCACCTGGAAATCTGCCTGTACTCTAATAGTTGTCAGTTCTTTATATAGAACTTTCAATATAAATAAAATTTTCTGTGTATTTAAAAAAAAAAAAAAGATATGTGCTATTTCTTATCCTCACACGTGATGGGGGAGATTTCCAACCCAAACACCATTATCCACTTAGCATTATATCGTGAGCATTTCCCACCCTAGTGGTCGTATGAGATCACATTTGCATTCATACTCCATCCCATCTCATTTACTTCTGGGAGGAAAATCCAACAGGACATGCCCTCCACCTATGTAAGAAATGCCTTTTTATTATTTTATTTGCCTTTTATATTTTTAGTATGCTATTTTTGACACATAGAATTTTAAACATTTTATTGATGAATAAACACTGACGAATATGTATGCCTCTTATGGTTTTTTTCTGAGTTTTTGATTTTTAAAAAATACAGTTCCCACCCTGAAAACTGGCCAAGATGTACCTATGTTTTCTTTATAACCTTTAATATATCTGAAGTTTGTTTTGATGTAAGCTGTGAGATGCAGATCAAATTTCTCTTCCCACATAGTTAACCAATTGTTCCACCATTAGTGATTTGATGAATATTACTTTCTCAAATGATGTAAAATACCACCTTTATCATATACTAACTTCTCATGTGTACTTGGATATGTCTGAAAAACACCGTTTTAATTATTAAAGCTCTACAGTAAGCTTTTATATCAGGCAGGTTAATTGTTCTCTCTCTTACTATTATTTTTCCAGATTTTCTTGGCTGCTTTCACCCACTTATCCTTCCAATTATAGTATAAATATTAAAATATTTTCTTTGTAATAATACATAATTTTTCTAACAAATCCCCATATAAAGATTATGGTGACATCCTTTTAATAACATCCAATGATACTCATTTTAACAGTTTTATAGGTATTCTCCCAGATATTTCAATGCCTACTTAAACATGTAAAACAATGAATACCTCAGAGTTGGTATCAGATATTTTTCAGTTACAATTATTAGAAAACCCAATAAAATTGACTTAAATAAAAAAATGAAACATATGAATTCATATAACTGAAAACATTTGATCTGGACCTCAGGTCTGGTTTGCTCCAGGAATACAAATGATGTCATCAGGCCACAGCCTTTCTTTTTTTTTCTTTTTTTTTTTTAATTGAGATGCAATTGACATTGAGATAGAAATAACATTGTATAAGTTTAAGGTGTACAACATGTGAACATTTGCATATTGCAGTGTAATTACCACCACAGCCTTAGCTAACACCCCCATCACCTCACATAGTTATCATTTATTTTGTGCTTCGAGAACGTTTAAGATCTAGTCTCATAGCAGCTGCGAAGTATATCAAACTTGTTGACTATGAGCACAATGCTGAACTTACTTATCTTCTAACTGCAAGTTTGTGCCCTTTGGCCAAACTCTTCCCAACTCCACCACATTCCAACCGCTGGTAACCACTATTCTCCTCTCTGTTTCTCTGAGTAAGGAAGGCTTTTTTAGATTCCACATATAAGTGATATCATACAGTATCTGTCTTACTCCATCTGACTTATATCACTTAGCATAATGTCCTCAAGGTCCATCCATCATCCAAATACCAGGATTTTCTTCTTTCTTATGGCTGAATAACATTCCAGTGTAGTGTGTGTGTGTGTGTGTGTGTGCACGCGCGCGCACGCACAGGTAGCATTTTCTTTATCCAGTCATCCATTGATGGACACTTAGGTTTTTTTCCATGTCTTGGTTATTGTAAATAATGCTGCAATGAACAGAGGAGTGCAGATATCTCTTCGCGATCCTGATTTCATTTCCTTTGGATTTATATACTTAGATGTGAGATTGCTAGATTATAAGATAGTTCTCCTTTCTCAGGATTGCTTTGGCTCTTTGGGGTCCTTTGAGGTTCCATACAAGTTTTAAGATTGTTTATTCTATCTCTGTGGGGTGGCGGGGGTGGGGGAGAATGCCATTGGAATTTTAATAGGATTGCCTCGAAGCCAGTCTTTCTTGATGCATTTCTTAACTCCCCTCTGGGCTGTCTCTGTTCTACACAGAAGTGGCAGGAGCCTCAGGTATATATAGCCTCAGAGAGAAATATCTATCAAGAAGAAAGAGCATCCTTAAGTATCCCAGTTACCAGATCGGTACAGCCACCTGCAGCTGCTATGAGTGTTGGCTGCTAATGGCTCACAGCTACAGCCTTCTCTGAAACATTGCCTGCAGCCAAGAGATCCACTTTTCCCAGATATGTCTGGGGGGTTCCACCTTCACCTCTTGGGGGTGACTCACAGTCAATGGGTGATTGATATGGGCTACAAAGGGGTGAATTCCTTGCCTAGAGGCAGAACCGAGTGTGCGGTATAATTCACACTCCGAATTCCCCTAAGGATCAGACCAAAGCTAGACTCCAATGAAAACTACATTTTTGCTTATCTATTTCCTGTTTCCTTCACCCCGCTTACATGTTTTTTCTGTGAGCTCTCCCTCAGTGAAACACTTGCCCCAATATCTCTGAATCCGGTCTTTTTTTTTTTTTAAGGAACCCAACCTAAGACACATCTCTTCCCAAAAGTGCAAACAAAAGATCTGGTCAAAATACTTAATATTAATAATGACAGCAATAATAATTGTGTACTACAACAAAGCACTCCAGACCACCCCACCCCAACCCGCCAAACCGTCACAAAGGGAGGAAGGTAATAAATGCTCTACATCCCCAGGGGATGGAATATTATTGTCATTACTGGCATATTCTCTCTCTTTCTCCTCTACCTTGTCCCAATTGCCACTCTTCCCTCCATACCACGCCAGAGAACATTTGCAACATAGTACACATACTCTTAGGACACAGTTATTTCAATAGGTATTTAATTATGGGAAACGATAATAAATACTGTCAAAAATGCATCGGAAGATTGAATTCTCTGTGCTGCCAAAAGTCCTGTTCTGTGGCTGCCTCCCTTCTTTGTAATATATTCTTGCATCATCTGGCATCTGCAATTGCAAAAATCACCCTGGGCAGGCTGAATGCTTGCTAATTATCAAAGGGTTTTATCTCAGCCATGTTACTTTGGAGTGAAAGAAGCACATGACCTCTCAGAGACCCCTCTCACTGAAAGAGTTCTGACCCTACATTGATGAGTGAATAAACACATGCAGGGCAGAGGGGTGATTCCACTGAAGCAGAACACAAGTTATTAAGAGGAAGTAAGACAGGTTCTCCAGAAACCCACAATTTAGCTGAGATGAGACTAACCACCAAACAACAGCCAGGAACAATGAAAGGCAAGTGGAATTAAGTGCCAAAGAGTGTGGTTATAGCAAAGAGAGTGTGGGTTTCAGAGACTAGGGAAGAGATGAGAGCTGAAATAGCCAAAGAAAGCTGCCCACAGAAGCTCTGGAAATAGATCTCTAAGAAAGATGAACTAACAAGCTACTCAGGATACAGATTCAAATGAAAAATGTTTCGACCATCCTAGCCTCATTTTCTCCAGAACCAATAATCATCCTTCCTTATGAATTTCTGAGCAGACAACACAACTAGGTTTCGGCCCCTCAGATGAGACTCGACATCAGGTTGAAGGCTGAATGCAGTATAAAGGAAACGTCCCACAAGTCCTCAGGTCTGAGTTCCAGTCCTGGCACTACCTAACTGGGACAGCAGGACATTAAAGGTCACTGGCAAAAAGGAATCAAGTTCATTCCCTACAGAAACTGCAAATGAGCTTTGAGACTCATGAGACGCAGGAGTTGTGATGAACTCCCACGGGATTTGTTTTTAATCCTCTCAGTCATGTAGAGAGAATAAAACCACAAGCCCCTCTTGAAGTGTGTTCTCCAGGACAAGGCTGGCTTTTCCCAGAAGCCCTGGGGCGAGGGGGGGTGGGGTGTCCCAGGTGCTGATTCATGATTTGGGAACATTTGTGCTCACTGCATCCTTCCCACAAGACCATCCCCAAAAGCACTTTAAATATCCCGCTGCTTTTCTTGGTAAGAAGGAAACTGAAATCCGCCAGCTACGTTCATCTACGTGAGCAGTCTTAGCTGCCTCCTACAACATGTTAAATAACCTTAGGTTTGATTCCAAACCTAAGATAAATCCAACTGGATTATTTCACCAGGTATTTAAGATGCAATTGTGATCTTGGTAATATCGAGAAGATACTGGCTCTGAAGTAAGATCCTCGCAAACTAGGGAAGGCGAAACTGGCAGAGAATCTGGCCATTGTCAGCGGAACTTGTCATCCAGTGGGACTGTGTCCAAAATGGAAGTTCAGCTTTTGTAAGAAATATTCAAGTGAGACTGGGTCATTTTTTTTTTTTTAACCTATGGATGTGATCTCTTTGGGCTTACATGTCACTACGTAAATTTTAGAAAATATAAACAGTTTCATGGGGGGCAGGGTGGGGTTTTAGACTGCATCGCTTAGACAAGAGACTTCACTGTAAATGACGGTACTTTCTGTAATTATGCTGGAGTTGGGATTGATTTTTTGTATTATAGCTTTTGCTTTAGATTAAGACAGACCTGAGTTAGAATCTGGGCTTTTTCGCTAACTAACAGCTCAGGCAAAATGCTTACTGTTTCTAAGCTTCAATTTCTTCAACTGTAAAATAAAGATAAATAGTCCACTCTCATAATGTTATTGTCAGGTTGAAATGAAATAAAGCCTTAACAGTGCTTAGCAGGCTACCTGACTCAGGGCGAGAGCTCAGTAAATGTTGACAATAATATTTTTGAGACACTAATCTCAATAAGGTGAGGAGAGATAAACTTGTTAAGCTCCTTCATTCTCCCCAATGGACTCTACCTTTAAAAGCAAGAGAAAGAATCGTTTAAGAGAAGGTTCCTCGTTAAAGTAAGCACAAGGTTCAGGGGCCACCTCTACTCTGAGGAGTTCCTCTTTTTCCCAACTCCCTCCAGAGATCTCATTTTTTTTTTTCTACATTACTTAGTATAATCAAAACATTTTATAAGTGAGGATGTCAAGTCATGCATACTTAGGCCTTTTACAAAATGTTTACTGGCCATAGACTTTTGTTTTCTCTCTTGAAAAATGTCTCAGTTCAGGGAATCTGTTGCTGCCCTCTACTCTGGACCCATCCAAGCTGCTGGCACCCAAACTCCTTCTTAAACAAGATCATACGAAACTGGTTGTCGCCAGCCTGGTCCTGAAATTTTTCCTTCTGGGAGCTATTCTGGAAATTGTCTCTCTGAAAAATAAGAACATTCTACCACATTAGGTAAAAATCCATTCTAAGCTACCAAAAATCATTATTACATTATTATCAAGAAAATAGAGACTCTAATTTGGTTAAGCAATTTCCCCAAGAACATACCAAAGGAGAGATATGGCCCCCAAAAAGTCTATCTAAACCCAAAAAGAAGAAAGGAGTAAAGTCATGAACCATCAAAAAAAAACTCCAAAATTAAATGTAATCCTCTTCTCCCTCAGAAGTTGAGTATTCACCTAATAATCTTGGTGGTGCTATGATTTTAAAAGCAGAGACTCGAGTCTATAGAATGAGTAATTCTCTTCCTCTAAGAAGACAGCATATTGTGGCAGCAAGAGCACAGAATTTGGAGTTAGAAAATCTCAGATTCAAGTGTCGATTCTGTTTTTTCCTAGGCACGTGTCCAGGTGGTCAACTTCCTTAACCTCTCTGAGCCTTACTTTGGTCGTCCACGAAACAATCATACCCATAAACAACCTGTGGAGCTGCTGGAAGGATTAGAGTTAATATGTGAGGTAGGCCTGGCACACATGTGGCACAAACCCAGTGTGGCTGCATCTGTAGTCCAATGATCTGCCACCTAATCTCTGGTGATGTGCCTGAAACAGTCTTGTCTCTAAAGCAGAGGGAACCCTAGGGCCTTGCCACCGGATAAACAGAAAAGAGACTGTGACAATTTCAGAACTAGACATTGAGAAAGATGTTGAAATCAGCCACGTTTTCTCATGATTTAAAAACGGGAAGGATCTGATGTTCTAAAGAACTGCAGTGATATTTCTTTGATTCCATAAATCATAAAGATGCAGTAAAATATAGGGAAGCTGCGAAAGAAATTCATAGCAGAGAACACAGAATTTGCCATCAAATCATTAGCATTCAGAACTCAGATCTTCTACTTATTAAGTCGGGTGACCTAAGACAAATACATCTCCCAGAAATTCAAATTCCTCATTGGTAAAATAATAATATTAAAATAATAACATTTGCTTGAAGATCATCTAGACCATGTTACTGGACCAGCCCAAGGGACCAGCCCAAGGAGGCCATGTTTTATATGATATGTCAGTGTCTCCCCCCATCTAGTGACCCCTGATTAGAGCTGGAGGAAACCCCCAACCCAGGATAAAGTTGTAAAGATTAAAGTGAAGAGGCTTTTAGTTATCTTTTTATTAATATTATGATATATAACTGGCAATAATATCATGTAAATTTAAGGTATATAGCAGGTTGGTTTGATGTATTTATATATTAAAATACGATTACCTCCATAACATAAGCTAACACCTCTATCATGTGCCATGATTACACTTGATCTTAGCGAAAAGGCCAAGAAGCTATATCGTGTCCCATAATTATCATGGCTTCTTTATGGTGAGAACGATTAAGAACTACTCTCTTAGCAACTTTGAAGTTTATAACATAGTATTGTTGATTATAATCACTGTATAATCTCCAGAACTTAAACCTATCGGTTATAATTTTGTTCTCTTATCACATATTTTAATACAATGTGACTAAGCAATTTTTGACCTCATAATGAATAACTATATAACTAGAGAAATATAACAACAGGTAATATGAAGGAATAGTCAACATAAAGAGCAGATTCTTCATCTTCCAACTTCTGAAAGGTTTTCATGGCAAGGGATTAAATTGTGAGTGTCTGGAAGAGGTAAAATTAAGCCAAATTTGTAGAAGATAAAGGGAGAAAGAATCCAGGTTCAAAAAGAGAATTAACAGGTAGAGCTGTCCACAGATGGAGGCTCACACAGCAACCGGATAACCATGTGGAGAGTACACAGTAGAGGAGACTCTAGCATCCAGTGGGGATTAGAACAGATGCTGGATAGATTCTTTCCAAATATGAGAGTCTATGTCTCTTATCTTCACAGACATCTCCAAATACAAACCAGAATTCATCTGAATCAGAAACACCAGCTCACGACTCAGCTCCAAAAAATACAAGAGAAGAACATCGATGCCCAAGGAAAATCAACCACATACAGGATTTCTCAAAAACAAGCTTTATAAATTGGCCCAGAAATATAAACCTAACTCTGTCAGAGAGAGAAAGCTGTCCTTCAGTTCTAGGATTTATTTTTATTTCATTCTCATCAAAAGTCCACTTTGAATCCATGGTCAAGAATAATCTCACCACAGTGACTGAGTTCATTCTCATGGGCTTTACTGACTACCCCCGACTGGAGATTCTTCTCTTTCTGGTGTTTCTGAGTTTCTATCTAGTCACCCTTCTGGGGAATGTAGGGATGATCATTCTGATCCAACTGGATGTCCAACTCCACACCCCCATGTACTTCCTCCTGAGCCACCTTTCCCTTCTAGATGCCTGCTACACCTCAGTCATCACCCCTCAGATCCTGGCCACACTGATCAGAGGCAAGACGGTCATCTCCTATGGCCAATGTGCAGCCCAGTTCTTTTTCTTCACTATTTGTGCAGGTACAGAGTGTTTCCTGCTGGCAGTGATGGCCTATGACCGCTATGTTGCTATTAGCAACCCACTGCTCTACACTATGGCCATGAATCCCAGAATCTGCTGGAGTTTAGTGGTGGGAGCCTATGTCTGTGGGATGTCAGGGGCCATCCTACGTACCACATGCACCTTCACCCTCTCCTTTTGTGACAACAATCAAATCAACTTCTTCTTCTGTGACCTCCCGCCCCTGCTAAAGCTTTCCTGCAGTGACACAGCAAGCACTGAGATTGTCATTGTCTTCTTCGGCAACTTTGTGATTTTGGTCAATGCCTTGGTCATCTTGACTTCCTACCTGCTCATCATCAAGGCCATTTTGAGGGTGAAGTCTTCAAGTGGCAGGGCCAAGACTTTCTTCACATGTGCTTCTCACCTCACTGCTGTGGCCCTCTTCTTTGGAACCCTCATCTTCATGTATCTGCGGAGTGGCTCAGGCAAATCCCTAGAGGAAGACAAGGTTGTGTCTGTCTTCTACACTGTGGTCATCCCCATGCTGAACCCTCTGATCTACAGCCTGAGAAACAAGGATGTAAAAGTAGCCTTCAAAAAGGTCATTTGTAGATTCTAGGTGTCCCAGAGACTGTAGATCTAAGTGAGAGGACTCTCTTTTTTTGGTCCATTTTCTTCCCATGTCAATATATCCCAATAGGCATATACCAACACTCTATGCAACTTGTACCCATGAACAGAGAGAAGGTAGAAAGGTGCCACCAGGCACACAAGAAAAACTGCAAAGGTAGTAACACTGCTTTCCAGCAACCCTATGGTACTTTCTTCTCCCCATCTCCCACCCACCTCCTGCCCATGCCTAGCACTCAGAGGTCTCGTGCTACACTCTGACATCATAACTTACAGAATCTCAGGGGCCCGAGGTGTCTTCGGTTTATCTCATTCCACCCCACCACTCTTTGTATCCATCTTGTGTTTCCTATTTTTTCTCTCTTATTTTTGCTCCCATCAATGCTGCATTTTATTCTGTGTCTAAGTTTACATCTGGGGATCCCTGTAAATAATACTAAGTAGTCTTTCTTCTTTTAATAGGTGAGTGACTGGTCAGCTCAGTAAAGGGAGTATTGTACTAGACAAAACAGAGTCTCTAAATGGCCAAGGGAAAGACAGTTGCTTGGGAAACGGGCCTTCCTCTTCACTGGTCCAGGGACTCGGGTCGGCCCCTTGGAGTGTCTTCCTTTTCACTCAGTCCAAAACAATGGAATTTGCAAATTCCAAATTTATGAATTGCCTTCCCACCTGACCACTCACTGGTTTTGTTGTTCCCGCTTTAATGCTTTTCTGAGGTCTTTAAGACTAACGAAACCCTTGAGGATATCTCCTCAAGGGCCAACTCCCTCGTCTCCAAAAGATATGGTGCACTGTTTCTCCTCCTCATCCCCACTGCCTGCCTCATGGAAGTCCTCTTCCATTTCTAGGAACAGCAGAAATAGAAATAAGAAGAAAATTGAACCACGTATCATCTTCTCTGGCAATGAACTTGGTGAGGCAGGAAAGTTACTATCACCCCTTGATCAGACCCTTCAGGGGAGACCGATTTTTCTTCATGGCTGAACTCATCTTCACACCAGAGTCTGGACCAGATGAGTTCTCAATAAGTGCTCTTGACTCCATTTTTATGGCATATGCATGGTCTCATTTGAGCCTCATGGAAACTCTATGAGGCAAATAGGAAAGACACGGTTAAATATAAGATTCCCATTGTGCTATTAAGAAAACACTTTTTCATAGTCCTTTTGGACTTTTCTCAGAGTCCCTTTGTGCCCAGTATACAGCAGTAGACAAGTCATGGCTTTTGGAGTCGGGCTTGCATCTGAATCCTGATTCTACCACTAGTTCACTGTGAAACTTAGAGTAAACGGTTTAATCTCTCAGATCCAGAAGTTCCTCGGGTCTAAAACAAGTGTAACAACTCCTAGTTCAAGAGCGTATTGTCAAAATTAAACAAGGACGCGTAAGAAATCTCCTAGCCCAAATCACGTGCTCGGTGAATATTGTCCTTCTCCTTTCCCTTCCCCTCACTTTCTGACGTCAACTCTGGGCGTTGCCACAGTGCCATGACAAAAATGAAATAGATCACAAACAAATGACAAATTTTATTTCATCCAGGAAATAAAACAAACGGGCGTTTGACTGAGAGGGGAGCAGCATTTGTCTATAGCCCACATGGTCAAGGATAACCAAAGGATTTATTTTTATTGAACACGTTGTATGCCCAATGAATCCCTTTACCCAACCTTGATATTATAAGATATTGATCCTCCATGCCCCTCCACGCCCAACCACTTTATTAACGTGTCTCATCACCCTGCCTGCAGTTAATTGATTCAGAAGTAAGAATCTCACCCATATATGGCTTACTAAAAATTTTTCCCTGAGCTTTAGGAAGTTGGGCATTTAAAAGAGATTCAGAGTAGGAGAGCGGATTGGCCAACATAGAGAAGTCAAGAAGAAGACAAGTATGAAGCAGTTTTTCAAAGAGAATCTACCACAAAAGACCAAGAAAGAGTCCTTCCAGGTTCCCTTTCCTACTTCCCATTGTACTGAGGGGCGGCCACTGTGATTTTCTTGCTTCCTTAAGACACATTGGGACCCTTTAACAAATTCCTCTTTCTGGACTAGTTATGCTGGGTCATCAGGTTCAGATGACTCCACACTTACAGAGAGCTGTAATGGAGAGGAGTTCAGCATATCACAGTGGATCTGCTCTTGTTGACTCTGATTACAACTACACCCCTGAATAAAGAACAAACTGGTTCTCAGTCTCCTCTATACTTCCATGGTATTCCTCACCCATAATCCTTTGCTTAGGTAACGACTGTTCTACCATTTGACCTTGCCCTTCAGGTAATCATACTAGAATAAGCCCCTGACCCACTGTTCATCAATGCGTGAACAGAATAGAGCTATGACATGTCCTAGAGCTAGTCAATGATTATTAAGCAGAACCAATGAAATTATCTCTCTCTTGAGGATTTAAACTGAAAAATATGGGAAAGGACTAAGCCAGCTGAGAAAGGAGACTCACAAATAATAATCAGATATGGAGAAATTGGCTGAGTCATTTTAATGGGTGAAGACCAGAGAGAAAATGAACAACTGTAAGATGCTGTGGAAGCAGCAATACAACCCAGCCCCTAGTGCTGCATTAGATCTCTCCAGGTCTTGAATTACATTCCAGGCTGAATTCTAGGGCTCTCCATAGGTCCCCAAGAAATCTCTGTCTCCCTTTTGGAGCATAACAGTCTTAACCACATTCTGCTAGAAAATCTGACTGGGACTCTGTTACAATCTAAAGGACCTACAAGCTATTGTCCTAGCTCCTTAGTAACAAAATAATAATAATAATAGCTAAGACTTAGAGAGCATCTATTATATGTCAGACACTATTCTAAGTACTTTTATATATATTTAACCCTATGATGCCTTAGCAACCCTATGATGTAGGTGCGATTATTATCCTCACTTAGAGATGAAGAAACTAAGATATAGGTTGTCCAATTTGAGCACAGGGAACCTGGCTTTAGAAATTCTGCTTTTACCATATATCCCCTTTGAACACCATTTTATAGACAGTCGTTTCTTTTCTGGCACAAAATCACTTAAGGGAAAATCGACTTCCTCGTTAGGCTTTTTCTCCAGGAACCACAACAGATGGTTTTCCTGTTTAGGAGCTTGGGAGTCATGTGAAGAGACAGTCAAAGGTCAGTGAAGAGATCAGAGGTGACAAGAATCTTCTTGCAGGTTCTTGGCTAAGCAGCTGAATGCAAGCTGAAAACGATTGCCTGTAATGCTCATTCAATAAAGATTTATCCAGAACCTACACCGAGTTGGACTGAAGAGACTCTATTCTCTGTGACTGCTAAGAGGGGACCAGCGCATCTGTGTCAGCATCAGCCATAAATTTTGTCCCAGACAAGACAGGTCTGTTGATGATTGAGAGAACGAGAGCAATACTGATTCTCAGATCCACCAACCACGTGTATTTTAACACACCGAGTAAAAGTTACTTCTCTGGGCTTCAGTTTTCTCGTCTGCCAAATGAAGAGAACATAGCAGCCCGGGTGTGTTCAAATCTCTTTTTAACATCAGAACCCCGTTTCCAAACAAAATGAAATGAAGCACCTGGTTGTTTACAAGAGTTAAAAGAATCACTGCTTTGTTTGAGGCTGAAGCTGAGTTGGCAGCTCCCCACCTACTCAGTTTCCCTTTTATTTCCTGCTGCCGTGTCCCCTCGAGGCATCTCGATGAAGGCCAAGGCCTCTGAGAGGCAGAGCTAGAAAATCACAGAACCACATCACCAAGGTCTTTCCAACTCCAGGGTTCCATGTGTCTGTAAAGTATGGGGTCTCTGGTGAGGGTTGTGGGTGCTTTGAACACGTGTGGAGAGGAGCAGGTGAGCCACCTCAATGTCTCAGACCTCACTGAGCCTGTCCTGAGGGCTGTGTGCACAGCGACCCTTAGAACTCGAAAGAAAGAGAAAACAGTCCCCTAGATGCTGACACAATGCCACATTCAAATGTCAGGCATCAGACCAATGTGGACACAGAAACTAATAGACAACAGTTGATAGCTCAGAATTTCAAGGAATGTTCTTCTCGTGAGGTTTTCCCATGGAAACAATAGATGCAAGTTGTAGCTACTGCCGTCCAGGAGAGAGTTGCCATATGAATGTATCTCTCTAGATAGAAAAGGTCAACGAGGGCATAATGGGGTCTTTCCCCTGCTGGATGAACTAAATTATGTGCTAAACTGAAGGGTTATGACCTATCTGGGAAAAAAGCATTGTGACTGGTCAATCATGACAGCACAAATCCTACTAAGCTGTGAGATATTGCTACAAGTCTATAAGGCATAAGATTGTTTAGAAATCTGAATTTGCTAGTGATTTCATTCAAATACTGAAACATTGGAAGTAATCTTTTAAGAGCCTCAAAGCGACTTCTATTTACAGTCTTATAACTCAGATATATAGTAGCAAGAAAAGGGGCATTGGAGAAAATCTAGTAATGCATGTCATAAAGCATGGATTTCATGTCTAAAGTTTCATCTCTGTGGAAAGAAAGCGGGGAAAAAAGACTGTGACTAATTCAGAATGGAGAATCCTGCGTCAAAAGAAAAAAGTTATTGGGTCATAGAAGAGAATAGATATTAGTGCAAATTCAGGAAGTCTATACGAGAAAGTTCCATGCTGAGATATGAAAACCATAAGGACAGGTCTCAAAGAGATGTCGAAATGCCAGCCCCGTTCACAGCCCAGCCGAAGGCGTGAAAGCTAGGTTTTGTATCACACGACTGCCTGCTTTGGACACAGCAGTGTTCATGTGTAGGCTGGCTACATACTTTCCACTTTTTAACTTTAGAACTGCTCCCTCCCTCCTCCTTCCCCAAAAAAGAAGCTGGATAAATTGAATTCTCTTTTTAAAGTATTAGAACTATGAGACACTAAAATAATTTTTCAGTTTTTCAATGGAACTAGAGGTGATGGACCACCGTGGGGTGAGAAGCCACAACTATGTATGAGTCAGCGCCGTGAGGAAGCAGAGAAGGGAAAAGTGATGGTCAACTCACTTGACAGAAGGACAGGGAAAAAAGCATGTGGTTGGAGCACAGAAAAAAATCACAGTGACGGCAGTGTGCTGGAGGAAAGATGCTTAAACTCTCGTGCTTAAGATCCCGAGAATCCCCTTAAGTTCAATAACATGGACTTCTGTCCGTCTTCAGTTTCCATTAGATCCGGTTCAGGAGAGGGGAGTGATGGGAGAAACCCGGGAAGCCCACGATGAGCTACCGTGAATCCAGAGATGTCGTGCGCATCTATGTCCACACCCGTCGGAGGTGTCTATTGTTAGAAACTTGGAGGACCTGGCGTTCCATATCTGAAACACCGGGACCTTGGTTCTGCCTGATGAGCTGTGGAATCCCCAGGATCAAAATTAACAGACGGCCCCGATGTTCTGTGGAAGTTCTATGGCTGCTGAGAACCCCACAGCTCACAAACAGGTCTTTAACCCTGATTTCCACCAGCATCCCAGTGAGTCTTAGATCCCTGATGGAGTAGCCTCCATCCCTAACCTCCAGAGGCATCATCCCAGAGGACGGAGCCCAGAGCAATCAGCAGCCGACAAGAGAACTCATTCCCCCACCAGAAAGCGACGAATCATTATGATGTCCACAGAAAAGTCATTCTACCAAATACTATGAACCCCTATTCTGTGAGCCAGCTCTAGGCTACAGAAGCCAGATGTTAAAGTAGATAGTTAAGAAGGAACGATGTAGGAGGGGGAAACGTGCATGGAATTTTGACACCATGGTTTAAATCCTGGCTTCTCCACTTGTAATTTATTCTTTGACAAGCCTCTTTAACTTTCTAAACTCCAGCTAACACCTTTCAAGAATGAAACTCATAATGGCTGCTCCAGGATCATTGAGAGGAACCGCTAAGTTTGTGTGGAATTGGCCAACGCAGGAAAAGGTCTCCCAAAATCCAACGGTTTCCACAGAATCACCTTCTCTCGTGGACTCTCAAGAAAGAAATCCAAGACGAACAATGGCCCTGTTTGTCAGAGAGCAAAAGTAGATTATGAAAGCACTCACAAGGAATTGTTGAAATAACTGGAAATGTTTAACTTGGAGAAGAGACTGGATCCAAGTGAGCATCGCCACTCTCCATCTTGGGAGAGAGGGTTCACTCCTCATAATACCGATGTGTAGAATATGTCAACGTGTAGAAGGTACAGAAAGAGCAAGGTGCCTTTCCCAACAGGGAGAATTTTCCAAAGGCAGAGTCGCCAAGAAGTCGCCACGACATGAAGGAAACACAGGGCCCTGCCTCTGACAGCTCTGGAGGAACCACTTACACCACAGCCTACGCGAGTGGTCGGGCCTGGAGTTATTCAGGCACAGCCTAAGAAGGCATGTGAGGCAGCCCTCGTGTACACTGGGCTATCTGACAATTAAGTGGTGATAGTCTAGACTGGAGAGACTCCAGGTTGGTCTAGAGTTCTTTGGTCTTAAAGAAAATCTCAGGCGATAAGCAAGTGAACTTGAAGAAATACTGACCTAAGGTCTAAATTCAGGGGGTTAGAGATAGGAAAAAGCTCTCCATAGTAACTGCTAATGGTGGATTCTTAAGATGGTAAACGTTTTCATCTCTCTCTGAGCAGAGAATACCTGAGACATTCACCTAACATCTGACACTGAAGAAAGCAAAGGCCTTCAGTTCTGGAATCTTTAATTCCTTTCAGTTCCTCAGATCACTTAGCTACACTGAGTCTATAGCCAAAAGAAATCTCCACCGTGATGGGTTCTCGTGGGTTTCACAGATCACTTTGAACTGGTGGTTCCATTCTTCCCGATGTTTCTCAGTTTCTACCTGGCCACTCTTCTGGGGAATGAAGAGATGATTATTCTAATCCAAGTGGACACCCAACTCCACACCTCAAATTACTATTTCCTGAGCCATATTGCCCTGCTAGATGCCTGCTACACCTCATTCATCACCCCTCAGATCCTGGCCACACTGACCTCAGCCAAAATGGCCACCTCTTATGGCCACTATTCTGCCACTTTTCTTCACCATCTGTGCAGGTATGGAACGTTACCTGCTGACAGTGATGGCCAATGGCTGCTTTGTTGCCCTTAGCAACCCATTGCACTTATAAAGCGGCTATGACTCCGGACACTCGCAGGGCCTTTATGGCCAGGGCTTAGGTCTGTAGGGTGTCAGGGGCCATCCTGCATACCGTGTGCCCCTTCACTCTGTGGCAACAATCGGATCAGCTTCCATGATGTCCCACCCCTCTTGAAGCTTGCATACAGCAGCATGACACGAAGTAAGATTTTCATCCTCTTTTTTGCCAAATCCACGTTCCTGGCCAATGTCATGATCATCCTGGTCTCTTACATGCCCCTCATCGGAGCCGTGCTGAGGGTGAAGTCAGCTGGTGGGCGAGCCAGGACCTTCTCCACCTGCATCTCCTGCCTCACCACTGTGGTCTTCTTCTTCGGGATACTTGCCTTCATGTACCACAGAAGTAACTCAAAGAAACCTACAGAGAAGGACAAGATCATGTCTGTCTTTTACACTGTGCTCATTCCTCTGCGGAACCCCTTGACCTACAGTCTGAGGAACAAAGTTGTAAAAGCCACGTTCAAAAAAGTCACTGGTAAAATCCACTTCCCAAGGGATGCAGCTTTAGATGAGGGTCCTTGACCCTGACCCGCCTTCTTGCCCTAAAGAATGGACAGTAGGTGTCCTTTGGTGGCACCTGGAGAGTGGACAAGAACTACTAGCTCTGCTGGAAAATTGCAGGTTCGGTGGCATTTCTTTGGATGGCTCCCTCTACCTCTCTTTTCTGCCCCTCTGCCTCTTTAGCCCACCCCCCAAATCTGCAGGGTTCTAGGGCTACTTGCTGACACCGCACCACATCCAACCACCTGTTCCCCAACTCAACTCAACCATACTTGAGCTTCCTGGTCCTTTGTTCTTTTGTCTCTGTGCTCAGTGATACTGATTTTTACTTTGTGGAAGATTATAATTGGGAATCATGCTAATGGAAGAATAAGGCTTTATTTTTTTCTTTTATGATATGGATAACTTGCCAACTCATTATGAGGAAGATAATGAAGAAACTCGTGAAACCAGTGGAATTTCCAGTTGGTACAGATTAGAGTAGCAGGGGGAGAGTTGCTTACTTTTGGCTACCCTTCCTCTGTGTCTTCCCAAATGGTTCCTAATATCTCTGAGACTCCGACATCTACCTTTCAAATGGCAACTCTCTATACCCTGGACATCTAATTCCTTTGTATCTCTTCCTCCTAAAACCATGAGACTTTTAGTATAATGATATAGATTGCCGACTAATAATCTTTCATCCCATCGTTTGTAGTAATTGAATAACCAATAGATCATTAAGTGGTCTCCTGAAATATAATGTCTAGTAAAAGCAAAGCTTTGAGAACTATGAGGTCTCTGTCACACAGCGAATGGTAAGTAAGGTATAGGAATTCAAGACAGTGTAGTGAGTGGCTGCTTCTAAAGGCACTAGATAGTTTCATAACATTGAATTGCATGAGAATTCCAAAAATTTTGATCAAAACAGAATAAAAATCAGGGACTTTAAATTATCATACTTTAAAAAATATCCTAACTCTTTCAGTATTAGGGCTGAGATCATGAAAAGCGAAACCCCCCATTTGAACTGTGGATGCCAGATTGTACTACCAGTTGAATTACTGTCTTTTGTCCAAAACTGAGTTTCTTAATGCACCTAAGCTTAATGTTGTGGCAATAATTGAGAAAGAATGAGATAGAGAGATACTGGAAAAAGACAAACAGTCCACTGGAATGGAAACATAAGGAATGAATTGGGTGGCTCAGACACATGAATCTAGGGAAGGCTCATTTCTCCTGTCTAGGGTGCTGGTGAGAGATATATTCAACCCTAGCAGCCAGTGGTGTGCCAGGCAGTTGTATTGCAGTCCATGCTATAGCACATGAAGCCAACAGGTTGTCCATCAGCAGGCTCTTAGGAATAAATGAAAAATGCCCAGAAGAGAGGAACTAAGAAGCTCTGCTGTAGAGCATACACAGAATAGTCTGAAAGCTTATGCTACAGTGGTTTGGTCAATTTTTCTATGGTACGAAGCCACAGCAATATATTTTATTGTTTGATGTATTACTTTCATATTTTACAGTAAGCATGTTCGGTAGCAATGCACTCAAAAAAAAAAAAAACAGATGTGCATGTTGCTCAAGAAAGTTGATGATGAACATATATTTTGTACAAAATGTTTGTAGGCATTTATCATCCCTTATGGGAGTTAGAGTGATTTGATGTCCAGGACTTGAAAAGTAGAAGATACACATTTGCTGAAGATACATCAACACTTGCTTTCAAACACTATGCCTGACGATAATGGTTTAAAATAGCAGGTGTGTTTACATTTCACTCTGGGAAGCTGTGTCTTTCATGCCCATCAGAGGTAATTTAGCTCGGTATTTCTTTCCTGCTTCTTATCCACAAAATGATAAAAGGATGGAAGCCTTTGAAATGCTACTTTTTAATCAACCTAAGTGATCTACAATATACTGAGCTCATTTCTTTAAATGTTCTCAAAATGTTTATTGTATTTATTTAAAATCAGTCAGAAATCTTATATCTTTAATCAAAGCATATAATAAATGGAACGCAAAAACTTTCAACTTTTGACAGCGTTAGCAAATTCCAAGTGTTGAAAATCTTGCAAACTGGAAGGCGTTGAAATTTATCATATCCTTGAGAAGGGAAAAACTAAACAAAACAAGCAAAAACTGTACAACATATAATTCTGAAATTACATAATCGTGGCTTGGAACATATTGATTCGTGGCAAGAGTCATTTTGGTGGTCCTTTAATCTCGACTGGATAAATCTCAATTGGAACCGGAATGAAATAATCAACAAAGCTGATCATTTTTCAGCATTTAAGTTTGAATACAGGGGCTGAAATATTTATCCAGTTCAATGTGAAAAAAAATTGGAATTAAGAATATCCTCCATTTAGTAAAATTTTCTTAAAGCTTCTTAGACACCTTTGTGAAGAAAAAAGTGATATTTCCTGAAAAATATTATAGTTTATTACAACTATAAACATAATTTGGAGGCAAAAATCAGACACAAATGACTACATATTGTATGGGTTTAGATATATAGAGGACAAAAGCAGGCAAAATAATCAATGCCATCAATAATCAATGGGGGTGGTGAATAGAAGGGTGCACCGCAGAGTGTCAGGGACTGGCGAGGTGTGGAATCTTCACCTGGGGCTAGTAACTCAGGTGTGTTAAGATTGGAAAATACATGTATGATATTAATTTTTCTGAATGTTTGTTATACTTCGATGACATTTTTAAACAACATTATAGATATTGAGGATATCTTTCTACATGACCACAATATTATATCATTATCACACCTAAGAAAATGACCAATTACCCCATCACATCATTTCATACCTAGTCTACATTCGTATTTTCCTTATTTATCCGAGAATGAGTTTTGTTATTTTTATCCATTTTAATGAGGATCCAATCTAAATTCGAGCACCGCATTTGTTACATTTTTTAAATATTCTTTTAATCTAGTACAGTCCTCCTTTTTTATTTGTTACAAGACACTGACAGTTGTGTTATAAATACTCCTTATTCTACATTTGTCTAATCAGTTGCTAAATGTGTGGTAGGCAGAATTCTAAAATGACCTGCAATGACACGTGCCCTTGTGTAACTCCCACCCCCACCCTCGGAATGAGGGGAATACGATGGGACACCACTCCCATTATAAGGGTAGCAGATTTTAAAGATATAAGTAAGGTCCCGAGTCAGTCAGCTCTGAGTTCATCGAAAGGGAGGTTATCCTGGGTGGACCAGACCTAATGGAGTAACCTCAAAAGAGAAATTCAAAGCAGCAGAGACATTCTCCTGCTTTCTTGGAAGACGTAAGTCGCCATGTTGGGAGAGGAAGGACCACGCGGCAAGGACTTGGGGGTGGGCTGAGGACCTGGCTAGCGAGGAAACGGGCACCACAGCCATACAATCGCAAAGCAATGAATTCCGCCACCGACAGGAGGAGACTTGACGCCCCTCCCGGGGCCTCGAGTTCAGTCATGGGAGACTGAATAGAAGAGGAACATACCCCACATCCTGATTCCTGTCTTGTGGAAATTAAGAGATAATAAATTTGTGTCATTTTAAGCTGCCGAATGTATGGTAATGTGTTCCTCTGCAAGAGAAAAGTAGTACATGTCACGCACTCCCGTATTTCTTGTAAACTAAAAGTTAGTTGTAAAGCAGCAGCCAAAACACTTTTCTGAAAAGAACCAGATAGTAAATATTTTAGGCCTCGTGGGCTCAACAGTCTCTGTGGCAACTACAGAAAGTAGCTATAGGCAATACGTAAACAAAAGAGTGTGACTGCGTCGCAATAAAACTTTATTTTAAAAAGCAATTGGCAGGCCAAATTTATGTCCACAGAGCCTAATCTCCCAGCCCTGCACTTTTCCTACTCTCTGGCGCCCCCTTCAGGCTGACCAATGCACAGTCCCTGCCCCAACTCTGAGTCCTCCCAACACAACTGTGTTTCTGCAGCACCCCTGAGAGCCGCTGGTGTCATAACGTGCTGTTGTTGCTCCGTTTCCAATCCTGGCATAACCGTCCTTTATTTTTCATAGCACTTAAAATTCACAAGTCTCTTTTGAATGCCTAGTTACCACATTGAAGCTCCAAAACGGCCAAGTGAGCAAGGATGGCACAATCACTCCCATCTACCAAGAGGTGAAAGTGAGACCCGCGGAGACTATATGTCACACAGCCAGTAGTGAGTGAGTCAGGATCTGAATCCTGGGGATGTGGGCTCATTCCCAGGGGCCGGGGGAGAAATGTTTTATAACAAAGAGGAATTCGCGGCTTCAGCCACCAACCAGAGTTGGGACCCGGTGGCCCTGGGCCTCTTGGGCTTTCTTGGAGCTCGTGGTAGACTGTGTGGCCTGCTCCATGAGGCAGCTCGAGTGGGAAAGGACATGATTCAAGGTCCTGCTACCCAACTCCCAGGGGAAAATAGTTCAACACACACTGGCAGCCCGACTGCATCGGCGGCTTCCTCCAGCAAGTCAGCAGGTGGCTGTCACAGGTGATGCCCTGCCTCATTTCTGCTGGACCGCCCCGTCACTCCGTGAGGGCGTGGGGCAGGGTCCAGGAGCCTCGGGTTCTAAGCCTGGATCTTCCATTTACTGCCATATGACCTGGAACAAATCTTTCCATCTCACTGCATTTCTGCTTCCTTTCTGCAATATGAGAATAACTCTGCTTTACGTGGACTATCATAAGAACAAGTAGGAAGCTGGGTTCAAGGTGGCTTTATACATTGTACAATTTTACTGCCGCTTGATACTGCCCTTCTGAGGCCCCTGAACCAGCACCCCCTCTTACCTGCCCTCAGGTACTCACCTCAACCTCTCTGGAACCATGATTGTGTTGGTCTCAGAGACCACCCCCACTCAGCCAGGGCCGGCACAATCCACAATGAAACAAAGTTCCATTGACTCTTAGTTTATTAATATTCCCTGCCTACTCAGGGTTTCTATCTCCCCCAGTGCAGAGGACAGAATCCCGAAGCTATCCTTCTCGCCAGAGTCCGGAGTCACCTTGGCCTGTCCCCAACCCCTGTCCCTCCTGGATCAAGAGTGATGACTATTCCCATGTTCACCTGATCACACTTGAAAAACTAGAGTCAGACCTCAAATTAGAGGCAATTTAGTCCCATTGAATCAAACTGTGGTCCTTAGAGGTAGAGGACTCTTTGTAGAAGCCCAAGAATCCACTGAAAGGGGCATGGGAGGGTCCAGCAGGCAAAAGTCATGGCCACTGACCCCACCTCATAGGAGGCAGCTCCACCCCTATCTGATTTTATGCATTGTACTGTGTTATGGAAGGGTTTTGCTCTTGAATCAAAGTAGGAGAACCACCTGTTGAATCTAATATTTTCCTATCACAAAAGAGAAGACTGAGGCCCAAGGAAGAGGGAGTGATTTGCCAAGCTCACTCATCGAGTTTGCAACAGAGCTGAGAATAGAACTCAGGTCAAAAACAGATTGAAGCCGGGCCCTAAGGCCAGCCCGCCCGTGGCCCTGCCCCACTGGGAGCGTGATGTCAAGCTTACCGACCCCAGTGACAGACCAGAGACAGGCCTGTGGCCACAGACTTGAGAAGGCTGTTTCACTGCCACAATTGAAAAGTTATCCAATTAGATGCCAACACTTAATTCTCAACAGCTCTACTTGAGTAATGAATAGCTTTTGTCAGTCATTCACACCCTAGTATAAATGAGTTTATCACATGCTTTCTTCTGCAATACTGACTGAGAGTGACTTACAATAACTATATCATTTATTAAATAATTACCATTAGTGGAAACTGATTTTTAGATACTCTGCATGTATCAAAATTCTTATGAAGATGAAATGAGTGGATACATGTGAAACATTTAGCAAAAGGCCTAACTTGTTATTAGTGCTATATCAGTATTTCCTATTATTATTATCTTCATTTTTATTATCTCTTTTAATCCTACCAACAACCCTGTGAGATGAGGAAATTAAGGCTCAAAGAGGAAATATCACTTGCCCAAATCACACAGCTAATATGTAGTAGTTTTAGTTCAAACTACTACTACATTTGGAGTTCAAAGCCAGGCAGCTTGATTCTAGGGGTAGAAGTGGGTACAGAATCAAGGGGGAGGGAACCTCACCTAAGTAAAAATGCTGCCTGTTTTGGGATTGGTTATTATTTCCATATTTTTACTGCACACACTACTCATGGTGAAGAGCATTGCGCTACAGCCACATGTACCATGAGGTATATATGAGGGCACTGTCCTGTCCTCACAAATGCTCATGCTCTGGGCAAGAAAGCGAGCATGAACCCAGATAGCCGTACACTGGGGCACCCACGTGGCTCTCTAAGGGTCTACCACAGGAGGACTCAGGGCACAGCTTCCCCACTTCAAGGTTCCAAATTGGGATGTTGGGTTACTGTACCCAGATCTGAGTCAGACAGACATCAGGACACTTGGCTGACGAAAGATGGCTTTTTCTAGTTTTTTATTTGTGTAAACGTTCTTATGAAAGTATAAAATGAAATCACTTTTGCTGAACCTTAATTTCTTTCACTGAGAAAAATTAAAGTGCAGGAGATCTGTCCTGTCACCACGGTCACAGACCGCGTCGCGGTCCCACGCCAGCATGGTGGGTGATGTTAGACCTGACACCATCTTCTCACTGTTGCTTCTCCCCACAAGGGCCTTTTTCTCCAGCCCCATGGCCCTCATAAGACTGAGGCTGCAACCATCACTCCTGGGTTAAGTGCCCCAGAGATGGGGTAAATAAAGCCTTCTGATACACTCAGTATTGGGGTGCCAATTATTACAGTCTCAGCTTCGTAACTCTAGAAACATCATAGTCCACACCCATTCATAGATGTTTCCCGAACAATAGCTACAAGCTAGATCATACTCTCCCAAGGTACTGATATGAGTCAGACCCAGTTGCCGGCCTCGAAGAACTCATAGTTGAGTGGGGCACAAAGAGATGACATCATAGTTCCCGGGAAAAGTACTCACCCAGAAATGACGCGTTGGTGGGGCTGGCTCAAACTGCCCCAAATCATTGTCAAAACCGGAAACTGTTTATTAACTCATAATGAGAAATGTGATTTCCAACATGACCAACAGCCTTGGATTGGCTGGTCCATCTTCGGGGGAGGAAGCAGAAGGAAGGCCTTTCGGCCAGAGCTGTGGCCTTCGTAGATGAAGGCAGCCACTGCCAGCCATGGCTGAGCAGAGAGGAATCGGGGATTCGAGAGCACTGAGCATCGGCTTCGCTCTCCTCCCATCCCCGTTCTCCAACCAGAAGACAAAGGGCAGGGCGGCCCTTCGATGCGTCCGTAAGGGTCAGCCTACTGGGGCCCAGAGTTTCTAGATGGCAAATAGAGAACTGCACACTTTTCTTAACTAGAGTAATTTAAACTTTCATGTTTGCTCTGCTTGGTGATGTGTTTGACGCTATTCCACCCTCTTATACAATTTTCTATTTATTATGCTTTGTCATACCATATATAACTTCTTAAGAAAATGAATTGGCTTCTCGGGCATGAGCCCACAGGCTTTGGAAGGACCTGGACATTGCATATATCAAAAGCCAGTGAGATAATTTGACACAGAAGGACAAATACTAGACAATAGTACTTATACGATGAATCTAAAATAGACACTCATAGCAGCAGGGAGTCGAATGGTGGCTGCCAGGGGCTGGGGGCAGGGAGAGAACAGGGCGGTGTTGTCATGGGCACAAAGTGTTCATTATACAATATGAATAAGTCTCATGTACAGCATAGTTGCCTCTAGTTAATGATACTGTATTGCATACTTAAAAATTAGCTAAGAGGGTAGATTTATGTTAAGTTCTTATCATGCAAAGCCATAACAATAATAAGAAGACGGGAAGAAACTTTAGGACATGATGGATAGGTTTATAGGTTATGGTGATGGTTTCACGAATGTGTATTTATCTCCAAACTCATCAAGTTGTATATATTATTTATATACAGCAGCAGTCTCCAACCTTTTTGGCACCAGGGACCGGCGCTCCTATGAGAATCTAATGCCTGACGATCTGAGGTGGAGCTGAGGTGGCGATGCCAGCGCTGGGGAGCGGCTGCCAATACTGATGAAGCTTTGCTCGCTCTCCTGCCGTTCACTTCCTGCTGTGCGGCCTGGTTCCTAACAGGCCACGGATTGGTACTGGTCAGCAGCCCAGGGGTTGGGGATCCCTAATATACAGTATGTTTTTAAATGTTTTTAATAATAAGAGTCAGAGAAGGGAGGAGAGGCCAAGTCACAGGGTGGCCGGTGAGAACACCGGGGAACGCCCAGCATGGGGGGTGGCGGGATGCCCTGCAGAAGTTCGCAGCCCCGTTTCTGCCTTCAGGTCAGCCAAGGCTCTCAGCACCCCCGGTTAGTTCTCCGACCACTCACAGTTCCCGTCCTTCCTCCACGCGGTGCCCAGCAGTGCCCAGCAGCCCTGGGTCCTGGCCAAGCTCTTGAGTCATTTTGACTGGACCTGGGTGGGCCTGGTGGGCTCTGACAACGGAAGCTTTGAGTGGCCGGAGCAGCAGGTGCAGACCGGCGGCTGTGTGGCCTCTCAAAGAAGACCAGCAGTCAGGGCGACAGCATCAACATCATGGCCAACGTCATCGCCTCCAGCCTTGCCGCCATGGTCATGGTCTGTGACTGTCACCACTATCACTTCAGGCTCCTGGCTGAGGCCCTTTGGGAGAACAACGTGACCAGAAAGACATGGGTCCTCTCCACCTCCTTCCCCCACAGCCCCTCGGTGCAGGGGCCCAAGGCCATCAATTTGCTGAATGGCAACTTGAGCCTGGCCATCCACTTGGGAAAAGTGCCCGGCTTCGAGGACTTCCCGTTGGCACTGCGCCCAGCCCTGCACCCAGTCAATAGTCCAGTGAGAGAGCCGTGGGAGGAGCTGCATGGATGCGGGTGGTCTGGATCAGGGGCTTCTACCTGGAGCTCCGGAGAAGGGGCTCAAAAGAGCCCAGGGCTTGAGAATGTGACAGCTGTCCACCTGTCTGCCTTCGAACTTTCTGACCTGACAGCCACTTATCAAGCCTACCCGGCTGGTCGCCTATCAGAACCTGATGTCCTGCTCCCCTGGCAGGCCAGGCCTTGGCAGGTGAGCAGCCAAGACGCCCTGCCCAGTCCCCGTCCACCCCTGCCCAGTCCCCATCCATCCCAGCTTTGCTGTGAGCCACAGACTAGTAGGGAAGCAGCGTGGCCTAAGGAACGGAGTACTAAATTTAGCGCCAAAGAGACTTGGGCTCAAATCCCTGACTACAAAGGAAATCGAGGTCTAGGTCCAAAAGACAGAACTGGCTCCTATTGGCAATGAGAGTCAATTGTAAAATGTTCAGGAATTGTGTGGGTTGTTCGTTAAACCACCCAAATCGGCAGACACTCAAAATCCTGGCTTTTCTCCGCCGGAGAGCCAGTTGTTAACCATTCAGCACCACATCGCTGCAAAATATCCAAGCAGTTATAGAAACGAAGTCCGAGTAGAGGAAAAATCCTCTGAATATTAAAAGAATGTCTTCAAACTAAGCGCAGCTTCTTGAAGTTGGGTTTTAGGTAATTTTATCCATATTTATGTAATGAGACTTCTTAAAACCTGTAAAAACGATACACTTTTTAAGTGTTATTCTATGTCTAGTGATGTTCCAAGCAGTTTATGTGTATTCACACATTTCATCTTTATGACGACACTACGAGGCAATTGAGAGAAACGAGAAACGAGAAAATTGAGAGATTGAATGACACATCCAAGGCCACACAGCTGCTTCAAGGCAGAGTCACGAATCACACCAGGTAACCCGGCTCTGGGGTCTGGGCACTGAGCCACTGTCTCCACTGCCTCTCAATGCCGAAGAATTTCAGAAATCTTTCACGGTCCTAGCATCTAGCCAAGAGAGTTGCTCAAACTCCTTCTTGTAGTCTTATTGGTCTTCTGTGATCTAATTCAACAAATATGCGTTTATGCCACAAATATTTACTAAGCACTTTGTATGCACCTTGGAGCAATGGGGGATACAGACATGTGCACGATGGGTGCTTATCTTCGAGGTATTTACACTCTAGTTGGAAAGAGACATAAATACTCGTACACACCAGGTACTGGAGGAAATGGCGTGAGCAGGAGGGGGAAAGTGATCTGGTTGGCTCAAAGAGTGGTATAGACTAAGGAAAAAAAAAAAACTGTGGAAAGAAAAATTAGAAAGGCAAGTGAGAGCTCAAAAGTCTACTTAAAGAGTTCCAGGTTTCTGGAAAAGATCACAACCCCTTCTCCTAATCGCAGAATCAAAGATAATTCCATCTTACTCCAAAGGTGTTCCAAGATCTGGAGCACTCACCTTAAGGCTCCTGCTAGGCTCCTGAGGGCACACTGCCTGTCCTTCCTTTCCAGCTACTTGAGCTTTTCCCAGAAGGGAATGATAATGGGGCTTTGAGAGTCACATAATCTGAAGTTCTTTCAGCTACGGAAAGGTTTGGGATACATTGAAACATTCATACTCCTCAGTCTGTATCTCCTTTTAATCTGAAACATCCTCTAACAGCCACAGGGCTAAAATGAGCTAGGTGGTTCTTTGAAGGCAGGGCTGAGCTTTTGTATCCTAGCTACCAATCATGTCTGGCACAAAGAGGATGCTAAGTGAGTAGGAGGATGCTTTGTACAGATGGACGGCGGAAAATTGCATAGATGGAGACACCCACTTCCCTACCCACCACAGGTTAACATGAACTTGGGAGGTGTCCTGCTCCTGACCACTTTCTTTCCTTGATTTTCTGTCCCTGTCTCAGGCGCTCCATCGTATGCTGGAGGTTCATTTCACCACCAGGGCCCAGCAAGAGGCGTTCTTCACCAAAGATGGGGAGATCCTGGCAACGTTTTAATGTAGGAGGAGGCAAGAGAATTAAAATGTTAATCAAGCCACAATCAGAGACTGCAATGCGCTGATCAGCCTTGCAGCCAGGCCAGGAGGACACCTGCAGAACAAAGGAAGATTTCTGCAGCCCATTCCCCACACCTGTGAAAGGAAACAGGAATCAACAGACATTCCCCATGGCTAAAACTATGGGAACCTAAGGATTAAAGGCCGGGAACTGCCAGCAGGCCTTTGGCACTGCATATTCTTACCTTTTCACACTACAAATTCTTCCCCTTCCTCGCTGTATGTCCATATCAAAGGAAATGGAAACTAAAGAATGACATATAAATTGAATTCCCTGAACACTCAGGGTCCCTCTGAGTGCCTTTACTCTGTCTCTCTCTCTGTTCCTCTCATTCTCTGCCTCTGAGAGGAGACCACACTCTGTCTGTGGAGTGTTACCCCTTTTCTAATAAACTTTCCTTTTGACTCCAACTTTGGCATGTGCGTGTTGAATTCTTTCTACACTCTCTGCCAAAGGACCCTCTTCTTCTCTCGGTGCAGGGCTTGGTCTCTTCCCCAACTCGGGGAAATCTGCCCTGTCCTGCGTCAGTTCGATACTGAAAATTTCTACGTCTTCCTAGACCGGAGAGCAGAGACGGCGATTGTTGGAAAAGAGCAGCTGATAAACGAGAGCATCATTACCTGGGCAGAAGGACTCTTAAAGGCAAGAGCTGAGAGCCCCTCAGGACCAAGCCCACACAGCACCTCCCGCTTCCAAGAGCCCAGCAGTAACTGATTTAGGTTCCTTGGTCAAGGGGAGGGGAGGGTGACTTACACTATGGACTTACACACCCCCTGAGGCTGTTCAGCAAATTTCCAAAAACACACCCTGGCTCCCAAAACAAAGGAATTTGAAAAGGTAAAGGTAATTAATGAGCAAATGGAAAAGTAAATTATGTATAATTGCTAATTCGAGTTTACCTCGAGATAGCTAGTGTGTCCTCCTGGAGTTACTACTGTCTTAGCCTTGCAGCCTTATGTCAAGAGATAGATCATTGATGCCAAGATTTGTACACAGTGGGAAATAACCCATGGAACCTTATTAGTCCTTTCCCAGACCCCTAAGTATCTAGGGTCACTAGGTGGGGGACTTCTATTTTAAGTGTGGTTGCACCTCAACTATTACACCATGCCTCCTGCAGTTTTCTCCAATTTAGGTGCGAGTAAGCTCTCCTTTCTCTGAACATCTAAAGCATTTGCCACATGCCTCTATAATAATAAGCCTAGGAAAATTACCGTAACAGGTATAATATGTTTTTCCCCATCCTTGGTGATTTCAAACTGGTTCCACCTGCTCTCACCATAGTCTGGCTTGTCTTTTTTCATTCCCATGACCATCACACCTCAGCATCCAAATTCCCCCACCCTGGGAGAAAGAAACAAGGTGGCCGATGAGCAAGGGAGCAGAGTAGAGTTCCAAGGAAGAAATGAGCATCATTGCTCCACAGACAAAGGGCTGGCCCCGGCCATTGGAGTCTTTACTCGGCACTGGTTCAAGTACCTTCTCATTCCTCCTTGCCCAGACCGCAGAATCCTTTTATCAGATCTTTTAAGAAAATCTATTCTGTAGGCATGATCCGAATCTTCAGTTTTTCTTAACTCAAAGTGACTTTGCCTCTGTCACCGATCTCAAGGGGTTCGTTTTGCCTGCACGCATCAAAGCCCAAAGAGACAAGGACAGGAGTTTGCAGCAAAGAAAGTAGAGGTTTATTTAAGGAAATGGTGCCAAGCCCAGAGACACAAGTAAGCAAGCGCTCAAGGACCTGGCTCTGTGATGGCCTCCAGGGGATAAATGACATAGGGGGAAATTCATTAGTAGCTAAGGGAGTTGGGGTCATGGGCTCTCCTGATTGGTCAGGGCTACGGTAGGAGACAGGTGATCATCACATCAGGTCCTAATGTCAGTCATGGTGTCATTCTGTCTGGTTGCAAGGGGATGCTGGTAGGCTGTTCTGCCTTTATGGGTGGGGAGCTGCAAGATGTTATCTTTAGTTTGACCGAAACTCTGTTCCTGTGGTCAACGGACCTGCGGCTTTGTTCCTAAGACTGTTTGATGCTGACGTAAAGGCTTAATGGTTAAGGGAATGGCCATGCTATATGCAGAAGGATGAGGAAAGAAAAGAAACAAGTGAGCCTAAGACCAGTTTGAATCAAGGAGAAAGTGAAGGGGAAAAGTCATTTTAGAGAAGAAGTAAAGATTTACATGGTTACATAGCCCAGGGGACATTAACAATTATTATTTCGTTGTCACAGCTTGTGGGGATGCTACTGGCATCCAGTGGATAGAGGCCAGGGATTCTGCTAAATATCCTACGACGCACAGGTCAGACTCCATAACAAATAATTATCCAGTGCCAAATGTAGGCTAAGGGTTAAGAAACAGTAGACTAGTAGCTTAGTGTTTCCAGTCATTGTTCCTGATTCACTGTCGGTGACTCAGTTACGTTTGGGTCGAAGGGAAAATGAGTCCTTTGAAATAAAAATAAAGGGATTTGGTGAGCCCAGAGTGCAGGACAAACTCCTCAAACTATTCAGAATATCACCCTAACTCATCAGCATTTTCTGTGCACTCACAATGTTCCATACACTGTAATATGGGTTTTACTTACATCGTCTCATTTAATCTTCACATGGTCATCCAACTAGGTATTATTTCTAATTACTACCCCATTTTATTGAAGAGAAAACTGAGGTTTAGAGAGATTAAGCTATGGGTCACCCAGCCCATAAATGGCAGAACCACAATTCCAATCAACAGCCAGGGACCAACCCTTTGTCTGTGGAGCAATGATGCTCATTTCTTTCTTCTGAAGATTTCTTGCCCCTTGACCAGGCCATGTAATCCTAAGAGCTTATTTTCATTTGTTGCTGTTTCTCTAACACCTGTGCAGAACCTGATACATGGAACACACTGATAACTGTTTGAGCAAGAAAGGGAAGGAAAGGAAAAGGAGACAGAGTTTTGATTTTTTTTTAAGGGAGGGGAGGGAGAAGGAAGGAGGGTAAGTGAGAATGATGTGGCTAATTTGTTTAAAACCTGATTGCACACATGCCGTCCCATCTCCCCTGCAGATTCTGTGGCACTCTCTTTTCTCTCCTGGGTAGGTCCCTTCTTCGATCTGCAATAAAAAATGTCCTGTGGGAACCAGGAAGTCAGCCCTACCTGGGAAGTCAAACTGTTGCTGCCGTTGCCTTCCTGCCCGCTAGGAGATCTCCATCATACCAGATAAACAGGGAGGCTGGCCCTGGGTCAGAGGCGGCCAGCCAGCAGCCCACCCAGCTTCAGATGAGAGCTGAGCTGAGATTCACATCGAGGGATGATGATTCCTTTAATGGGGGGAAAAAAAAATTCCATGGAAGAGGAAATCAAAAAAATGATGTCATGTGCCCTCCCCACATGTGACATTAAAGTCATTTAAGGCTATGCATTCATTCTTTCTTTCATCGACTGTGAGTTTGTCCAAATTCTGTGCCTAGTTTAGAGTCTGAAACATGATAGGAGTTACATAAATATTGAAAATAAAATCCCCAAATGACTTAATCTGTATTTTACTGAAATGTTATTCATTCAATAGATATCAATTGGCACCTACTGTATGGAGCCACTGTGCTGAGTGCAAGAGTAGTAATAAATAAGGCACAGCCCTTGGACCACAGAGCTCATGGTCTCTTAAAGGAGAATAATCATTGTACAATAAAGAAACTAGACTACAAAGTAAAATCCATTGCTTAATAAAAGCAAAAGCATTGAGCCATGAGAGCACAGAGAGATCATTAATTCTAATGAAGGGTATGTAAGGCGACTTCTCACTAGAGGTGGGTGGCATGTTATACAGGCCTTGAACAACGAGTGGGGTTTCAAAGGCAATAAAGCATGATGAGCATAGTCCAGGCCAAGGAGTAAGCTAGTAAAGGCTCAAGTAGCGAATGCAATAAGGGGCTGAGAGTGGCTTGCGTATGGACCGTGATGGGAGACGTAGGAAGTATGTGGCCAGTCACAGAGGGCCTTACTTGCCAGGCTCAGAAGCCTCGACTCTGTTCTACGGGAAATGTGGAGCCACTGAACTGCTTAAGCAGAGCAGCGGTGCACATGTCAGTGTGTGTTTGGGGGACATTGATAGGCCATGGACGTGCTGAAAAGGAAAAAGATTGGATCAGGAAGACCAGGTTCGGAATCCAGGTAATCGCTGAAGCCTCTTCTCACACTGAACACTCTCAGTGAGGGAAAGATGGGGCTTTGAAGATACTTTTTTTGCCCATGTAAAGAGAAGGTACTTCTGAATGAAGCTGAGGAAGACAGAAATGACAAATAAGAAATCCTTGGATGTGGAGATTAAGGAGACTCGAAGTCAAAATGTCTAGGCACGTGGAGGTATAACCAAATGAAAGGAAGAGGTGAAATGAGATCATTCAATTGATCCAGAACTCCAGTCACAAAAAGCCTGTCCTTAAAAGCACTATGGAGAACAAAGCTCTGGGAAGTTATATCAAGAGAGTGATTTAGAAAAGAGTGGCTCAGTAGAGAGAGAGAGAGAGAGAGCTTGTGTAAGCACCCCGTAAACAGTCCTTAAATAGGCCGATGAATGAGTAAATGCATAAATAAATCAGCTGTGACTGTGAATTATAATACTGCCACAATGGCTGTTTGATTCAAAGCGATGAAGCCTACGTAGGAGTCAGAGCTTCCCCAGGTAGTGGAGTCACTGTTACTTCGCTATAATCTGATGCATGATAAGCAGCTGCTGTCAGGATCTCTGACATCTGTGTCTTTGGCCCTGAATCTGAGGACATCAGACAATCTGGAAGGCCCATTTTGACAGAACTGAAATACACCGCGCCTGCTGGAAAAGCCATCAGGAGTCACACAATTGCTTGACCGTGGGAAAGTTTCCAGAAGCTTCCCCACTCTGTTCTCTGGCCCAATTTTTCTGTCTCCCTTCAGACAGAACTGCTTGTAAGAAGTGCCCTGAGGACGAGTGGCCCAATATGGAAGAGTCAGTGCATCCCCGAAATCCTTGGCTTCTTGTCCCACCATGAGTCCCTCAACGCAGTGCTGGCTGTCTGCACAGCCCAGCTCTTCCCGTCCGCCCTGGCCATCTTCATTTGGCACCACCACACCTCCATTGTCCGAGCCGATAACCGCCAGCTCAGCTACCTTCTGCCGTCCTCCTTGGCCTTCTGTTTCCTCTGCCCCTTCTTGTTCATTGGTCAACCAGGGCCCTTCACCTGTGCTGTGCGCCCAGCAGCTTTTGGGGTCACCTTCACAATCTGCATCTCCACCATCATGGCGGTGGCAGCCTTCCGCGCCACCCAGCCGCACATTCAGATTCAGAAGTAGGCAGGTCTCCCTAGCACCATCCCCATTGTCTGTTCCCTGGTCCAGGCAACCTTGTGTATAGTCTGGGTGACTGGATGGCCCCACAGCCTGTGAACTCTACAGATCCTGGTCCGCGGTGACTGTAAAATGTGACAAGGGTTCCCTGGAACTATTCTGGGCCATGCTGGGTTACCTGGGTTTGCTGGGCCTGGTCAGCTCGCTAGTGGCCTTCCCTACCCGCCAGCTGCCTAACATCTTCAATGAAGCAAAGCATATCACTCTCAGCATGTTGGTCTGCTCCTGCGTCTGGGTGTCCATCCCTGCCCACATGCGTGCCCGAGGCAAAGACACAGTGGCCATGGAGGTCTTTGCCATCTTGGCATCAGGAGCAGACCTCACGTCCTGCCTCTTCTTTCTCAAATGCTACTTCATCCTTCCCCATCCTGAAAAGAACACAAAAGAACAAATACTTGGCAGGTATCATCGCAAATGAGAACATCAGAAGTGGACCATAGGGAGTGCCAGTTTCTCAAGGATGCCTTCCTTAAGCTCAGCACCAGGAAAGCAGCCCTTCCTCCGAGCCCCATCTTGCTGGTTGGAACGCTCCTGGTCACTTAGCTCCTTCTATTTTGGGTTTTATTCTATCAGAGAGAGATAAGACAAGTTTGCAGATAATATCATCCTTGATGGAAGCATCTGATCGAATTTATCCTATGGCTTCTCAGCAGCCAGGCAGTGCCTGGCACAAAGAGGAAACAGAATAGGTGTTTGATGAATGAATGACTTATGCAAAGTTAGCATTAGAAGAGATCTACAAAAGCAAGCAGTCGGATAGAGTGGGTGAAGGGAGTCGGGAAGACTTGATACAAATCCTCCTGGCTCTGCCATGTTGTAGTATGAACGTGGAAATGTGGCTTAACCCTCTGAGTCTTGGTTTCCTCTAACATAAAATGAGACAAAGCCTTCCCCTGCAGGTTGTCGTGATAACGAAATGAGAAAATGCGTGGAAGGGCTCAGCACATGTTAAACACTCGAAACTTAGGTGTTTAAAATCATCCCTTTTACCGTTAAGGGAACTGATGCCAAGACTGGGGACCAGTTTACCCAGGGCATCACTTTGCAGATGTTAAGAGTCAAATGAATAAATTTCAGGCCCTGGCTCTGCCATTTACTTAGCTACATGACTCTGGGCAAGCTACGTAACTTCTCTGTACCTCAGTTTCCCCATGTGTCAGGGAATAGTATTACCGACTTTGTGGGGTTATCCATGAGGAGCAAATGAATTAATATTTATAGCGTACTGGCACATAGTAAGAGCTAAAGATGTGCTTTTAATTAATTCGACAAAATTATACCTAGTGGCAAACCTGCATCTCTTGATTCATTGCTGAATAACTAAAACTTTTGTGAGAACTTTGCTCCAACCTACGTCTTGTGGAGGGAACTTCAGACAGGCTAATGTGTCTCCATATAAGCAAAGAGATTATAATCAAACATTCCCAACCTAACCTGATTGGAGTAAACTAAATATATTGTGAAACGGTTGTGTGAGAAGTAAATACTCTGAACGTGCTCTGGTTAGCTGCTAGTCTCTGGATAAGCGAGGACAAGTGACCGTCACAGTCCCAGATGAACAACCACTAGGGCGAAGTCTGCTCTAAATAAAGCCCCTCCACTCCCAAGAGAGTGTGAGGATGTTAATGAAGCCCACAAAATACTGGGCATTGATTAAGTAAGTGACAGCGCTCCTGGACTGCTCCCTGGGGAGGGACGGAGCTGAACGGTGTCACGCAAACTCTATCAAGGTATCAAGGCATCCACGTTTCTGGGTAATGAGATCCATCTTACGTTCCTGACAGAAGGAGTTTAAGATGCTCCTACCTTGCCATGGTTGGCCAATGATGTTATTTAGACCAACGATTATGAAACTACCAAAGGAAATAAGGATATAAATAAAGACAATTTAGAGAAACAGCTGCAGCATCCCGTAAGCCAGCATTTCCACAAACGTGCCTTAAAAATCAACTGCTGAGGGATTGGTGTGCGAAAATTGAAAAGCAAGGGACTAACCAAATTCTGGGAAAAAAAAAATGATATGGTAATTCCAGCACAGGTGCAAGAGATAAAAAGAATCTGGCACCACAGAAGGAGGTCCAGATGGGCCTCGGGGAAGTAGATCCACACCAAACTCGTTGACAGTGTTTCGTAATGGTACACAGCAAACTGTCGAGTTCTGATTTCAGAGCGTACCTCCAATCACTCTCTCCAAGTCCCAGGTTAAAGGGGCGTCTCTGAGACAGTAACTAGATAGTTCCCCACTAACGATTAAGTCAATATCCTGGTATCCAGAATGGGTAAAGCACTTTACAGTCACAGTCCCAGATGAACAACCACTAGGGCGAATTCTATCTTAATTCTCTCTGGAGTTACCCCCTGCAACATTCTCTGGGTACCAGTGAAGTCGTGTCTATGTTAAGCTAGCATTTTCCATGACTATGTTTCACTCTACGAATAAATATATCCCCAAAGAAGGAATTATATTCTCAGAAATTCCCTATTCATAAAAATATGTATTTTCCCTGATATAATTTCATAATTTATCTTCATGGGCAGTGGCTTTTAAACCTTGAGCTATCATTAGGGAGATCGTTTTATAAACTATATACATGTATAACCAATGTACTCGAAACTAATAAAATTAAATTTAAAAAAAAACTTTAGCTGTCAATACCTGCACGTATCATGCTCCTCTCCAGCAACCAAAATTCTCTCAGGTAGGTCTGTTTTTTAAGGGAAAGATTGTTTTATAATGTAAATGATCACACTCACAAAGACCTTTTATTTCAGTTTAGGTCCTTATATCTGATTTTATTAAAGCAACATTCACCTTTACATGTATAGAATCCTTTCTAAGAGTACACCTCAGAGTTTTACCAACTTACGTAATTTATTTCAAAGTATAGGTTTCTTCATCAAAAAGCTTGATGTATTCAAATTTTAAATCTTTCTACTACTATAAATGAGAACCTCATAACCTAGTGTGATGGTTAATTTTATGTGTCAGCTTGACTGAGTTCGGCGATGCCAAGGTGGCTGGTAAAACATTATTTCTGGGTGTTTCTGTAGGAGGTTTCCGAAGAGATTAGCATTCAATAAAGAAGATGGCGCTCACTGACACAGGTTGGCATCATCCAATCCGTTGAGGGTAGGAGCTGAACAAAAAGGCAGAAGGGCAAATCTACTCTTTACTTCAGCTGGAGCATCCGTCTGCTCCTTCCCTCCAAGATGAGTGCTGCTGGTTGTTCCGCCTTTAATTTCAGAATGAACTACCCCTCTGGTTTTTCTGGTTCTACAGCTTGCAGATGGCAAATCGTGGGACTTCTGGGCCTCCATAATCACATGAGCTAATTCCTATAATAAATGTCCTTTTTAATATATCTATAAATGTGTGTGTGTGTGTGTGTGTGTGTGTGTATTCTATTGGTTCTGTTTTTCTGGAGAACTCTGATTAATATACCCAGTATGTTTTGCTTTTTTTCCAATAGCCAGAAACCTAAAAGTCAAATTCAGGGAGGTGAACACATAATGTGAATACACACACACACACACACACACACACACACACACACATGTATATATGTGTGTGTATATATACATATATATATATATATATACACACACATATATGCTTTACTGTTAAAATATACAGCTGAAACTTACCAGAATTCATTAACCAATATCATCATAAAAAAAAATAATTGAATAGATTTAAATAAATAAATAAGTAAATAATAGGAATAAAAGTCAAATTCATTTTGTGTTCACATCTACTCAGGTCAGGTGCCTGAAAGTATCTACTTCTTCTACTCCATTCAGATGAATTCTTTTATTCGTTTCTGAAAGATTTTCATCTTTTCACTGTTTTGGCATCTTGCCATTTGAACCGAAGGAATATAAAGCACATTACTGACACAATATTCAATAAATAAAATGGTTTTCAAAACTTGTGATGTGAGCCCTCTCTGTTAACTATTAAAAATTCAACTGCTAAGATACTGGGTTGGGGGTTGGGGGTAGAGACTGTGATGCTTCAGGCACCATCCTGTAATCTGCTCATTATTGGCCAGTTTAGAAACATAATTATAGAAAATCTGTTTTCCCTCCTTCACCCAGTCTCAAGCTCAGCGTTTTTTTTGAATCAAATGTTGATTGTAAATGTCTTCAGGAAGGCAACTCTCTCTACACGTAGACAACTACTTGAATTGTAACTGTCTTTTTAAGTCTCATTTCAAGTGAGCTGACGTTGCCATAAAGCTCTTCTTAAATCAATTTTCAAAGAACCACGTAGTGTAGAGGGAGGATTATTCTATATTTCAAGTATGAGAATGTAAAAACAGAGAAGATAAGTGTATGGGTCCCATGGAAAATAAGCTGTGATTCTGCGGACTTTGTGGTGGAAACTGCTGGTTGTCTACCAAAATTTGTTCTCTTTTCCACAATAATGAAATTGCGGCTGGGTATACAGCTACTTATCTCTGGATTATTTTTAACACCCTTGCAATCAGACGTGGTCTATGGCCAACTTCTCACCAACAGAAGTGAGTGGAAATGATGATTGCTAAATCCAGTAGAGAAACCTTAAGACACAGTATATGTCTTCTGTATCTCCATCCTCACCTTTCCCGGCTGCTGGGTCCCAGTGGTGACCATGTGAATGACAAGAAAGCCCGCGGTTGGGGGTTGGCAAATGGACTCTGTCACTACTCAACTCCGTGTTTACATCACAAAAGCAACCACAGACAATTCATATGGGGTGCCTGTGTTCTAATCAAACTCGATGTGGACACTGAAATGTTAATTTTATAAGATGCTTACATGCCATGAAATATTGTTGATTTGTTTTTCAACCTTTTAAAAATATAAAAACCATTCTTAGCTCACAAGCCATTAAAAACAAATGCTGAGCTGAATTTGGCCCATGAGCCTTATTTTGCCAGCATCCTAGGAGATGTCGACTCCACAAGATGGAAAGAACTTGGATCCTTGTGTGCCTGTTGAGCAGAGCCACCCACTAACCTAGAGTACTCACTTTGGACTCTTGCAGGAAGAGAAAATCTCCTTCATTCTCTCAGCTCCATTATAGTTAAGTCTCTCTCATTATAGCAGATTCGCATTTTACTTTACCAGAACTCTTGACTACTTAGGCCACTGCTCCATTCCTCACCATTCTCTTTCTAAAGCCAAACCAAGGAAACTGGATCCCACTGGCCCCCTCACTGACCTTTCCAAGACTTGAGGGAAAAGGCCCTGCTCAGAGCTCCCTTCACCTCCTTGTTTCGAAGACTGTAGATGAGAGGGTTGAGCATCGGTGTGACAATGGAGTAGAAGACAGACACCACCTTGTTGAAGTTGATAGAGGAGGCCACTTTGGTCCGTACGTACATAAAGAAAAGCGTGCCATAGAAGAGGCTCACCACAGTCAGGTGAGCTGCACAGGTGGAGAAGGCTTTCCGGCGCTCGGCCGCTGAGCGGATGTGCAGCAGCGTCCAGATGATGTTGCCATAGGACACAGAAATGACTGCAGAGGAGACTAGGAGTACCATCAGAGAGACCAGGAAGTCTGTGGTCTCCTTCAGGGTGACATCCGAGCAGGACAAAGCTAGCAGGGGTGAGACATCACAGAAGAAGTGGTCAACGACATTGGGGCCGCAAAATGTTAGCTGAGACAAGAAGTAGATGGGCAAAATGGGCGTGAGGAAGCCCACCAGCCAGCAAGCACCAGCCAGACGAATGCAAGTGCCCCAGGACACCAAAACCCCGTATCGGAGAGGCATACAGATGGCCACATAGCGGTCATAGGCCATGGCAGCCAGTAGGAAACATTCAGTTGCCCCAAGGAAGGTGAAGATGAAGAGCTGTGACAGGCAGCCAGTATAGGAGATACTCTTGCCCCCATCTACCCCAATAAAACCAGCCAACATCTTAGGCACCGTGACCGAGGTGTACCCAATTTCAAGGCAGGACATGTGCGTCAAGAAAAAATACATGGGTCGCCATAGCCGATGGTCCAAACCCACCACCAAGATGATGGCCAAGTTCTCCATCAAGGTAAACAGGTACATGGTGAGGAAGAGCGTAAAGAAGAGGAAGCGTGCTTCATGAGCCCCTGCAAAGCCCGCCATGACAAACTCTGTCACGTGCGTCCAGTTTTGAGTATGTGGCTGCATGTCGGAAGTGAGAGCTCAGTAGACTCATAGTCTTGTAGATGAAGACCACTCAACGAGGATCTGTGAGGATGTCGGACTGAATATCTTCCACTTCAGAAGAGGAGAGGAAAGTCAAGACAGTTGCTCTACCCTCTAAGAATTTAGACAATTTTGGCACAAAATAAAAAGTGCTGGATAAAAATAAGACAAGATATTATGGGAGTAAATAGAGCGGAAGCTTGACCAGTCTTGAGCAATCAGAGAAATCTTCTTGGAGGAAGGGCTGTCTAAACTAGAACCTGCAAAATAAGTATAAGTTAGTGAGAAAAAAGATAGTGACGTGGAAGGAACATACAAATAAAATCTCAGACACCAGAGAGAAGATTGTGCATTTGGGAAACTTCAAGCGGATCCAGTTCACCATAGAGATTAAGAGCTCAGCTTCCTGATCAAGCACACCTGACTTCAAACATGAAAGGACCTAAATAAAGAGCTGTGAAATTTTAAATTGGATAATTCCTCTAAAGCACTTAGCATTGTCTTTAGGTCAATAAATATTAGGGAAATTTTACATGTTGATTCTCCTGTAGTAGAGTATGGAGGGAAGATGACTATTCTTAAGTTTGAGGAGTGGGGTTGGAACAAGATCATGAAGCGCTAGTGACCAAGTTAAGAGAGTGGACAAAGCTTCAGTCCGAGGTTGAATGAGAGCCTTGAAGAGTTCTCAGCAGGGGAGCAAGGCTCTACTTTCTGCCCACAGGTGGGGTGAGTGTGCTGGGCTGAGATGAGTTTGGAGAGGAACAAGATGGGAGGCAGGAAGGCCAAACTGAGAGGCTGTTGCAGGTACAGCTTGGAGTGATGGTGGCCGTGGTTGCTAAGCATGGAGAGTGAACAGAGTTATTAAGAGAGAGAATCCACAGGATTAAGTCTGAGCGCAAGCTCCAACATCGACTTGAAACATGTGGGGAATCACTCAATAATATCATTTTTTAAAAACGGATAATACAGAAAGAGATGCAAAGAGATGAACTCCTTCCTTGTTTTAGGATCTAATGAGACAATATAATGTCTCCATTGCTGAGGCAGTTTAAAAATACTGACACTCTTCCCATTAAAAAGTGTGGTCACTCCCCTTGAATCTGGGCTTCGTGACTGCTGGACGACAGAATATGATGGGAGGGATGCTGTGCCAGTTTCCAGGACCGGGCTATGAGAAACTGTTTCCTCTTCCTGCTTCTTGGAACCCAGCCACTATGGTGTGAAGAAGCCCAAATCGCCTGCGGAAAGATCCCAGTGGAGGGACTAAAAGGTCCCCAGCCCTCAGCCCTGGCTGAATCCTCACTGAGAGCCAGAGCCAACACACAGCCGGGTGAGCAAGCCATCTGAAGAATAGGTGCCTCAGCCCCCAGTCGAGCTGGCACCGCTGACACTGAGCGCTCCCCAAATTGCAGATTTGTGAGCTAAATAAATGATCATTGTTTCTTTAAGCCACTAAGTTTTGAAGTGGTTTGTTAAGAAGCCATAGATTGCTGAAATGATTACATACCGGTTCTATAACCTTGGGCAAATTCTTTAATATCTCTGACCCTTTGCAGGAAAAAAAAAAAAAGTGTTTTGCCTACAGTCCAAAATGCCTGAACTGAAATTTGAATCCAGGTTTGCCAGAATCTGAAACCCTTGCTCTTTCCCCATAAATTATTAAGCAGTTTCCTTGATTTAACATGCCATGATTTCCTGGCAATAAAAGCATATAGAGATACACAATCAGAAATAAACAAGGTCAAAGGCTTCTGATTCCCATGGGTGCCTTCACCACGCCCAAGTCCGTGCCCCAACATCCCCACTGGGTGTGGTTTATAAACACCAGCTTCCTGGCCGAAAAACTGCGTTGCAGCCCCACATGTTCACCGTCCTGTCGGCTCCAGGAAATTTCAGACCACTAATCCTGCACCATCCTCCCCGCTAGCAATGTGGCTTATCGTGCAGCCGTTCAGGAAGAGGGCTCACTCTTCCTAGGAGCCCTTCCTCACAGAGACACTCACTGCTGTAGAAGTCTGACGCGACTCTGGGTTATAGACACAGTACAGTTTTCATTGTAAAGTTTTCTGAAATGTTCATTCTTTTTCACAGTCGTTAGGAGCATGGGATTCAGAGTCAAACAGATCCAGAATCGAGCCAGTCTCGGCAATTTACCAGCTTGGTTGTGTCATCCGTGACTTGTTACTCTTATTTCTAAATCTTACCTGTCCTTTCAACTGTGACTCAAGTCTGATGGTCCTGTCTTCACTAGAAAGACTTGTCCATCCCTCATTCTTCTAAACTTGTATGCAGTTCAGACCATCACATGCCCAGGGCACCTGCTCTGTACCGGGACCCTTGGTGATGCTGAGAGCATCCTGGCACAGAGCATCTGTCCCCCAGCATCCAGAATGGGGCCTGGTACAAAGAAGGTATTGCCATATAATAGTTTCAGTTTCCTGATCCTCGACTTAGACAGAGGATGGCAGAACCTGAGGGGGGTTGTATCAGGTCCAGATAAGTTACATTGAAAAATCTGCTTTTATTACTCAGTAGCTGAAGGAGGGGACGTTTCACAAGCCAACACACACACACGATAGATGTGCCCTTCCCCTTCCTCAGTGTGGAACGTAAGTGTGCTTTCCCCGCTCTTCCTCCCATTCACAGGCTCAATTCTAATGATTTCGAGACCTCGATGGATGGGGGAACCACAAGACCGGAGAAGCCCGGATCCCCAAGGAAAACACTGCTGCCTTCTGGAGTAGGGTCATCGGTCTTGCCCTGCCAGAGAGTAAATATTTTAGGCTTTGTGTGCCACATACAAGCTCTGCCACATATTCTTCTTTGGGTTTTCATGGTTTTTAAAACCCTTTAAAAATATGTAAGTCATTCTTAGCTCACGGGCCATGCAAGAAAAAGGCTGGAGCTGAATTTGGCCCGTGGGCTGTAATTTCCCAATTCTTGTCCTAGACCCACCTTGCACTGTGTCATGAGCAAAAAACAGTGTCTCATTGTGTTAAAACATAGTTGTCCTCCCTGATGGATACACATACCACCCTGCCACCACCAAGGAGCCAAACTGTCCCCCAAGTATCTGTTGTCTCTATTCTGCAGGGAGATGAGAGGGGACAACTGATACCCAGGAAGGTGGAGGTTGGACCCATGAACAATTGCACCCTACGCCGAAGCCAAATGTGTCTTCCTTGCATCTCCCCAACGGCCCCCGCTTATCTTCAATGAGCAAAGTACGAGGGGGCTCTTTCTTGAATTCCAAATCAAAAGCCCAATATCTAGACTAAATGATCCTAGGGATCATTAAATCAATACTTCCTCTGCAGCTCAATACCCAACTGTATTCTTTGAGAGACTCAAGAAATTAACTCAAGCTGTCGAGCGGATTGAATCGTTATACTGAGAAAATCAGTCAAAAAGTTTAAATGAATAAAATTATTAAATGAATGTCCCATTACTTCATTTACTGATATGTATTAATTCTCATTCATTAAAAGAAAAAGAGAATTCCACAATTATCTAATCTTTAGCAAATTCTGAAGCCAACAGCATTTTGACTCTATTAATTTGTAGTTTATTGAAGTCTACCCAGGCTTCCATGCCTGCCATTGCCTCATAAAAGCATTCACCAAGGAGCCCCTGGGTATCAGGCATTGTGCTGGGCACCAGAACCAAATGACCTATGAGCCCTGTCCTTGAAGAGCCCATAATCTTTCAGGGCAGATAGAGAAGTATTCAAGTGATACCACAGGGACGTGATGGGTTAGTTATCTGGGAGAACAGAGCATGGGGACAGTTAATCTGGCCCAGAAGGAAGACAAGACAAGCGAGATCAGGAAACAATTTCCTAACCAGATCACGGTGTGTGGGCTGAGGGAGAAGGTAATCTTTGACTGACAAAACCAAGTTCAGCAGGAGAGCGAAGCATTCTGGGAAGCCAGGGAAGAGAGATGCGAAAGATAAATCGGTGAGAAGAGGCTGTGAGGTCCACGGGAGACGGGAGGGCAAAGTGGGTCAGACCACATTCAGGCATTAGACTACCTGGCATCTTCAAATCCCAGTCCAGCTGAAATGCAAAGAGAACACTTAGACAGGAAGCAACGCCTAACCCAGTGGAATGCATTTCTGATGGAACCCTTGAAGTCAGCAGAGAGGATTTAATGAGGAGAACTTGCGGGGCAAGAGTTTCAGGGCAAACTGAGCCTCACCTCAGAGGGCCAGATTCTGCTGGGTTTAGATCACCTCATTCAGTCCTCACAACACTATGATCCTATGACCTGTCCTTCATTCCTGGGCTTCATGCTCAGAGACAGTAACGAAAATGTGGCAGAGATGGAATCCAACACCGTATCTGACACTAAAGTCTGTGCTTCACCCCTACACTTTGCCATCTCCCTCTGTCGCTTCCTCTCACCAAGTGGCACACCTGCAACCCTGGCTCCTGGGGTTAATTTCTCTGTGTCTCGGTGCCCTGCTGGCAGAATTCCCTCCTGGACCTGGTGACCAGCAGGGGCACAGTGAGGCTCCCAGGCCTATAAACCACACCGGCTTCCTCTCCAAGGCTGGGAAAACTTATCAACCAAGTGACACATAGGAAACAAAGAGCCAACGGGACAGAGTCATAGGGGACAATCACTGAATAAGGAGAGAGGCCACACAGGAACTTGACCTAATTTGGTGTCCTCAAAAGATGGTGCCCCCTGGGCTAAGATTATCCCTAAAAAATATGAAAAACCAGTTTGGGGCCCATGGAAGGGAAATCGAAACTAGGTTCCTGCAGCTATGTGTTTGCACAGCCATGTGACAAACACGGCGAGAAGCCTGGACACCTTCCTGTTTCGGTTCTCTCCACCTGGCCTCTGAGAGACTTGTCCCCAAAGGCTAAAGGAATTCGAAAACGAACTTACTAAGGTCCAGACAATGATTTCAGAAAACAACCACCAAACCAAGATGAGCAGGCGGTGGTGGGTGGGTCCAGAAGGGGCTCTGAGTCGTCCAGGAAATGAAGCCCAGGGTCCCGCTCCCTGCTTCCTGTTTGCTCTTGCTCCCCACATGCCACTTCCTTGCTCAGAGCAACGCGACAGCAATACCATATCTCACTCTCGGGCCCGCAAACAGACCCTGAGCTCCCGGCACAGTTTCCAGAATTAGAGAAGCTAAGTTTGACCCTAGCTCCATCAGGTACTAGTTGTATTTTGGGAAAGTCACTAAATCATGCCATGTTTCAGTGTCGTCATCTTCAGATAAAGGGCATAGTACGTACATTTGCAGGGCTAGTCTAAAGGTCAAAGGTAACCACGTTAAGTGAAGGTTCGGGGCCTTTGCTCTTATCGTCCCCTCTGCCTTTCTGTGTGGCTTCGTCCTGCACTCCCTCCACTTCTCTGCCTCAGGCCATCTCAACAGAGAGGCCCTTTCTGACCACCCACCTGAAAATGTAGCTCCCATCACGTCCCACTACTCTCTGACCCTCCCTCGGCTTTTTTTGTCACAGCCTCATTGTCATCGGTCAGATATTTATTTGTTTGTATGTACTATCACACAATCACACATGCACACACTGTCATCATCAATACTACGTCATCAGCCACACACACGTCAACCTAAGTTCCTCGAAGAAAGTTTCTCTGTTTACTCATCACTGTGCTGCCAGTGGAAAAATTGTTGCTGGGAGGTAGTCTGCATGCAGGAAATATGTCAGAATAATGAAAGAATGAATACATGTCTCAAGCACCTTGTGACCAGAGTGTTGTGCCCTGTCCTCTTCCAGCTACCTGTTTCAAGGAGGCCCACCAATACTTACGGAAGAGCCAGCTGATTTATTTGGGTGTTGAAGTCCACGTGACCGTCCTGCCAATCAGCTCCAGGACGGGAGGTAGCTGACGGAATGATGGTTGTGTACCACTCTCAATGGCCTTGGGTGGGACACCAGTTGAACTGATTTTTACACTTCATTTCTTTTTCTTAGCTACTGAGTTGAATTTTAACGTTCCCGAAAAACTGTACTCTAGCAGCTGTTTTCAAACTCTGCCTCACCAAGCCCTACATTTCCCCAGTCGCCAAGGAGCCGTGAAGGGGGAGAAAGAGAGCTAGTATGTGGGGCTCCCAGGTGCCTTGCTTCACCCAGCTGGTAGGTGGCAGAATCCAGCCCAGTCTGGCCCCAGTGCTCACCATCTTTCCACCGTACCACCTCCCAAGGGAACTGGCATTGCTAAAGCCAAATCTGATCAATTCACCGAGTGCTTCTCTCATTACTGCAGCAGCTTCCATACTGAGCAGGCATGACCTGCTCCTCAAAGCTACTCACACATGGTCTCCTCCTAAAGGGAACACATGGGAAATGGAGATTTCTCCCATTGTATGTGCAACAGCGGCCCCAGTCTCCAGGCAAGCTGGGCAGCCCACTGTAGCAGAAAAGAACCGAGGTGGGAATTAAACTCTCTATGCTTCTGGCTCCTAATCTCCAAATAGGAATAATACCGCTCTTCCTGTCCCCAGGGTAGTACAGGAATCAATGAGATGGTGGACATGCAGGCTCTTCGAAACGTTAAAGGTGCTCTTTGGGAAGACCTTCTTATGATCTTGCCTCCATTGCTTACCGTTTGTGTGATTAGTGCAGAATTTCAATAAAGGGAAAGCCTAGGGGATGATGAACTCAGTGAGGCCCTGGGGATGGCCTTGAAGCTGCACTTGAATCACAAGCAAATTGACTTTGTTTAGATTGTAGGTTTATTTGAGGTGGCTTGAGGGGACAGACAGAGATGAAAGGGGCTAAAACCCCCAAACCTCCCTTGGCACCCCACACTCCGTGAGCTTAGGCAAACCAGTTGGATTCTGTGTGCCTCTCCTTCCTCACTTGAAAAAACTGGGTTGATATTTAAAACCACAATGACTCTGTGAAAGAGCTTTTGAAAGAAAGAAAAAAAAATGAGATAAATTAGGAAAATTGTGAAGAAAGGACTGGGTGATACCGAAGTCAAGAATCCTTCCTCTAAATTTGGTGTCTCTTTGGTTGATAACGTCCTTTCCATACGCCACCTTCTGCATATGCTTTGAACACGTGTCTGTTAGTTTCCATCACAGGTGTGAACCAAAAGCTAAATGGTCTGTATCTGTGTGGTCAGGGGTCTCTAGGAGAGCCACTCACCTGTCCCTGGCTACTTCTTTGTCTCTTCTCTGGGTGGAACACAAAGGCCCAACGTGCTCAGAACCCAGATCTCATCTAGGGAATAGGGACCCTAAATTCAAAGATCACAGCTTCTCTGAACCAAAGGGACAGGAAGGAGATCCACCATCAACTGAGCTGGAGAGGGAAGAAAAAGGAGTTTGTCCCTGGCTATAAAATGACTCATAGCCACATATGCACCTCTGACACCCTAGGGGTGACCCACTTGATTAAGTCTCCAGGGAGGTTTGAAGCACTCAAGCAACTAAAGAAAGAAGATGATAAATCATGGAAAACTCCGCCCCAGGGGATGTGCAGAAGTTACCTGGGAGTCCCAAGTTTGTAGACCAGCTGGACAAATGCCAGGGAGGAGGAGGCACCAACCAAAGAAGGTCCCATGCCAACTAGACTCTTTACCAAGGTCTCTGGCTATAAATGACCTTGGAATAAGATGCAATGAAGTCTCCAGAGTTCCTGATTTATCAGGGATGTAACGAGGCCTTCCTCTATTAGGTGAGTCAGATATCCCCACCCACTTAGCTGCCCTGTATGCCCAGGTGGAGAAAATCTACAGTGGTAACCACAGATATTACTGACTAGTCATCTGGGCCAGGCCATGTGCAATATAGGTGTGAAATGTTCAGCCTCAGTCCTTAAGGGCTCACAGAGGCTGTGACCGAGGCTGTTGGCTAAGGATCACTTTTATCCAGAATATAACTCTGCCCAGTTGCCTTCAGTGCAAAGAACTTGCCCCAGGGCACTCCATGATTACCTATAAGCTGAGCAATCTCCAAAGGAAATATGACATCATTTCACTCTAAAGCCAAAGGAACATGGAAGTGGTACCTACTCTATTTGATGGTAGGAGGCAACCAAGCCAAAGCTAACAGGATCCTGTACATGACTAGTCCTTTAACTTGTCTTAACCTTGATTTCATATGACACGGGTCCAGCCTTAATGTTTCAGATGCATGTATCTTATCTTCTCAACTAAACGATAAAGCTCCTTGATGGTCATGTGTTGTGTGTTACTGGATCGCACAGAACCTGGTGCAGTGTAGCACAGTGTAAACCATCACAGTCGTGGACTAGAATCCACATAAGCCTCTTCACAGATGTGCTACTTCAGGCAAGTCACCCCTCTGAGACAGTGTTCTCATCTCTAACATCGGGGGCATAATCTACCTGACAAGGATGTGGTTAGAAATAAATTAGATAAGATGAAGTATCATCTAACAGTGGACATGGGATAATTTTCTTATAAAACTTTGGGCATCTCTAAGCAGGGGGGCTGTTAAACAGTATCACACCTATGTTCTTTCCAATAGAATAAGCTCTTTTCAGCTCTGACCCAATTTAACCCAATCTTACCCTTCAATAGTACAAAGCAAAGAAACCTCTTCTGCGCTAATTAAAAGCACCCAGGAAGACTATCATGCCAGCAGGCCAAGGGCATTCAGGAAGAAAGAAGAACCTGGAAGGCCAAGGAAACAGAGGCAAACCCGAAACCTCTGCTCTCAAACCCAGGTCCCCTCTTCTTACCTTCCAGAACATTGGATGTCTCTATTCTGCCTTTACAATGTAAACCTATCTGGCCTTGCTGGTTTCTTAAGTTTTGTCACTCTATCTGTTGTCCCAGTTTTACACCACAGAAGTCCAAAACTGAGCAAGTTAAAGGCAGAATTCTCCTCTGTGAGTGAGGATTATAAAAGAGGCTTTGAACGATCATATTCCTTTCATTTTTCTCTTGCCCAAGGAATCAAATATCCCAGCTCCAAAAATGAGGACACACAAGAGGATCACAGAGCAGACACTCTGACAAAGGAAGAGGGACACAGAGCGAATGCCGAGGGCCTTCACCATTCCTCCGAGAAGGGGTTCGAAATGACTCCTTGTACTTAGAATCTTTATGTAGCAGCATTTTGATGAAGGGTGCAGAATCACGAGTTCTCATTCCACCATGGAGGCTCAGTCTTCTCCAAATGATGGTTTTTAGCCTTAAAACATCCAGAAATAAAGTCTGGCCTGGTATTTTTGCAGGTTATTCTTTTTAATGTATTTTTATCATAAAACAATTCAAATCGTTACACAAGAAGAAACATAATACAAGGATGACTTTATACTCACTGCCCAGCTTTATCAAATCTATAACCTTTGCCAATTGTTATGGACTAAATGTTTGTGTTTCCCTAAAGTTCATATGCTAATGTACACCTGAAAATTATATAATTGTATTAACCAATGCTACCCCAATAAACTTTAAAAAATAAAATAAAATAAAAAATAAAAATAAAGAAAAAGAAAAAGAAAAAAATTAAATCTTAATGCCCAATGTGATGGTGTGAGGAGGTGGTAGGGAGATGATTTTGTCAGGAGGATGGACCCCTTATGAATGAGATTAGTGCCCTATAAAAGGGACTCCAGAGAGCTCTCTTGCCCTCTCTCCACTACATGAGGATACAAAGAATCAGCAGTCTGCAACCCGGAAGAGGGTCCTCACCAGAACCCCGCTATGCTGGCTTCCTGATATCAGCCATCTGGCCTCCTGAATCGTAAGAAATTAATTTCTGTTGTTTATAAGCCACCCAATCAATGGTTTTCTGTTGTAGCCACCTGAATTAAGACAACAAAATTTACTTAAGATGCTTTTTTATAAACATATGATAGGTAGAAGATAGATGATAGATAGATAGATAGATAGTTAGATAGATAGATAGATAGATAAATGATAGATGATAGATAGATAAATGATAGATGATAGATAGATAGAGAGAGAGAGAGGAGTAGATAGATGAGAGAGAGAGATGGATGATAGATAGATAAAGAGAGAGAATAGATGATGGAAAGATAGATAGATGAGATGGAATAAATGATAGATAGAGATAGATGATAGATAGATAGATAATGATAGATATGAATGGATAGATAGATAGATAGATAGATAGAGGATAGGTAGAGGATAGAGAGATATATAAATGAATTGATAGGTAAAAATGCTGCAGACACAGTTGAGGGCCTCCGTTTATTTGTTTTCAATCTCATTACCCTCACTCCCTCCTCAGAATCAGCCACTATCATAAATTCTGTATTATCCTGCTCATTCATGATTTATATCATTTGTTATCCAAAACATTACATTATGTTGTTTTGCACATCTTGAAAATGTACGTAGATCATATCAAACCTCATCTATCACTTTGTAATTTGCTTTTTCATAGAACACTGTTTTTAATATATTTTATGTTATACTCGCATCTCTAGTTCCTTCATTTTAATTTCTATGTATATTCTATTGAATTAAAAAAAACCACAATGTTCTTATCCGTTCTCTGGCTGGTGGGCATTTAAGTCACTTCTAATTTTTTGCTGTTCTTAACAATGAACATTTTTGTGGCCCTCTCGTTGTGCACATCTGCGGAAGGCTGTCTGGGGGAGTGGTTCTCAGCCTGTGGCCCCCACCGGCACAGCAGCAGCACCTGAAAGGCGTCAGAATCCTCATCTCTTGCAGATACAAGCTGAAGTTTGAGAACTAACTGCTGCTCTAGGGTGTACACCTAAAACGAGCATTTCCCAGATGAGTAAATAATGCCAGGTTGCTCTCAAAAGGGTTTGCCCCAACTCTTTTCCCATCAGCAGTATTTGAGAGTTACTGTTTTGCTCATCCAATGCCAACACTAGGTCATGAGGCCTCTTATAGTTTTGACCATCCGAGGGTCAGGCATGGTGTCAAATGCCTATTGACCACACAGATTTCCTCTCCTGCGCATTCCAGTTCTTCGTTTTTCCATCGAATAGTTTACTTTTCTAATAACTTATAGAAATTCTGTGTATTTTCTAAGCATGCATATATTATGTAAATAGTCAATATTTTCCCCATGGGTTGACTTTGTTGATGTAGCATCTTTAATCTTTCTGTAGTGAAATGCACTAATCTTTCCCTGTATGGTTTGTGCTCCTTCTTCTTATATTCCACAGCTTGCTTCTGCTTTCATTTTTCTATCTCAGAAGCAAATTTTAATAGTCGTTAGTAAGGATCTGTGTGTAGTAACGTATTTGGTATTTATATGTCTCAAAATGTTTTTACATAACTCTTCCTTTTTGAATAAATTTTAGCTGTAAAATTCTAGTCTGACAGTTTTCCTTTCAGCTCTTTAAAGTTATTATCTCCCAGCATCTATTATTATTGATAAGAAGTTTGCTGTCAGTCTGTCATTTCTCTGAATAAAAAGCTTGCAGTTTTTAGCTCTCCACTCTCTGTATTGCTTTCTGAGTGAGTTCCTATATTCTATTTTTCTATTCTTTAATTCTTTTTTTTCCTCTGCCTGGTCAAGAGTTCATTCCATTCGTTATGACTTTTTAATATATTTTTAATAAGTAATACAATCATATGGTTCCAATCCGAAGATTACACAAAAGTAAACAATGAGAAGTTACCCTCCCGCCTCTGCCTCCTTTCTCAGTCTATTGGGCATTTGATGAGCCCTTTTAATATCCAAATCCATGTCCTTTAATCTGGGAAATTTTCTTGTATTATTTTATTAATTTTTTTCTATCCTTTTTTCCATTCTTTTCCTCTAGAACTCATGTTATTATTATGTTAAACTTCCTGGACTGGTCCTCCAATTTTTTTTCTCTCTTATTTTTTTCTGTATATATTTTTGTTCTAATTTCTAGGTAAATTCTTAACTTCATCTTCCAATATTATCATTGCGTTTTTTCATTTCTGCCATTGTGTTTTTAATTTCCAAATGTCCTTTTAAAAATTTTTTCTCTGAGGTTTTTGTTGTTTCATAAAGTATCTTTTTTATCCCTCTAACAATATTCATGTTTGATTTCTCTCTTTTTTTTTTTTTTTTTTTGCTTGTTTTTTTTTCCCCCCATTCCTCTGTGTAGTCTTTGCTTCCTTCAAGTTGCTTTTTCTGTCCATTGTGTTTTCTATCTCCCACATCGGAGGCTTTGCTCACATTTCTGGTAATCATAGATTTTTCTCCTTGAGATATTTTTTTTAATTTTTATTTTTTTTAGGCGAGGCAACCCTTGATTGACCTCACAGATTGCAAGGATCTCGTCAGTTTACAATCTCTTATTTTTGTTTTATTTTTTACACCTACAGCGCCTGGTCTTCCTAGGTGGTCTCCCTTCCAAGTACTAACCAGGCCCAACCCTGCTTAGCTTCTGAGATCAGACGGGATCGGGCTTGTTCGGGGTAGCATGGCCATAGACTCTCCTCAGGATTAAGAGTAAAAGGGATTTGAGAGCATTTTGGACGTTCTGAGCAGACGTATGACCTGTCAGTCAGGAGTGTTCCCCTATGGTGATCTGAGTAGGTCATTTTCTGGGCAGCCCCCAATATCTGTACCTTTAGAAAGTTTTTTCTTAGACTGATTCTATTCCTCATGGAAGAATCCTCCGAACTGCTTGCGGAAAGTAGAGTTTTGGCCACCGGCATTCTGAGAGCCAAGAGGAAGGGGCCTGGAGTCTAGCACTCAGTATTCTTTATCCATATCGTCACGTAATACTCCTGCTTTTAATATGATGTCACCACCCTTAACTGTGCCCGATGTACTCCTGTTCGTACTTACTCTTTTTATCATTTACAGGGATAAGCCTTCAAATTATCCTGGGATGAGGAGGAGCAGCCGTGGAGCACTGTGGGTGCAAGAGAAGGTCTAGAGATGTACCGTCTCTTCTCAAACCCAATCCTTTTGTTTTAGCCCCTACTTTTGCTCCAGGCCCAGAGTTTCTAGAATTGCTAGTTCCTGAGACTTGGAGGTTCTCAGCAAGGACTGGGTTCATTTCCGTCTTCAGTTTTCTCAGACCATAATGGCATAAAGGTCTGGTTGTCCTGGTTTTGCTAGTCAGTTATCACTCATTCATCTCGTTTCCAGATTCCAAAGTCCTGTTGCCATTGTCTCTTCACCTATTCTCCTCATTCTTGTTGGGGTTTTTCTTCTTTCCTTCCTTCCTTCCTTCTTTCCTTCCTTCCTTTCCTTCCTTCCTTCCTTTCTTTCCTTCTCTTTCTTTCCTTTCTCTCTCTCTCTTTTTCTTTCTTTCTTTCTTTCTTTCTTTCTTAATGTCTTTACTGTAATTTTACCATGCGTTAGAAAGGTCATGAAATTAAGTCTATCTGGGCAAACAGCCGTAGTAACTCAAAGCCCCACATCTTTTATTTCAATGACTATATTTTTTTTATGTTCAAATATTCTAACTGGTCCTTTTTAATAGCTCCGCATTGTTGTTTTTAGGCTGTTTTTTTTTTTTACAATTTTTATTATTTTAGTGGCCATTTTCGTTTCACTTATTTCTATGAAATAATCAATATATTTACTTTAAAGTCTTGCCCGATTGTTCTGTAAAATCAATTTCATCTGAAGTGAATCTATGTTCCGATAGTTGGTTTGTGGACTGTTTTTCTTAGTATTAGCTTTTATTCGTCAGTCTTTTAATTGGCTTACATTTAGAATATGAGATGGTTTGTTTGTTTGTTTGTTTGTTTGTTTGTTACAGAATTCTCTCCTCCCTCTACTTTACCTCCATATTGAGCTATCCTGTTAAGCAGCGTTGGGGGTCCCCAGTCCAGATCCAGGTCTAGTAAGAACAATTAAAGGAACCGTCCTGCAGAACCACTGGGCTGTGGCAGATCCAGGCTGGGTCACGGGGGAACCTTGACTCAGTCCTTGGTCATGAGGTGATGTCTCATCTTTGTCTCCCAGCTTGGGGCTGGTTATGAGCCACTGCTCCTTCAGCATTTGGAGACAGCTTCGTTCTCAGCCTACTCTTTTCAGGGTGGGGGATGAGGAATGAACACCACCCTCGCCCCAGGCTTCAGTCGGTGAAACTGTCTCTGCTTCCTCATCACAGGAGGAATTCTTTCGACTCATTTACCACCACTGACTGCCTCTGCATCTGAATCCCAGCAAGTCCACCCGCCCCTTCGGCCCTGATCGCTGTGTTTCTGTGCCAGCTCGGATCTTCGAAAATGCTTGTCTCGTATTTAACACTGACGATGCCTTCTTCTGTGTTCTCTTTTGGTTTTATTTGGTACTTCCACATTTGTAGAGCAGAGGGAGTTCTTGAAGCATGAACCCCATCTTGACATGGCTATCATTCGGTATTCTTACAGTTAGATAGTTGGACTGTGTACACCTCCATTGTGGTCAGAATTCTGGTGGCCCACATGGCCAGACCGGCTCAGCTTAGCCAGGCTTAATTTTGTCTCCATCTGTCGCACATTACTAAAGCACCAGGTATACAAGAGGCCATCAAGGTGAAATATTAACTGAATCTTTTCCGAATACTCAGAATTCAAACAATAATAGAGGAGATCGAACGGAATTAAAATAAAGATTTGAAGTTAACTCATTTTAGAATAAAATCATTCCTAGGATCCACAACTACTGAACCCACGGGGGGCTGTGGAGAAGATTAACGAGTGATTCGTGTAGGGCACATAGCACACTATCTAGCATGTCTCAAGTTTATTAGGATGCACCTGGTCTTAGAACACATTACAAAGGGAACAGAGGATCCAGTGGGTATAGAGGTCCTTAGAGAATCAACAGGAAGAGAGAAACAAAAGGGAACAGGAAATGACTCTCCAGACAACAGGGAGCAAGGATTAAAATCAGAAAAATAAATGACTATCACCAATGAAGCGAAGTTTTCCTCCCTTCCAGTACCCTTCAACTTGTGCACAATAAACATGGGATTATTAACATCAATCCACAGGCTTTGTAAGTCCAGGGAAGCAACCAGGAAGACAACGTATGCCCTCTGGAATGTACTCGTAAATTCTATGAGGGCTGGAATTTATCCGTGTCATTCATAGCTTTCTGCTTAGGACATAGTGAGCATTTAATAATTGCGGAATGAACAAACAGATTAAAGGGGCTCAGAAAGGGGTTGCTGTAGCAGATCCCAGTGCAAGCACTTGTGAGAATGAATTTATATTGTGGATACAGAGGAGTAGCAGGCAGCAGAAGGTATAGCAGCTCAGCCTCCAAGGTTCAGTACAATCTGAGTACACGAAGGAGAGAATGAGACCAAATAAATGCGTGTCCGACACTGGCCATGGGGAGGACTAGAGTAGGAGCTTTCAGGGACTTCCCTCCACATCAGAGAAATGGTGAGGTCTGAATCGTGAGGATGCCCACCTCACGGGAGTTCACACATGAGTACGGTATCACTAATTAAATGCTGGGGCTGTGTGGGTGTGTATGGGTGTGTGTATGTGTGTGTCCATGCGTGTCTTAATATTCTCTATCAAATAAACATATTAATTCAATCGCATGGTAAGAATGTTTGATCTGAATTTCAGTTATTCCTAGAAGCACTAAGAAAGGAAAATATGACAGCCCTTAAAACCAGTTAGAAAGGGATTCAAAAATAAACTGCATAAACTACAGGGTTGTGCAATCCCCATGTGATTAGAATGGAACTGGTTTCCACTTCGTGGCTGAGATGCTGAATGCCACTTAACATGCATATGCCATCAGGACGTCACTTCCCCCTCTCTGGTCCTCAGATTCTTTATGTATAAAATGAGATCTTGTCTATCAGAAATATTTTGGTTGCAAATAACAGAAAAACCAACTCAAGCTCCCTCCGTCAAGAACTTGGGCTTATAAGCTTGTATAACTGAAGAGTCTGTAAACGAGGCTTTCGGGGCCAACTTTCTGCATCCCTCTGTTTCGTCCACCTCTCAACAAGCCCTCTCCATTTGGTGGCAGGGTGACTGCCAGCAGCTCCAGACTTCTGTCCTCACACATGTAAGCCCAGTGTAAAAGAGAGAATACTTGTCCCACAGTCTCAGCAAAGTGGTGAGATGACATCTCACTGACTCCAAAGGGGGTCAGGTCAACGGCCTTGGCCAGAGGGATGTGATGTTCTAACTCCCCTCACCTGATATTCGTGCTCTCCCCTGGCTTTCCTCACCAAGATGCGACTAGACAGTCCCACCCATAATCCCACACTGCATTCTGTGTCAGAGCAGAAACTTGCAGTTTGAAAGCTTCTTGCAGAAACTCGACATAGCCTGGGAGGGAAGCAGAGAGGAGGATTCCCAGGCTGAGCCTTGGAAAGGATGTTGCAATTGATTGGTAATGTCTGCCGATTGAGCTCAAGCCCAGGCAGAGGCTCACAAGTAACATACTTCCCTAATAGAAGCCAATAGACCTTCATTCCCAGGACCACAAGACGGAGAGAACGCCAACAGTGCTTTTGTAACCCCAGACACTTCCAGGAACCACGACTGTAATTGTGTTTCTGTGTCGGATTTGGAGGGAGAAAGGAAGAGTCAAGGAAAACTTCAGGAAAAAAGTAGCTATTGGAATAATTCTTAAAAGAGTATAGGCATTATGGTTTAGTCTTATTAAAAATAAAAAAATAATTAAAATCAGAACAATCTGGGTTCAAACCCCAAATACATTTCTGACTGACTGGTTAAACGCAGAGTCCTTAATTAATAGTATCCCGACACCTAACACAGTGTCTGGCAGATAATGAATGTTCCTTTAAGAGTATGCAGAATAGATGCGAGTAGGTGGATAACCCTGAGCATATTACTGCATCCTCTCTGCCCTTCAGTTTTCTTATTTGTAATGAGACTTAATAGCACTTCCTATGGAGTTGTTATTGGGAGTCCATGGGATTATGGATGTACGGCGATCGGCATACAGTGCAAATTCATTCGGATACTCTAACACCCTCATCGGACTCTCTGCTCTCAAACATTAAGCAATGAGAATATTTACTATGTACTATGTACTCAACGCCTGGGAATCAGAGGGGCTGGGAATGTGAAATGTCAAGCAGAGAGCACACAGGTCATAACCTTAGAGACTGCCAGACTGCAACAGTGTTCATTGAAGCAACTTCTCACCCAACCATGGCTGCGGAAGTCAGGAGAGGGCAGCAAAGAGCTATGGGGCTAGATGGGAAGAGGAGCCTTCATCTCTTAACAGTACGTTCTGAAACCACGTCAGGAGTCAGAAAGCTCACACTGGCATCCTAGTTCAGCCACTTACTTGCTGTGTGACCTTAGATACCATACTACACCTCTCTGGTCTCCACGTCCCAATCTCTAAATTGAGGATAATTAGGTCTTCAGCTTAATTGTAGAGAATGAAAGAGTTGGAAGAGTCGTCGAGCTCTGCAGTAGAGTTGCTTCAGGGCAAAGATGGAGACCCCACACATTCTCACTCAGAAGAAGGAGGAAAGAATTGAGCTGACTTTGCGAACTATATAAGTAAGATTTTTTTAAATAATAATAAGGTATGTGTCATAACCAAACTGCAGGTACAAATCCACGATGGTACGTATAGTCCCTTGGACCTCAGACGCATGTGTCATCCTAAGAAGCGACCGAGGCAAAACCCATGCTTTCTGTTCACCAAATCTCATTTATTTTCCTTCTTCCTGGACACATGGAGGACTGGTTCTGGCCAACAAAATGCGAGGGAAAGAGATGTCTGTCACTTCCAGGCTGAAGCAGTAGAAGCCCCTATGTCTTTGGGAACAGACACTGCCAGTGTCTCTCCTCCCCTGCCCTAGAACCAAAAGTGTCGGTGAGCCTGGGTCCCTCTTGCCAACCTGAGCATCTCTGGATGCCTAACACGAGTGAGAAATAAAACTACGTTGTTTATTTGGGATCTATTATTGCAGCATAGCTGAAGCTGCCCTGAGTAATACAGTAACGGAGGAGGAAAAAAACAACAACAACCTTTATTAAAAGGGAAGTATGTGTGGCAATATTAATTTAATAAGATAAAACGGGGATAAAGAGAAGCGCTCATTTTTACAATATCATTTTATATTGAGTAAAGATACACTCCACCAAGAAGATATGGTGCCTTACAAATTGAAATACATAACTTCAAAATTTTATAAAGAAAACCCTGTTTAAAACATTAAGGGAAAATGACTTTCTTAAAAAGAGAGTTATAGGGGAAGCCAGTGAAGAGATGTGAGCAGAGAGTTGGCATGGTCTGACTTGAGTATTGAAAGGATTGCTCTGGCCATTGAATTTTTAAAAATAGACTGCAAAAGGGCAAAGGCAGAAGAAGAAAGATTAGTTAGGAGGCTATTGCAGTAATCCCAGTGGACAATCAGAGTGGCTTGGACCAGAGAAGCAGCAGTAGAAGGGATAAGAAGTGGATACATTTGAAAAGTACAGACAACAGGAATTTTGGATAAAATGTGAGATTCAAAGGAGAGAGAAGAGACGAGGACAGTACCAAGGTTTGACCTGATCCAGTAGGAGGATGGATTAGCCCCTAATATATGTGTTAAAAGCCTTGGGAAGAGCAGGCTTGCTGTGGGGAAGACCAGAGTTTGGCTTCGGACCTAAAAAAAAAAAAAAAAAAAAGTTCTTTTAGATATATCCAAGAAGAGAGATTAAGAAGGGAACTGAATCAGTAACTCTGAAGTTCAGAGCTGGAGATAGAAAACCTAGAAGTCTTCAGTTTACAGATTACAGTTGAAGCAATGAGACTGCCTGCGCCTGCCTAGTAAGCGAGTGTGAGTTAGAAAGAGAAGCCATCCAAGAACTATTTCCTGGGCATTGTGAGGCTGGGAGGCGAGGAGGAACCCACAAAAGAGACAGAGAAGGAGCAGCCAACAGTGGAAGAGAACTGGGAAAGCATGGCGTGTGGGTGCCAAGTGGAAAGAGCGTTTCAGAGATTCCAGTATCATCGACTGTGTCAGTACATTAAATAAGATAAAAACCAAATGCCAGTTTTCGTAGACTCACAGTGAGAGTGAAAGCTTATTGGAACAGGTCCGAGGGAGAATGGCAGAAGAATTTGAGACAATGAGCATGGACAACTTTTTAGAGAAATATGGTTGTAAACTGATGCAGAAAAACATAGGGCAATAGCTGGAGGGGGGAGGGGGCATCAAAAGAAGGTTTGGGGGGGAGTTTTCAACTAGAAGAAATAACCAAGTGTTTGTGTGTATTTGCATGTTTGTTTATCTTTAAATGAGTGAGAGACTCCATGCCTGTGTTCATGACTTGGTTCCCGGGCCTTCTATTCCCAGGGAGAGTCAAAGAACAGGATAGCTCGTGATGGCTTCAAAGGAGAGACCACCTTCCGCATGACTAAGCCCCAGGGATGCAGCTGTCTCGAGCCCTCACTGTAAACAGCACACCACGAGTCCACATCGATTACAGATGAGGTGGTATGGAAGACCAGTCACCTCATTAGCATGTTGCTTTTTATTGCACGATTCTTTGTTATCAAAGGACTTCATTATGCAATTTAAAGAGTCAAACAGCACCACGAGGCTTAGAAGAAGAAAAAGCTTCCCTGATCTGCTCCTCCCTGAGCCCCACCCGTCTCCACACCCTAAAGCGATGGCTTTCAACTCCCTCCTCTGTTTCTTATAGTGTCTAATGTACTATTTCTAGATCACATGCTTATGGTTTTTTTATTCTGCTTTTCATTTTAAGATTTCCATTTTTGACTTCATAAGATGGAAACCGAGGATTTAGTTCTTTTAACCTACACGCCACACCCGTGTCCTTTTATCCTTTCTATATCATGCTCTCAACAGTTATATCAGATATTTTGTTAATTGATATTCAATGCTTACACTGACGATAAAAATGGAATTCATAGCTGAGTCATTTGGTATGTTATATCACATACCCTTCCTTGTATGACTTTTTCCTGAAATAATAATCGCTTTATGCTTAGTTTTTTATGTACCTGTAATTGACGCATGCTCAAACGATCCCCACATTATTTCCAAATAGAACTAAAACCCATCTCCAAACAAATGCATCGCGTAAGTCATTTGTTCAATTTATTTCTCAGAGACACAGTTCCCAGGGCCCCGCACACTCCTGCTCCCCTCTGGCCTGGTTACCCTTCTGATCTGACACGGGCTGTCATCCTAGGATCACCCTCGGTGGAATCACCGTTCCCCTTTCTCCTCTTTGGATTCTCTGCTGGATCCTAGGTCTTCCTTTTTCTTGGTTCATTTCCTAATTTTGCCACTTTCTCCGTAGCTTCCTGAGATAAGATGCATGAGAGGTTTATTTTCATGATCTGGCGTATCTGAGCCATTCTTTATTTTACCACCCATTCTTTTCATAGTTTGTCTAAGTATAGAGTTCAGTGTTGGAGGTCACCTTCTCTCAGTCCTTTGAATGTGCTACCCCACTGGTTTCTGGCTTTCAGTTTTGCTATTGAGAAGTCTGATGCCCATCCTTTGTTTGTGGTCTCTTTCATCTCTCTAGAAGCCTCATAGGAGTTTCTTATGATCCCTGCCATCTGAAATTTCATGATTATGTGCCCTGAGACAGTTCTGTTATCATTTATTTTCCCAGATGCTCAGTGCACTTCTCAATTCTGGAAAGTCATATCTTTCAGTTCTAGAAATTTTTCTTCATCATTTCTGTGATAATCGTTTCCTCTCCAGTTTTTCTGTTCTTTCTTTCCATAATTTTTATTACTTAGATGTTAAAATTCTTCCCCTGATATTCTACTCTTCTTCTTTCTTCTTTATTTGTTTAATCAATAATTTTCTTGATTATTTTCCATTGTTTTATTTTACATTTTGAAGATATTTTCCCAATTTTATTTTTCAAATCTAAAATAGTGAATTTTTAATTTTTTATCATACTAGTAATAATCAAATGTCTCTTCTGATCTATACTGCTTCTTTTTTATAGTACCCTCTTCTTGTTTACAAACACAGTTTTTATGCATTCAATCAATAATATTTGTTGAATACCTACTTTGCGTTAGTCATGAGTACTGGTCATAGATAAATAAGCAACACAGAGTCCCTGCTCCCATAGAGCTTCCACTCAACTGGGAGAAATGGAGAGTAAACAACTAATAGATATACCACATATCAGGAGGTGATGATGTTACCAAAAAGAGAGAGATTTAAGCAAGGAACGAAACAAAGTGATGGGGGTGGCTATTTCACACATCCACTCTCATCTCCCATAGGCTGTTTTGAAGTTGACCTCTAATCTCTGTGTTCTGTTTTCTCTAAGTTCCTTTCAACTTGTTGACTTTGATCTTATCTCCCCTTCTAGTGTCTTTCCCCCAAAGGCTGTGGCTGTCCACTCCTGTTTAAGAGTAAGGCCGGTTTGGCATGGCTGGGCAGGGCTTTTTGACTCGTGGGCGTCAGCAAAGAGCGGTTTAGATGGGCACTGGCTTTGGGGGTGCAGGATAAAGGTAGCATTCTTCTCTTAGTTAGTGATCTCCCCAGAGAAGATTTTTTTGCCTCCCTGCTTGGTAGCTATGAGTCTGGCCACCTGCTTTCTGGGAGCCAGACCGGGGTAAGCAAGCTAAGGGACTCTTCTGCAGACTTTCGTTAATCCCCATTTTCAGTCTGGTACCTGACTGCTGCCCTCAACTCTACCTGGTATCCCCAAACCCAAAATCTCTGTGGTTTAAGTTCTCCAGAGAGAAGAGTTGCCCCCAGTCTCTTATTGGGACATGGTAAGGGACCCTGAGTGCAACCGCTCTGAGTTTGGACTTCCAATTGTCTCCTTTCTTTCATCCCCAGCCTACCCCTGCTCCTAGAGATACTTTGTGTCCCCAGCTCCTGAGTCTTTAAGGAGTTCCACAGCGAGACTTTTTTCTTTCACTGACATTTTAGTGGAGTCATGGAAGGAAACCCACATAAAATCATATTTTCAATTCCTCATGTTTAACCATAATAATTCCTTTGTGGTAGCCACTCCTAATTGCTTCAGATAAAATAAAAATACAATTTCTGATTCATCACGAGTGTTAGCCTGAATTCACTGCCAGGAAAATCTGATTCACAACACAGATCCAGCCCCGTGGGATGGGGTCTTCAGATTAACTATCAAAAATAACTCAGAGACAATTAGCCTAAATTTGCTTGTGACAGTCATGTACCAAGCCAAAAACTTTGTGTCCCAGCCTCTCTTATGGGTAGCCTTGAGCTCTGGCCAATGCAGTCCAAGTGGACTGAACTACGGATTTCAATCTATTGGCTATGGACTTCCCAGGAATGTTTCACTTTCTTGACATAGGGGTTCTTCCTTCTTTTGTATCTCGTCCTCTTTTCCACTGCCTGTGGCCCTTAAGTGATATCTGGAGCCACAACGAGCCATTCAACAAGTGTTCAGTTAAAGAGTATCTGCTATGTGCCAGGCACTCTTCCAACTCATGGAGATACAGCAAGAACAAAACAAATCTCCTCACCCTTTTGGTGCATACATCGTTCGATGCGAAGAAAAGCAAAAAGAATTATGTAGGCCTCAGCTTTGACATTTCTGAGCAGCTGAACAAAAGACAGAAACTTACTAGAGAAAAATTAATTTTATTCAGCCCCTTAGGGCTAGCTAATAGGCGTAAGGGACATTAAAATATTAGAGTGGTGATTTATTTTGGATATAGAATATGTGATTTATTCTGTAACCACAATTAAAAATAAAAATTTCAAATATATGCATTTATAATGTATACATGTATGTGTGAGTGTATATATATGTATATATTCTTTTTTCAGACAGAAAGAAAAATAGGCAAAGCAAATGTAGGACAACGTCATTTGGACCTGAGCGAAAGTTATACGTGCATTTGTTGTTATTCTTTCAGTTTATCTAAATAAGAAGTAAGGGATCTGTGATTCTACTTGAAATCTTGTAGCAAGACTCATGGCCTTCCAATGAAGAACGTATTTTAAAAGCGAAGGCAATTCCCAAAGTCCACCTGGGGGAGATGCTTGAGCTCCAAGGTCCCTTGGGCCCATTTCTGTCCATTGTGTGGACGAGGGACTGCACCAATCCTATCGTAAGAAGTACCTGCTTTTGGCCAAGCCTTCCAAGCCAATGCCGGCCAAGGTGCCTGGTGACTGAGACAGAGCCCCCTTCCGACCCCCGGACTGGCTGTCCGTGCCTGCTGGCCAGGAAAGGGCTGTACAGCTGCTGCCATTTGGTCTGAGACTTGATCTCATACCAACAACACTCCAGCAGCGGCGAGGTTGTGTGGGAGGCGACGTAGAATGCCCCCCACCACCGCCACCTGCTCATAGCACCATTCACCAAAAATAATTCGACACTGACGTCATGTCGGTTGGCAACAGCAGGGCGCCAACTGTGGGATGTGTGCCTCTCAGATCCAGAGAGGCATAACGTGATGTAATGGGGTGAAACAAGCAAGATGCAGAACAGTATTTCAGAATATCCCACGTAGGTTTAGAAAGAAAGGAGGGATGCAGGGGGAGAGGGAGGCAGGGAGGAGAGGAGAGAGGAGGGGAGGGAAAGAGAGGGAGATGGAAAGAAAGGCAGGTGGGAAAGAAAACTGAAGGGAATCAAAGGAAAATGAAAAAAAAATCTTTATTTGGATGTCTGCACGCATCTGCTTATTACGTATACACATACATAGAAAAATCTGAACAGATGCACATTAACCGTGGTTCTTATAGTGTGTTTGAAGATACAAGTGAGGCTCTCATTTTTTTTCTACTTTTCTTGTCTATTGTATGCATTTTCTGATTTCGTCTATCTTAATTTGTATTTTTTTCTAGTGACAAATAATCAAGGCAAAGGACTACTTAATAGGGAGGGGACTTTCCCCTCGAAGAAAAAGGGTTGCTGCTGCCACTTTGAAGTAAATAAAGGCAAAGCACAGAGGTCAGAGGTCAGCACACTACAGTGGGTGGGCCCACCATGGCCTGACGCCCGTCTCTGTGAAAGTCTCTGTGAATGAGGTTGTATCAGAACACAGCCACCTCTGTTCACTTACGTGTGGCCTGTGGCCACTTTTGTGCTACAAACAGCACAGTTTTGTGTAGTTGCTGCAGAGACCTGTATGGCTTACAAAGCAAAAAAATATTCACACTCCGGCCCTTTCCAGAAGCGGTTTGCTGATCCCTGGTCTAGGTCATAGTCACCTCGGAAACGGGTGGTGTACGGTCTACGTTAGAACGCTGACCGGAAATTCAGACTGTGAGAGGAAGGGGAAAGAGGTAAATCGTAAACTTATTTTGCAAACTTAAAAGGTTACATCAGCAAATGTCACCTCTGTCATAAAGGCCATTCCTATTCACTCGGTGCCAGACACCCTTAACACAGCCCTGTCTGCCATTCTTTGTTGATTTTCTTCCAAGAATTTCTCACCATCTGATACTTCCTTGTTTGTTTATGTTTGCCTCTCCCATCAGAATCTTCTCAGTCTTGTTTGTCACTCTATCTCCAGTGCCTAGAACACTGCCTGGCCCATGCTGAGTGCTCAGGAAACACTGAATGAATGAATGAATGAATGAATGAATGAATGTAAATTCGGTGGCAAATTTTTCATCAGCATGAAGAGGGATAAAGACACAGTCGATGGCAACAAAAACCAGAGTCCAACTGTAAAGAAAAATAGCGGTCAATCTATGAACGGTCCGTGAAGGTATTTTAAAGGCATGACCTGTTATACTTAGTAATTGTGTATGTGAGAGTCTTTTATTTTTCAGTTGAATTCAAAACTCATTTGGAAAAGAGAGTCGCCTGGGGGAAAAGATTGCAATTAAATGCAACAGTGTTGGGGGCAGAGCGGGGGATGCTTCGTCATGGTTTATGCATTTAAGGCAAGGCACAGGGTATTCGCCTAAAAAGCGATGTGAGAAGATACGAGGGTGCCCCTTTGGGGGTTTGGGAGTCACCAGTGACTCAGAGGAAGAGGAAGCAGAAGAGGGTCCAAACGAGAAATTCCACTCCTTTCCTTTTCCTTCTAAACCCGAAAGCTCCCAGGCGGGACCCAACAAATCCCCAAGCACAGCCCCCTCCGCTCAACACACACGCACACACAGTGCACAGAGTTGGGTGAACAAGAGAGGCCTGATCCCATGGCCCCATTCGCCCTGTCCCCCCGCCATCCGGGAGAGGTAGAGAGTGGCACTAGGGGCTCCCTTTTCCTTCACTCTGAGCATCTCTCTGAGAGCGGACTGACCTTCAGATGCAGTTACAGCCAGTCTCCACAGCCGATCTCCTTTCTAAGGGGAACGGATCCTACAGAGGGTCCATCCTTTGCCAGGCATAGGGGTAGACAGGAGGGTGAGAGACTGGAGACATTGAAAAGAGATCCGGTTATTTTGTTTAAGAACGCAAACAAAAGAGATGAAAGGAATGAGAAACCCTTCTCCTTTGTGACTAACGGGGATTTTTATTAGGTTTTATCATAGATCAAAACTATCTCCCGGGGACTCATAGAGCTTTTTGGGCTCCCCAAGACATTTTCAGTAAAATCGTCATTATTCATTAATCCTTTGTGGCATTGGATTTGCTTTCTGGGAAATGATAACGAGGTTCCCGCTTCAAGGTGGGTGTAGGGTCAAGAACAGAGGCTACTCCCGGAGCCCAGTCACATCTGAGGTACGAGAATAGCCTATTGTATTCTGCGGCCCTGGAGTCCTTATCTCTGTCGAGACTGAAAAGCAGAAAAATAGCAACCTTGAAAGACAGAGACCCATTCACTCTCCTAGGTGAAACCAAAAAATCCGTCCCGTTTTAGAAACAAATTAACTCTCACTCCGCTAGCAGAAGACAACGATCCATTCAAAGGTAAATGAATCCTTTGTACAAATGACCAAACTTGAATACCACATAACCATTGAAAATGTGGACCCACATAACCATTGAAAATGTCTCCAAATTTTGGACAATATGCCCCATTCTCCCAGTTGAATAATCTAATTGTTTGTCTAGAACAACCTGCGTCTGTAATCCATGGATCTTGTATTTTTCATTAACCTTTTCACTACAGCTCCTTCCCCGGGCAGATACGTGTCACCTGACTAATTTCACCTTCCATCAGAAAATGAAAAAGTTCCACACCCAAATTTACAGTTTACGATCTTAAAGCCATCCAATTCAGAAATTCCTATGTTTATTTATCTCTAGGTCTTTGCTTTTTCTTGCAGAATCGACATCACTCATCTATAGCTTTTCCCTGTGGAGGATGTAATATTTTCATACATCTCAACTACTGATTTGAATCCTCATACCATAACCTTCAGTAGAAACGTTCAATGAGTTCTGTGAGTCCTTCTAGAGGATTATCTAATCCGAGGGTGGTTTGGGAGCCCCCTCAAATTTGGACTTGGTGTCAGAAGTCAGGGTGGTCTTGCATAGACTCCCCCAACTTGTTAGATCCTAAGACCTTGCAGTTGGTGTTCAAAGTCCTGGACAGTCTCGTGTGGAGACTGTGCTCACTGTGTAGTTGGCTTAACTTCCTCTTAAAAAGGGACATGGATACAGAGAGGGTTGAGGGATTGGAGCCAATAATTAATCTACTTTGAGTCCTTGCTTCTATACTTGAGAACGGTTCTACGTGACCAAGACATCATCAAGGGTGGGAAGAAAATTCTGTCAGAGTAAGTTGAAGGTCATGACTAGAAGAACATGAAGCCATTTCATGTTTCTCAGCCCGTTCCGGTTATTTAGTAAAATTAAAGGGAGCCATTGCCTGCTTATGTGCAGTAGAATGTGACAATGAACGGAATTTGAGGAAGATGGGTGTGAAATCTGATGGGAGGTAAGAGAGTCAAGACCCACAGGACACACCAGACTTCAATCCTGCAGAGGGAACTTGTGGAGACACATTTAGGAAACAGTTCAAGCAGGAAGGAAGAACCACACCACCCGAAGCTTGTGTTACACGATGCGCGTGGGGTGGGAGGGGGTACACCTCCATCGCTCACTCTGGCGCTTTCTCACTCTCTTCCTCTCTCACACCAGCCTCCCTACTGACATAGGGTCTTGAGAACATCGAGTTGAGAATAAACAAAGGGTGTCAGAGGACAGCGGGTGCCTGGAGCCAACCAGCGTTCCATCAGAACGACAGAGGGGCAAGTATGTCTCGCCGGTAGCTGTAGCTCATCAGTAACTCATTAAACAACCTTTTATCTGCATGTCTGGGGCATAGAACAAGTGAGACCAAAAATGGACATCATCCAAGGGTGCCAGTTTAAGACCTCATGAATATCGAGGGCTTCATAAATATGTGCTGTTTTTTGGTCCTTTCATGCCTTCCTGTAAATATTCATCACACATATCCTCTGCTTCCCTTCTCGCAAACTCCCTGCCTCTATTCTTAGTCTCTCTTATTTTCTATGGTAGAATTATTCTTAATCTAAACATACATGACTGGTCCCTTTGTCAGAAGGATGTTCAACGTAATCCTCAAGATAAACAGCTGTCGCGCCTCAGAGCTGCTCGGGCATGACTCAGATACCTATAGCCGAATAGAAACAGGAACTGAAGCCGCAGAAATTCACAGGGAGAAAAAGGTGGGATATCTCAGGTGGCAGGAGACAGATTCGGGAGCAGCAGCTGCAAGGAAAAAAAAAAAGGCTGATCACACGGGAAAGCCTCCGAAGCCTGCCAAGGACAGGTCTAAGTTGAGACAAGCAGGTAGTCTCATTGGAGTGCTCCAGGAGGTGACAGTCACAAAGAATGCAGTGTGAATGAGGTCCCCTGAAGTTGTGAAATGTGGTACGGGGGCCAGAGGTGGGTGAGAAAATGAATAGCAATGCAGGCGGAGAGGACCCAGGGATAAAGTGTTATTTGGGAGCTAGGCTGCAATCACGCATTCGGGATTCAGCAACAGGCTCCTGGTCCTATGACAAACAAGATTCCGTCCTGACAGGGACACAAGTCTGGAGGTAAAAGAGCAGGAATGTTGTTATCAAGACCTGCTGTTAAGCACAGCACAGGACTCCCAGCCAGGAGGCTGGTGCTGAGGCACAGAGTACGACGTTGAATCTGTTTGTGCGCTCCTGAAAAATGTCTCTAGACTAGACCAGTAATAGCAAGTAACCCCAATGCAACTGAACGCCTAGAGGCTGGAAGCTGTGGAAGGGAGCAAAGATCAAAGGCAAGAAGATCCTGGCTTTTTGTCCTGACTGTGTCACCAGCTATGACCTTGGATTCATCACATCCCTTCCATGAGCCTCAGTTTCCCCCTTCATAGTAAGTACGCAAGAGTGTTGGCTGAGCAGACCTCTGAGAGTTTGTATGAAGGTAAAAAGAGATAGCAAACACTCAAGTTATCGCTAAACTACCAAGGTTAGTTATTACTATTGCCGGTGCTTTGCTATGCGATCAGAAAAAAAATTTAGTGAGCCTTATTGGGTCTCACTTTTGTCTTATGAGAAGGAGGGAAAAGATCACTAACAACCGCTCTGCTGTTAATGAGGGGGAAAAATTAATTGCCTAAGCCTCTAGGAAGATGATATTTATATGAGTGCTCTATAATGTTTCTGTGTGATTCTCCCTCTCCTGAGTCTCACACTCATTAACCTGAAGTTCGAGGCCCTCGAGGGAGAACCTTGGTAAATGAAGAGCGTCAGCCCGATACCGGGAGCCCCAGAGGTCCCAGACCCGACGCCCCACCCGAGCTCCACCTCCAGGCACCTCTCCCTGTGTATCCTAGACCATCAGCCATCGGCTTCCCGCTCAGCTTCTGGGACAACCTAAAATGAGGCAGCACTCACAGGTCCAGATGGAAAGACTGGATAAGAGCTCAGTCGAGAAGTCTTCCCAGGGAGGAGAGATCCAAAGATCTGCCAAGACATCCGACAGCGTCGTCCCTGGAACTCCAAGGCAGCCAGGGACACAGGGAGGGACAGCCACTGCCAGGGGTCTCCGGGAGCCGGGCTCAGACGGAGAGACGGTCCCTGGTCAGTGTGCTCACGCATGATCCCCACCTCTTCTCCTTTGCTGTCCTTCTTTCCCTGTACCTTCGAGCCCCCACTTAGAAATAATAGCAAGCTCCGAATATTTGCTGTCTACCAAACACGTTGACAAGTGCTTCAAATACATCCTTTCATTTAATCCTCCCTGCAACTCTAAGGCCAGGTACCGTGAGTCCCACGTTGCAGAAGACAAAGCTGAATATGGTTAAATCACTTGCCCAGGGTCCCAAAACTTGATTCAAATCCAGATCTGGGCAAAACCAAGGCCCATGCCCTTAACGACTAGGCAGAAATGAGCCACCAGCCCCGGGAGTCAGTGGTGGGTGGAAGAAACCTTTCTAAAGGCAATGAATGGTCCAGCTATTTGATGGTCCATGTGCAGTGGTTGGGGGTGGGTACAGGAAGAGGGATGTGGAATCTCTCTGTTCTAGGCCACTTAGACGTTCACCATTTCCCATGGAACTGGGTTCTCCATGCCAGACAGTCGAAGTCTGCGTGTCCTCCTGGGCTCAGGGGCGCTGGACAAAAAGCCGTCCCCAGAGAACCCATCGGTGAGGCTGCCCCTAGGTGTGGTCATTAAGTTCAAAGCTTGTCTTCCATTCATATACATGTAGTTTAATAAACTGCTAATTGCCATTCTTTGGGCACGTATATGAACTGAAAACCCATATAAAGAGGATGGTGAGTTTTCTTCATGTGCCAGGGAGGGTGGCCAAGGTTCTCTCTGACATCCTGCATCCAGGCTAGAAGAAAGAGTCTCCTTCCAGCGGCTTTCCCCTCTGGCAAATGCACCGCCTTATGACACTCCCCTCATCGGCCGCCCAAGTCACCTTCAGATATTCACAGCTAAGATGCAGTTACTTTGGGGAATGTTCTCCACACAGAGGTCCCTGTCAGGGAGTTTATAAATAGGGACGACCAGGGGCCCCCTCGTCTCTGTCCATCTCCACAGGCATCCAACTGCACAGGAGCTGAATCCACTCGAGCTGCTCTCGGCCCATCCCAAACTCTAACCAGAATGGGAACCAGCCGAGGACCTCGTTGAAATGCAGTTGCGACTCAGGGGGCGGCCTGGGGTGGAAGCAAACTCTGCATTTCTAGAGCGTATCCCATGATGCCGATGCTGCTGGTGGGCAAGTTCCCTGGTGACCAGAGGCTGAAATCAGTGACCACAGCTTTGGAACATCTGTCCCATCTGCCCAGGAGGGGAAAAAGAAAAGAAGCAAGAGAAAGCTAGGCAGGGCCCCTCTGCGAATTGCCAATTTTCTTCTTTCCAAAATCCATCACGAAAGCCAAGTCAGCGGCTGCACGCGAGTGTTTTTTATTGAGGGTCTTCACGGCCATAGGCTCCAAATTGCTTTAACCCAAAGCCGCTTTATGGTAGGTACTGTTTTGTTGGTAACTGTAAAAGTGGCAGCAGCTTAAATGTCCCTCACCGGAAGCCTGGTTAGATGGGACATTCGGGAGATGCAACACTGTACGACCTCTGGGCAGTACTTAGCTACTGACAGGGGGATGATCCCCGAGGTGGGATGTTAAATAAAAAAAGAAAGACAAGGTACAGAACAAAGTGTCTAGTTAGCTACCGTTTGTATCTTTTAAAACAGAGAAGAGATCTATAGATACACATATTGCTTATATACACATCGCCTAAACATAGATACACAAGAGACTGGTAGCTTCGGAGGAAGAGAGTCGAGTGGCTGAGGAATCACAACGGGGGGATGGGGACGACTTACTGTCACTCTAGTCCAGTCTGAATTTCGTACCGTAGAAACATATTTCCCGTTCAAAAAGACAAAAGCTAAAATTGAAAGACAATCTCTTGTTCTTTCTATACCTCCATCCACCCAAAAAGTCAATGAAATTGATTCATGCAACAAACATTCGCGAGCCCTCTCTTGGTGAGTCCCCAAGCAGATTAGTTCTTGGAACAGGGATCAGAGCTACCAAGGTGCCAGCGTTTTACCAGCGTGGAAACTGAATGATTCCTGGCGGGGAGCGGGGCGGGGGGGTCCCGATTTCCCTTATGGGATGCAAAGGATCTGCCACTGAGGTCAAGAACCGCCAGCCTGAGTTTCACGCAGACGGAAGAAATTCTGCACACCTGGGCCGCCCTCTGAGGAGGTGTGAATGGTGAGAGTATGGGACCCTTCTGCAACTGGGTGACTGAACTAGAATCTGTGGCCAAGGACTTCAGGTGGAGAACTGCAGTCCCCCACAAAGTCTCCTTGTCATGCTGTACTTAGGACATATTTCATTCTCCTGAGTTATTTCTGGTTTAGACATCTGACTTCGTCTGGCTGCATAATTGGGTTTTACTGCATTTTCCTGGTTACCCTATTTTATCTCTTGGTTTGCATTCAGAAATTTCTCTAGCTTGTGTTATTTGTTTACTTTCTTGATCCCTGCCCAATGAAGAGGGGATTATACCAATTGTTTCCCATATGGTCATCCAGGTTCAAATATCAGCTCATCTATTTGTGGCCTCAAGCAGGTTACTCACTTCTCAAACGAAGTCGGGATGGGGAGCGTTTGGCCCAGGGCATAGCACGGAGCAGAGGTTCAACAGATATGTGTTGCCTCTATCATGACGGCTCTTCCTCTCACCCCGGATTATTAATAGCACTTCATTCTTTTCAAAGCGCCTCTGTTGTTACCCTCTGTGTCCTCCCCTACTCCCAAAAGCCCAGCCAAGAGCCGTCCCCTGCACTTTGCAGACGAGTACACAGGACTCGGCTTCTTCCAATGACTTGCCCAGTGTCACGTCACATACCCAGAGGCGGCAGCTCGCAGGAGCGCACCCTGCACCACACTGTGCTCCCAGCCCCACTCCAGAGGGAATGAAGGTCCTCGGTCCTGTGGCTCCTCCACGTTTCCCCTCTCAACACATTCGAAGGCACAGTGTTTGAGTTCCCACAAAGCTGTGTTATGAGTGACATTTTAAAAAAAATTTTTTTATTAGTTTCAAGTATACAGCACATTGGTTAGACATTTATATAGTTTATAAAACGATCCCCCTAATTGCTCCTCTCTCTTCTGGTTTTCCACCTGGCCAATATAATAATGCAGACTGCATTCCCTCTGCCGTGCTCCCCATCCCCGTGACCATCTATCAACGACTAGTTTGTACTTCTTTAACCCTTCAACCCCATTCTCCAGCCCCCATCCCCTCTGTCCATCACCAAATTGTCCTACGAGCGACATTTTTTAATGTCCAGATCTTTTGTGCATGGGAAGCTGTTTATTAATTGATTGTAATATTTTAAGTTGTGAATTTAGAACTTAGTTTTCTTTAGACCATTAAATTAAATTTCCAAATATAATAAATTTAATTATATATCTAATAATGTCTGTTAAAATTTAAAACAATCACACTTGATCTTTGGTTGGTGTTCTCTTAACCCAAAAGTTCAACAGATTAAATCCCCCCAAATAATTTAAGTACTGTTTACAATCAAATTTTTTCAAAATGATTCAAAGTCACCAAAAAAAAAAAATCTTTAGAAGCAAATTCTTTTAAACATTTAAACACCATTTATAATTTGATTAAGTGAATGCTCTTAAATTTTTTAAACTACAATCACAAATTTATGTACCTGACTTCCCAAGCTCTTCAAACGCCTTCATACGCATTTAAACAACTCCCGAAAATTACTAAATCAAAATGTATATATTTAGTAAATCGAATATTCTTCTGCATTGTATCAGAGGCAAATAAATTTAGTTCATTCAATTTAGTTAACCATCTTTCATATTTCAAGTCAAATTAAGCAGATATTCTTAATGGTTTCAAACAGTATACATATTCCATAGGAGGCACAGGACCAGGGAACAGGGAAGGGAGTGCCAGCCTCTCACTCATCACCCTAGTAAACTCAGACGCTGCTTTATAACCTCACCAGTTCCTGAGCACACATCACTGCACGGCCCTAGGTGACCTGGTCACAGACTAAGAAGGAAACAGGCTTCCCAGAAACTGATCCGTGAGTGGCCTAAGAGGATCGAAGGGAAGACGAGGCAGAGGGGTGGGTACAGGAGCAGCTGGTGACATGACAAAGTTTGCCCAGAGAGACAAAGCATCTTGGGCCCCACAATCACCACCCTAAAACACGTGGCACTAAACCAGACAGGAGTTGCTGAAATGGTGGTGGGAAATGAGGTCAGATGTTACCTCTCTCGAGAGCACGGGGATTAAATTCGGAATTAAATTTTTATTTATACTCTGTTTTAAGACCACCAGAACACACCCAGTACCTAAAGATCTGGAACTTATCTAGCCAAAGGTAAGGTAGAGGGGCAGATCCAGCCACGGGTGCCAAAAAGACGACCAGCGTGTGGTCCTGGCCAGGCGGCCACATCAGCATCCGTCCTGACAAACCGTCGATGTTGGATGAATAGTTATCAGTACCCTCGGGTCTGTCCTGCATGGAACAGAGACAGTTCCCAAAATCTCCCATTTGAAAATGGAAAGGGAGTAAATCACTTTGAATCTCCTGGACGTTAATCTTATTCTCTAGAGTCTCAAACTCATTTCAACCAACCCTAGAGGCCCTTGGGAGAGGGACGTTGTGATGAAGTGGGGAGTCAGCCCTGACATTGGGATCTTCAGCAGAAAATTCAGGCTCTCTTGAGGGACAGCTGTCACTCACAAGTGCGAGTCTCTCCAGCCATCACTTCCAGGCACGAGTTGAAGCAGGATGGAAGGAGCCAAATACACGTGAGACGGGGGCCTTCCCATGGAGAAAGAATCCGAGAGAGCCCGCGGACATCTCCAGCTGGAGCTGGTCAGAAGCAACAAGTATCGCCAGGAGGGGCAGATGGGCAGACTGGATCCCGCCAGAAGGTCGTCCTGCCCTCTTCACAGGTCAGTGTACTGAACACTGTTTCCTTACCGGCTGCCCCCACCCGCCAGAATGTCATAGACCCAGTGTCACCCCTCCCCTCTCCAAGACCTCAGAGAAACTGGCCACCAGCCCCAAGAAGCTGTTATATGAGAAGCAAGCCTGGCTCACAGGAATGCGTGGAATAAGCCCTATAAAGGTGGATTTGCTCAATGGAGGGGACACCAGTCAATCTCAGAGCCCATTCTTCTACTCCAAGATGCTTATAAAGTCTGATGTTTGTCCTCGCTCTGAAACACTGAGGTTTCAAGGCCAGCCTTCCAGTCCTTATCACCCAGGAAGCTCTACGCCCACAAATCTGTGAAACGCTGCCAGATGAACAATTCATCTAAAGCATGATCTCAGGGTCTAAACACTGTGGCTCCCTTGTTCTACTCACTGGTACTCAAAACTGCAGTTCTTTATAAAAATGACCCCATCACCCAATTTGTGAAGGACCAGCAAACAAGCGAGGGGAGAAGGCTGGCAAGCTCTCAGAGGGTGCCCTAGGAAGACCGAGGCGGAAAAAGGGACCACAGAAAGACTCCAGGATCTATAAGCAGGATGAGCGTCTTCAAAATTTCTCAGAGGTTCGCCCCTGATGCCTCTGCCTTTATGACGCTCCCCTTCTGACTCGCCCCGTCACGACAGCTGTGCTCAGACGCTCTGCCCCAACGCGGGCTGCCGCCCTGGCAGCCGAGGCAGCCCCGGTGCCGAGGTCCCCATGGTGGAACTCCTTGGGGAAGCCATCTCCCAGCTCCCAGCACCTCTTGCCGTCAACCAGAGTTTTCACTCAGCGTGACTGTCACTCCCGTCAGTTAAATCCAATTCACATATGAGCTAAATGCTAATCGCTCGTCCGCTGTGGGGCTGACAGCTTCTCACAAACGTGGACAAGGCCAAAGAACCCACTCCAGGGACGCGACGAAGCTGCCTTCTCCTGCTCTCCTGCTGCTCAAGTCGTTTCCTCCCTTCAAGGGTCCTGAAGATGTCTCCATCTTACAAGAAGCACGGGTTAGGAGGATCTTGCTAGCGTTATCCTAAAAGCGCCAATATTTCAGCTTTAATTTCTTCCGCCCGACATTTGCTTCTCAGTTTATCTCCCCTGGGGGCCATCTTCTGTGCTGCATGACTTTCAGGGTCTCAGCGTGACTAAAATCTTGGGAAGGTGATATAGCTCTGCTACTATGCTGTCGTTTGGAGGGATTTTCTAAAGTGCACATGTCCCATGTGTTAGTTGGCTCGTTTCCAGGGCAGACCTGAGCAAAATGCCGAGATGCATACAACAGGCCACTCCACCTGTGCCAGGACAGTGATAGAAATGGTGCCCACATCCCGGTGAGGGACGACAGGGCGGAAGCCAAGGGCTCTTGACCCTTCTCTCTCCCAGGAGGTAGGACTGGAAGGTCACCTAGACCTTCACTTGACATCCTGCCTTAATGATAGCTATTCGTCATCAGAAATTTTCTGTATGTCCTGCACTTTATTTTTATCTTCCCATTAAATCTTCCCAACCATCCCCATGAGGCACAAACTACTAATAGCCCCATTTTTAAGATAAGAACACTGAGTAATTGAAGGGTGAAGTAACTTGCCTGAGGTTACATAATTAACAAGCGGCAGAAGCAGGATTGGAACCCAGACACCGGAGTGCTCAGGCGTAATCACTATGCCATACTGTCTCCACTATAATTAGGAAGCAAGTCAGGGACCCCTAAGACAACGAGTCTCCAAGGATGTTCACCATTCATTCCTTCCTTCTTTGAATGCATGTCATCCTCCCTCTGAGGTCGGCTGGAGGCGGGGGCGGGGGGGAGTCCGTTTTTCCTCCCCGTGACTCTGAACTGGTCTTGTGACTAGGACCGCCAGCCTTCACAGGTAAAAATACAGGAGGCTTAGTTGAAATTGAATTTCAGAAAAACAACGAATAATTTTTAGCATAAATATGCCCAATATTGCATGAGACACACTCATACCAAAAATTATCCATTATTTATCTGAAATTCTAATTTAACTGGGCTCCATGTACTTTACCCGGCAACTCCACTTGCGACTCGTTTTGACCAATAAATAGCACGTGGCAGAAACGACAACGTGCCAGTTCCGGGCCTAACCTTACGGCTTCCAGCTCCCCATCTTAGAAGCCCACCCTGAGACCACCATGCTGTGAGGAAGCCCAGCTAGCCGTGTGGAAAGGCATAAGCACCAGACATGGGGTAAGGCCTTGCCTTCCAGCACGACCCAGCTGCCAGCTGCATGCACTGGAGTGAGTGACCTCGATCTATCTCACGTGGAGCAGGACGATTGACCCCTAGCCCAGCCCTAATTCCTAACCCACGGAATTGTGAGAAATAATACATCGTTGTAGTTTTAAAATCTCACTTTTCAGGTAGGTTTCTAATATAGCAAGAGGTAACCAAAATAATCCTAATGGATCATCCTTGAATTATTTTGAATTTGCTCCCCAGAACTTGTGGTGGCCCCAGCCAGCTTGGTTTTTACACCTGCGCAGTCTTATCCAGTCTCACTATTATTTTCCCTGGGCAGGCAGTGCGTCCTTGAGACTCACAAAATGGGATTTAGAAATAGCCAGACCTGGGACTGGATTCCGGCTCTGTCGCACGAAGCTGTGTGACCTTGGCCTCTTTATCTGAAAAATGAGTATGTCAATATTAATTACCTCATAAGGTGGTTTGTGAGGATTAAAAGAGATTTAACACCTATAAAGCGCTTAGAACAGTGCCAAGTCCTTAATTAGAGTTCAGCACATATTAGCTGTTGTTATTAGTCATCCTTACACTGAATAATTTCCATAGCTGGTGTTGTTCTTCTATTATTTATCCCCCTTATTATTTCTAACTAGTGGAGACAGTTTAATAAAGCCACAGAGACTGCATGACAAGGGTAGCAGCGTCCACCACCAGTGAACCATACTTCTCCATCAGAAAAGACTCCTGGGACTGGAGGAACACAGGGAGGTGGCTGGCCTTTCCAAGTCCCTCATTCTGCCATGCCAGTCCCCCGTCTCCCTTACTCCATCACCTGTGCCTAAATATTTATATAGTAAAAAGCCTCGCACACAGCAGTGTTTATAGTCGATGTTTATTTGACACCAATTTCCCCATTTCCCCCAGCACTATCGGTTCTGGGCATCAAAAGGGCCCTGGCTGCTGGTCACACCGATTGACATCATTCTGCCCTTCTGTGGCCCCAGCATCATGCATCACGACTTCTGTGACCTCTGTCTGTCTGTCCGAGCGCCCACTTGCCTGCACTGACATTGCCAAGGCTGAGGTTATCCTCTTCCTTTGTCCTGCTCACCCTGTTCACTATCGCCATCACCCCTGTCACCTTCTGGAGGAGGTGTTCCCTGAAAGCCCAAAGCGAAGCTCTCTCCATCCATGCCGTCCATCTCACCATCACCCCCTCCTTCAGGGGCACCGCCGTGTTTGCATATGCTTAGCCAACCTCTCACAGTCTCAGGGTGATGGACCAAACCCTGCAGTCTATAGCAGGGCAGAACCAGGAGAAGATATGGGACTCTGAAGGGCAGAGTGGCGACTCTAAACCAAGGATGAGCCAAGGGCCAAATACCAAGAGAAGAAGGATAAGATTTCAAAACCCAGCTCAAGATAACAAAAGCAGCTTCATGAACAAAATCAGGATCAGACATGAAGTTAGACAAATAGGTGGTACTCTTGGGGGCAAGACAAATACTGAATTCCTTGTCCATAAGGCCATTAGAAGTCACAGCTGACTCATGAGGAGCCAGACTCTGAGTAAAGGGATGTTTCCGGATCCTTCCATATTCCTGCTGATGCACAAAGTTTGTTTGAAGTGAAGCTTCCTTTGAAGACCCTTCCTCTCGTATCCCGGCGTCTGACATTGACCTCTCATGTCTATTGCACCAGATAAGAGACGGTGGCTGAGGTCAGCACTTCCGAGGCTGCAGTGAAGGGTGTACACCTGTTTCCTACCAGCCTCTGTTTTTGTTTTTGTTTTTGTTTTTGTTTGTTTTTGTTTTTGTTTGTTTTGTCAGTGCCCATATGGGCCTCAAAGGTTTTTTTGTGTTATTTTTTTTAATTTTTTTTTTTTCAATTAGAGTTGACATTCAATATTATGTTATATTAGTTTCAGGCACAGTGCATAGTGGTTAGGCGTTTATACAATTTATGGAGCTATTCTCCCAATTAGTCGAGTACCCACCTGGCACTATACATAGTTACTATAATAGTAACAAAACAGTCGCAGGCAGGGATGTCAAGTACAGCCCTGTTTTTTCACGAGCTCTCCACGCCCAGAAACAGCAAACGCACGTGCACATCTGTCACTGGGACAGCGCTGAATAATTCGTACAGCGCGGCATTCCCGCAGACTCTGCCCACTCGTATTATCTGGCTATGCGTCTCACCTTCCCAACCAAACTGGGGAGCCCCCCATTTAATTAGAAGTGGAGTTCCCCGGCTCCTGGAGGGAGGAACCAAAGCTCATACTTCCTTCCCTCCCCGACTGTGCTTGATACAGTGCCGGGTACTTAATCGGGGTTAAGGCACATTTATTTATATATTAATATTAATATTATATATATAGATACACACCTATTCCTTTTTGGATATTAGACTTTTAGGCAGCAGATGATAGAAAAAATAATCTGTTATTGTTACTCTGTAAGGCTCAGACTTTAATCCAACACTTCTGCTCCCTGAAGGAGTCGTTTTCCCAATAATGATGATTAACGACTAATATTTATTGAGCATATATTAAGTGCCAGGCACCTTGTACCCACTATGTCACTCAACCTTCACAACAGTTCTACGAAGAGATTATGCATTGTACACGTATGAGGAAACAGAGAGTTCAAGACAGTCGCCTGTCTAAGATCGTCCGTGGTTCATAACTGGGAGGCTTGGGACCAGCTGACCCCAAAGCCTATGCTCTACTCTAGTGCCTGAAACCCTTCGCAGAAAGGCATGTGACAGGTTTACATTTCTACTGCTTCCAAAAAAAAAAAAAAAAAAAACCAAACTGCTCATCCTTTCCCCCACCAGGGCCTAGCTTTCTGCTGATCCCATAGAGCCTTCACTCAGGAATTTCTCTTTTCTACAGAACACCAGAAGAGCAACTTGGACCAGGAATAAGGAAATGGGATAGAAGGGGCAGAAAGAATTAGAAAATGAAAGAGGCCCTGGTGCCATTGCATGGACTCCACACCTCTTGCCACCAAAGAGAGCCCCACTTCCCTAAGCCAATTCCCTCTCCCTCCACCCCTTCGTGGGTCCCCTCTTATGGCTAATGTGGTGTTTTCTTCCTAAGTCACAACAAATAACAAAGACACTTCTTTTTCCAAGGCAAGTCCAGACAGGTTTCGAGAGTAGACAAGTAGTGATTCATTGATTGAATGAAAAATGGGGGGCTTAGAGAAGAAGTGATATTGCTTAAAATAGCTCCCCCCAAAATGATCTGTGTAAGACGCCTTGTAGTCGTGACATTCAGGTGAAATCTCAACCCTCTCAGCAGTACCTGCGAACCTATATGATAAAAGATATACTGATCGGGTAGCCCCTATCAGAGGCAATGTGACTCTGCTCTCCCTCTCCAATTATCATTATTGGAGAGATAAAGGTGGCCACACAAGGAAGCCCAGTGCCCTCGGTAACCCTAGGTAGAGAGTAGATTGTCAACTGATAACTCTTCCAAAGACAACCAGAAAGCCTACTGCACAACCAAAGCTGAGTTGATTAGACCCGCTAGTAAGAGAGAAAACAGAGTCTTAGTGTCATCTCAAAAGGAGTAAACCAGTGGAGGGTATTTGAAGGTTCAGGGGTCTGGACTCAAGAGTTTTAAGGTGGATCTTTCCAATCAGGGAGCAGATCGGGACTGAACAGGGTTCCTGACGTTATAGTTTAGGTTTGGTGGATACAGGGAGGAAAGACCCTGAGAGCAAATCTTGATAAGTAAACTATTGTTTGTTGAGAAAACTGTTTGCTCAGGTGAGTCATCTCTTGTCCTGATAGGAGGGCTGTTTGCCCAAAGGAGCAACTGTTTATTCAAATAAATCGACTTGATGAATTTCACGAAACAAACAGTCAAGTTATTTATTGGTTTACAGTCAAATCATCCCAGGCCTGAATTTCCTAGAACAATTAGTTAAGTCACGTTGCCATAGGAAGTCTCCGCTCTCAGTCCCAATAGTGAAGTTACGTGGGTGTAGCTGATCAGCTTCGATGCTCGGCAGAGAGGAAGGAGACTGTTGTCTATTCGTGAGTAGGAGATTGACACCATGAAGGGGGCATTTGCGAGGAAGACACGTCAGACAACTTGTGCAGGTTGGAACGCAGTGGGCAAGGTCCGAGGACTCAGCACTGTTTCACCTCTATAGGTGAGATTCACAGGTGAGATTCACAAGTGTCTCTTGGGTGAATAAACCCACCTTTACCTGCAGAAGCCATGAGCAATCCAGTCTCTGCTGAGACTCTCTTCCAGATCGGTAGTTTAGGGGCTGAATTTTTTTTTTACCCAAACAAGTCATTTGCCTAACAAGTCCCTTCGCTTTGCATTGCGTGGTGATTTCCCCTGGGGTTGTGGAACCCCAAGTTGCTGGATTCCCCAAGGACAGAGCCAATTTCTTCCTTCCTGGCCTAGGAAAAGCAGTCTCTCTAGGTATGCCCCATTCTCATTGGAATTGGCCCTCCAGGCCCCACACCTGGGGGTGTCTGTCAGAGAGTTGTTTATAACAGTGAAAAGTTGGAAATATCTTATTGTCAACCCAGGGGGACAGTTAAGTTAATGATGGCACGGGTAGACAACAAAACAATAGGCAGCCATCGAAATACGATGACGTAGGCTATTCCTTATTGATTGATATGGGAAAATGTCCATGGCATCTCCCTGAGGGAGAAAGCAAATGACAGAATAGCTTGTATTGTCTGATTCTTTTTATGAGGGCATTGAGAGATTTAGAACAAAAACTCGCCAGTTCCCATTTTCTGTGGTGGTGGGATGTCAGATGACATTTTACTTTCTTCTTGGTTCTTTTCTCTTGCTTAAAAATTTCACAACCAGCATTGTTATTTCTACAAAGACAATAAAGCCATTTTGTAGGGGGAAGAATTATGTGGTTTTGAGGTGGAGAGTTATATTTTCAATATTGTTAGGTTGATAAAGCAATTACGATAGAATCCTATTATTGTCTATATACAGTAAAAAAAAAAAAAATCAAGTACATTTCCCAAGGTCATTTTGATCAAAGGAGATGACAACTGGGGGAGCTGGGGGAGCCACGTCTGGACCTTGATACATTAGCACTTTCAGTCACTTCTTGTGAGACAAGTCCCTGTGAACCTCTTGGCCTTGAGAGCCTTTCGAGTCTCAGTAACAGGAAAAAAAGAGGTCCTCAGGAGATGGACACTGTGAACGAAGAGGGTCTGCCCTGACATTTGCTGGAGGATCCCTGATCCCCGAGGAATCTCAGGCAACTTCACCAAGATCCCTCCAGCATCCCTGAGAGACAGCCTACAACTCCTGGTAATCTTCTCCTGGGAGAATCAGTCACGAATTCCCACTGGCACGCCTCTGAACTCAAGGGCTCAGGATGAAAAACGCCAGACAAATCTTAAGACAGGAAGGAGCCTTCCCACCAAATAGGAATCTCTAAGCTTTGTTCGCAACCGAGAAGTTCTCTTAAGAAAACTGGTCGGAGTCAATCAATGAGAAGGGGAGAGAAACATCCCCAAGAGATCTCCAAAAACAAGGCTCATGGAGGCAGAGTCTCTGCTCAACCACAGGTAAGTGGGCTGAGGGGTGGAATCCTATTACCGGTAAGGGCTTAGACTCCTTTATCCTCCCTTCCTCATAAGCCATGTTCTAACTCCGGATCGGATCATCAGCCCCAGCCCCGAGATGAACAAGAAAAGCAATCAGAGCTCAGAAGCAGTGTGCAGTAAATTCGATATTAATTTCCTTAGGGTTCTACCCTGGGTCTCTCGTCTTTTACAGCTTTCACTCTCCCTGGCACATCTGTCCTCTCTTAGCTTCAACTCCCAGCTTTATCTCGTACACCAGAGACCGTGGAGTTCACCCTGACTCTGCTCTCCTCCTCGCGATGGCATCATCAGTCTACCACCAAATCTTGCCATACTTACAGCCAAACGTCTCTCAAATCCATCTCCCCTCCACCTGTCTCACACACACCGCCCCCCCCGCTCTAGTTTCAGTTCTGAATCTTCCCTGAAGGACTTCAATATCGTCCCAACAAATCTCCATCCATTGACCCTCCTCCAATCATTTCCCTACAATGCGCTCCGAGTAACCTTGCCAGAAAGCAAATATGACCTCATCATCTCCCTGGCAAAAATTCTTTAGTGGCCTCCCAGAAGCAACAAATTCCCTAACATGGTCTAGGGTGCTGGATAACAACAGTGTAAGCTCTGAAACCTGACCACCTCAATGCAAATCCCAGCTCTGCCACTTATCAGTTGAGTCTTTGGGCAACTTCCTTAACTACTCTATGCCTCCTTTTCTTCATATGGAAAATGAAGATTTCAATAGTACATCTCATCGGGTTGTTGGGAGGAGGCGATGAAATCGATGGTATGGGGCACAGAGCCTAACACACAGCATAAGCGCTCAAAAAATGTTACAAAATACTGCCCTCCTGCTGGCCTCAGCTCACACCTCTCTCTCTCTCTGCCCTCCACCCACAATGGCCTTTATTCATCCTCTCATCACTAGGCTCTTTCAGACCTCAGGGCCTTTTAATGGACTTTTCTGCTCTTCTCTCTTATGGAACACTTTTCCTAGGGCAAATCCTCCTTGACCTCCCTGATTCAAAGTTTTAGGCTCATAGCATTAAGCACCTCAACTTTGGAGCTATTGTTCCAGTTGCAATTTTTCAATAATTTGTGTGATTATTTCACTAATGTTTTGTCTGTCTTTCTAAACTCTAAACATCACACGAATGGCCCAAACAAACCGTCGGAGCCTACATTCAACCAATCATAGCAGATGTCTGACTAATCAGAGCAGACCCTGGCTGGTCTCCCATATAAGAGCTTCCTTTCTGAATAGGCACCTTGGTTATTTGAAAACCTAAAGAGTGAGGATCCCCAGAAGCAAATTCTTGAGAGCATGACAACCGCTGAGAAAAATTCCATAAACACGAAAGCCCCTCATGGGAGCTTAAGGAGGCAGACCAGGTGAGAGGCCTCACCTCCAATTCTGACTTAAAACTGTGTCCTGCACTGGACCCCAAAGCCACAAATCCGGCATGTCCTACTGCCTTCAGTTGTTCCGAGCTAATACACAAGACCTTGGTCCCTCCGTTGTAGTTTTGTTGCGATGGAGTTTTCATACTTACTATAGCTTCCTGTTCTGCCAGACAAATATTTTTTCTTAGTTAGTAGTAAATAATAACACGGACTTCATTTTAATCTATTTTATTTCATTTTCTCTCCCTGGATTATTATCTCTGTCAGTACAGAGGGATCAGGAAAGCTCTATCTCTTGGCAACTGTTCAGGAGGCCTTCATCAAAGTATCAGAGCCTCAATAGCCAGGACCAATCCCAACTGGGTGTATTAGTTCCTGGGTGTATTGGGGCTGATGTAACAAAGTACCACAGACTCGGGGACTTAAAACAAGAGAAATTTATTCCCTCTTTTTCTGGAGGCCAGAGGTCCAAAATCAAGGTGCTAGCAGGGCCATCCATGGTTCCTTCGAAGCCTCCTCTCTCTGGAAGCCCCAGGCATTCGTTGGCTGGTGGCAGCATCACTCCAATCTCTGCCTCTGTTCTTCACCTGGCCATCTTCCCTCTGTGTCTTATCTTCACATGGCATTCTCCCCACTCTATCTCCATTTTCTCTTCTTATAAGGACACCAGTCATATTAGGTGAAGGGCCCACCCTCATTGAGTACAACGTCTTAACTTCATTACTTCTGCAAAGACCCTAGTTCCAAAAACAGTCGCATTCACAGGTCCCGGAGGTTAAGACTTCAACACATCTTTTCGGGAGATAAAATTCAATCCACACCGCTGGGAGAGATGACTGCTCTACTGAGTCTCCCTACGTTCTGATGACATTAGTCTTGACTGCCTGTGTCCCTGGCCTCGAGAACTGACACTATTAGGGCCTTTGTCCCCAAATATGGTCAAAATTGTCTTATTTGGTCTCTTTGCAGTGACATGTGCACCACAGTGGAGAACTGCACCCAGGTCACCCGGTTCGTCCTGCTGGGGCTCACAGAGCAGGAAGGGCTCAAGGGCACCCTCTTTGTGCTCTTCTTGTTCATTTACTCAGTCACCCTCACGGGAAACCTGGGCATGATCACTCTGATCCACACAGACCCACAGCTCCACACCCCCATGTACTTCTTCCTGAGCGTCCTCTCCTTCACAGACTCCTCTTTCTCCACAGTCAATACCCCCAAGCTGCTGGAGAACTTCCTCGCTTCAAGCCAGTCTATCTCCTTTGTAGCCTGTGTGGTCCAGATGGCCCTCATGAGTCTCTACGGTACTGCTGCGTGTCTGCTTCTGGCCGTCATGGCTTATGATCGACTCACTGCCATCTGCCACCCTCTCCTCTACCACACCTTCATGTCCCAACGTTCGTGTATCCAGCTGGTGGCAGCCACCTATACAGCTTCTGTGGCCAATTCAGCTCTGTTGACTGGGTCCATCTTCAAGCTGCCCTACTGCGGCCCCAACATCATTAACCACTATTTCTGTGACATCCCCCCCGTGCTCCGACTTGCCTGTGCTGACACTGCTGAGGTTGAAGCCATCATCTTCATATCTTCTGCCCTGATTATCCTCTTTACCGTCACCATCATCCTGGTCTCCTACGCCTACATCCTGGTGACTGTCTGCAGGATGCGTTCCCTTGCGGCTCAAAGCAAAGCACTCTCCACCTGTGCCTCACACCTCGCCATCATCTGCCTCTTCTTTGGCACCGTCACCTTCATATATGCTCAGCCGAGTTCTCCCAGTTCCATGGATCAGAACAAGTTTGTGTCTGTCTTCTACACTGTGGTCATCCCTATGCTGAATCCTCTGATCTACAGCCTGAGGAATAAAGATGTGAAGATTGCTTTAAAGAGGAGGTGCCTTGGCAAGCTGCCTTCCTAACCAAACATGAAACATTCTATCCCAAGCCATAGCATGGTAGCCAGAACACAAAGCATGGATAGTATTAGCACTTAGATAGAGCGAAATATGTGCCAGCATTATTTTAAATGCTTTACACAGGTCGACTCATTTAATCTTCACAACAACCATATGAAATGGGCGGTATAATTATCCTTTAGGAATCTGAGGCACAGAGAGGCTGAGTAACTGGCCCAAGGTCATACAGCTAATCGGAGACAGAGCCAGTATTACGAATCCATGCAGTCTGCCTCCAGAGACCATGTTCTCATCCAGTACGCTATATTGCCTCTTTCTGATGACTGCATCTCATAGGCAGACAACGGGCACCATTTTTCTTAAATTTCATGTGTCAGAAGGAGTAACTGGATCATAAAATTATAAAGTGGTATGGGAGGGACCATGGGCTTTGAGCCAGCACACCTGAGTTCGTATTGCCTCTGAGTGACTCTCTTGACATCTGTGCGATGTCAAGTCAAGGTACCCCACCTCCAACCCTTGGTTTTCCCAAGTGAAAAGAGACTCTAACACCCATATCGACTGGTTATTACAAGCTTCCCACGAGGGTAAAAGGGGCACAAACAATTATTCACAAACCATTAGTTTCCTTTCTTTCCTAAGGAAACCTCCCCACAGAACCAAATATTCTTATATGTCAACGTTTTTTAAGAGTAAGTCCATATGACGTAGCTGTTACTAAGTAGCATTTAACTGAATCACAAGAAGTTCTTCCTTTTCCAATTCTCTTTTTTTAAACTCTTGTCATTATGTCAAAGTTGAAGTCTACTTGGTATGAGTTTGCCTTTAAACCTTCCTTAATTCAGTCTCCCTTTTTAACGGAGAGAGCAATTCTTAGCACTTAACAGTAAGTAGCTATTGCTTTCATTTTCATTTATCATGTCACTTTTTTTTATGATTCTGATAAAAAGTATTTTGTTTTTTGATTAATTTATTTTTATTATTATTGTTTTTTAAATTAATTTACTTATTTTTATGGTGACATGAGTTAACAAAATCCAATAAGTTTCGGCTGTACGAAAAGTATTTTAAAATAAACAATTGTTGAGAGCAGTCTAAATTTTAGAAAAATCACAATATAGGCGATATACAAGACAAAATATCACAAAGGAGGTAAGCAGAGGGCTTATAGATTTACGCTTTTCAAAACATATTCGCATTTATTCTTTTATTTGATCTTCATCAAACACTGTAAGATTGGCAAGCCAGGTGTTATTATCCCATTTTCCAGGAAAACCCCTCAAAAAATAAATCTGAGAGATTGAACCGACTAGCTCTAGGTCTCACTGGAAGGCCATAAAATAGCTTAGAACAGAAAACCCAGGCTTCCTGAGTCATGATGAAGTCCCCCGAACACACGTCTCAAATTCATTTCAAAAAACGTGACTGTCCTCAACCTTCTTGGCTACAGTTTTCTCTCCTTGCCTCCAAATGTCCCTGCTCTTATTCAAACCCATGGAAAACACACACCGGGCTAGATCCCTCCTCTTTTGGGAAGCCCCATGAATCTGCTAGTAATGACCTTCCAATCCTAGCAACTGAAAACTGACAACAGCAGTTTAAACTCCTAAAGTTTATTACGATGAATTACACCTGGATGAATCAGAGAAGTTTCCTAGAAGAGGTTACATTTTAGCTGGGACTAGAATGATAACAGAGGTTTTTCAGGCTGACAAAGGAACCAAGGAAGTGAACCCCATGCTTCCTGAATCGTGTTAGAATGACATGTATATTTTTAAAGGCTGGAAATGGTTTAAGCTGGTGTGGAAGCTCCATGAAGGCAGTGGAGGTCCAGGTGCCTTCTACCCTGTCCTAGCATCTTTAGTGCGTAGCTTCTGTTATGGGCTGAATCGTGTCCTCCCCAAAAGTCATATGTTGAGGGCCTAACCCCCGTATCTCAGAATTTGACTCTGTTGGGAGACAGGGCCTTCAAAGAAGTGATTAAATTAAAATGAGGCCATGAGAGTGAGCCTGAATGCAATCTGACCGATGTCTTTAGAAGAAGAAATGTGGGCAATTTCGAGGCTTGTTCACAGAAAGAGGAGAGACTGTGTGAGGACACAGCAAGAAGGCAGTCATCTTCAAAGGAGGAAGGCTGCGGAAGAAACCGAACTAGCCAACACCCTGATCTTTGACTTCCAGTCTCCAGAACTGTGAGAAAATAAAGTTTTGTTGTTTCAGTCTGTGGTATTGTCGTGACGGCCTGAGCAAACTAACACAGCTTCTATACTTAAGGCTGCCTCTTGGCCCGATATGTCTGCCGAAGCTCTAGCCATCAGCTCAGTGTTTGAAGTTGAAAGCTAAAGAAATGGAGAAAATTGCCAGCTGTCCATTCCTTTTGATATCCTTTCCGACAACAGCCAGTCACAGCCATTTGTCTCTCATTGGCCAGAACTTAGTCACGTGGGAGTCATATGTCTGCAAAGGAGGCTGGGAAATATGGTTATTAGCTGGGCACATTGCCACCTTGACTACCTCGGGATTCTGTTTTTAAGAAAGAAGGGGACTGTGAATAGTGGATAAGAATCTAGTCTTGGCCACACCTCTACTGCCTAGAGCAGAGGATGGCAGAGATCTGACGGCTCACCCACAACTCCGTTGCCCCCTGCCAACAGGTCGTGTGTGGACGGCATAGTAAGTTAAATTTTTTAACCAACGTAAAAATTTGGTGAGATTACATTTTGAAACTCCATATTCCCATTTTCTCTGGAGGAAAAAAAAAAAAACTGAAATGATCACTCCACCAGTCTCATCCTCAGCATGGCCATAATCGAAGATGCCCTTTCAGACAGGACACAGATCCTCCAGTTCTCCCTCATCTCCCCGATTTTCCCCACCCCTCTTTTTAGAGTGTCTGTTGCCTTGCTTCCACGCTCTCAGCTTTTCTTAATAGTAAAAAAAATATATATTATATTCACATCTCTAGCAAAAGTGAGAAAAGAAAACACAAACTTAGAGGTCTACACTTTCCAAAAAATAAAAAAAAACCAGCCAGGGCTTAGAACAGTGCCTGGCACACAGAAGAAGCTCAGTCGGTCCTCTCTGAATGAATAAAGATTGTATTTACTTTTTGGGTGTGAAGAACATCCCTGTAGGTACCATGTGAGTGCTCCCAGTTCCCCCCCAAAATGTGTCCATGTAGAAAGAATAAAATCTACCTTTTTCATTCATTTAAGGTTATCTCAGAGGTCCTTGTAGGCATTTGAGTTTGCAACCCTTGGTCCACAGGGAAAATTCTCAACCCCTGAGTATTATCTTTGAAGTCTGTCTCAACCTCACTTTCCAGGAAGCACCACCCTACAGTTCTCATCAAACATCTACCCTGTGACCACAACTAAATGGCCTGGCCTGCACGGGTCATATATTTGCATGTAGCTCTTCCTTTGCTCATGTCTTACTTAGAGCCTGGAATGTGCTTCTTCCATTCTTTTGTCAGCTTGAAAAAAAACCTCTCTGTTATCATTCTGGTCCCAGCCTTAAGGGTAACCTCTTCCAGAATACTTTTCCAACTCCTACGGATAGAATTCATCCTTCTTTTCTCTGTGCTCCATTTTGCCTTTGTTAAAGAAAAAAAAAATTTTTTTTAACTATTAGAAACCAAAGATTGTGTGCCGAGTGAAAAAAAAAAAAAAAGTTGTTCTACTTTTAAGCAGAAAGCCCAATCCAGTATAGTCCAGGAAAACTTCGGATCGGAGCATGTGGGAGGAGAAATGAGGTAGTTTACTAAAGCCAGAAGGCCGTGGACTGTCCCTTCCCCATGTTAGAAAAGCAAAGGCCCTGGGTGTTACTGACAGGCTGCTGGCATGTGGGCTTTCGTTAGGGACCTGGCGCATTGATCCGGCTTGGATGGAGGTGGTCTTCCTGGGCGCACACACAGGCGCTGTCTGACTCAGGTCGGGTTGTGGCATCCAGCTGCCTCGGCAGGTACGTGAGGTGCCTGAATCAGGAGGGAGTCGCCCAGCGCAGTGTACCTGGTCATCAGGCCAGGAGACCCAATCGGGCCCGATCATTTATCTCCACGGCAACGCTCTAGATGTCAGTTTTGTTTTTCTCTCTCGTTAGACGTGAGTGCCTGCAATGTTCTGTCTCTTTTTTAATCTTATTCCCAGTCACTCAGCCCCTGGCCCGGTGTGGGATACAGAGATAATGTTCAATCACTGCCTGTTGCTTGGCTTAAATGCGATAATGCAGCAAAGTGCCTAGCACCGTGTCTGGCACATAATAGATGCTCAGCAAACTATAGCTCTTGTCAGAAGAACGCATGAGGCCAAATAACAGGCAGGAATCTTTCTCTAAAGGAGCGGAAGGGATGCCTCTAGATAAAGCCCAAAACAGCTGTAACTAAGCAACTATGCAAATCTTTACTCTTTAAAAACTACTTTTTCTCTTCTCTTTCTCCTTGATTCAAATTAGACTTGGATTCACTTGCTTCTTTTCTTTCCTCCTCCTTCTGCATATAGCATGGCCATTCCCTTAACCATTAAGCCTTTAGGTCAGCGTCAAAAAGTCTTAGGAACAAAGCCTCAGGTCTGTTGACCACAGAAACAATTTCATTCAAACTAAAGGTAACGTCTTGCATGACATGAAAGTGAAAGGATCGTGCCAGCATCCCCCTGAAACCAGACAGAATGACGCCATGACTGACTTGAGGACCTGATGCAATGATCGGTTGCCTCCTACCCTAGCCCCGACCAATCGGGAGAGCCCATGACCCCACCTCCCTTACCGACCGTCACTAATGAGTTTTCCTCTATGTCATCGATGCCCTGGAGGCCATCACAGAGCCCCGTTTTTGAGCACTCGCAAATCTGGGGCTCTGGGTTTGGTGCCATTTCCTTAAATAAACCTCTACTCTCTTTGCTGCAAACTCCTGTCCTTGTCTCCTCTGGCTTTGATGCGTGCAGGCAAAACGAACCCCTTGAGTTCGGTAACATCGCTACCAAGTCACAGGGCTGCTTCTTTCCTGTAAGAAGCTGATACCCTCACCTTCGAATCAGCAAGCTGCACATGTGAGCCACCTTCCAACAGACACAGCAATCTGGACACACCCAGCGGTCCTCCTTGGCACAGGCTCTGTCCAGCTGTGCGTGGGAACTGGGAAAAGGAGAAATAAGGAGTCTCATTTAATCTAGATTTTACTGTTGCCTTTACTTAGTGGAGAAGGTCACACGGTTAGGAAATTGTAGCCTCAGCCTGCGGGGTCCCAGAGCACAGGCTCTGTCCACAGCTCCGAGCAGCCCCATCACCACTCTGAGCCCTGGCTCTCTGCTCCTTTAAAGCCTCTACTGCCACAGAGTCCCCTTTAAAGCCACTTATAATCATTTTAAGTGTGCAGGCTTGTGTTCCCAGTTGAACAGTAAACTTCTTGAAGGCAGGGCGTGTGCCTTTCAGAGCTGGAATTTGGAATTTGTACTCAGTGAAATCCAGTTGGGAAGTTACCAAATGGACCTATTCTCCAACTGCAGACCCTGGAGGCCCAGGTTTCTGAAAGAAATCCAGAGGCAAGTTTACAGTCTTTATTTTCACTGAGAAAACCTATCAGCAACCACCAGCTTCTTCCCCAGGGGCCGACATCTGCCCAACAATTCGGGTAGAGTCTGTTCTGACCAGGAGCTTCCGGTGAGCTTCAGGACAGATGCAGAAGGAGCTGGGAACAGAGTGGGGAAAGTAAATAATCTAGATAAGGGGAAGAGAGTGGGTGACTAACTACAGGCCCTCTGGACCGACCCCTCTCTAGATTCTCCCCCCAAAACACACCCGTCCAAGGCTTGTCTCCAGCATGGAGAGGTCTCCACCTGAGGCATGTGAGTCACACCTGGGAAGGAGAGTTCCTTGTCTCTCCCACAGGATGAGTTCAGGCAGGCTCAGGAGAACAGGGGAAGGGCGATGAGTCACCGATGACCAAGGGACACGGGGATGGGGAGCGCGGCACAGAGAATGCGGTCAGCATGAATGTATTGGCTAAGTGGAGAGCCAGAGGAGAGAAAGGGCAATCGGGGGATCGTTTTATAAACTATATAAATGTCTAACCAATGTGCTTGCTATATATGTGAAACTAATAAAATAAAAAACTTTTTCAAAGAAAGAAGACACCAGGAATGCCACTATCTAAGAGGGAAAAGCAAAAAAAAAAAGCCAGAGAACAGGAGAGGGCAGAGCAGGCGGGCTCCTCTGCCACGTCAGTGTCCACGACTGCCCTGCTGACCCCTGTTCAAGGAGATCAAAGGCCTTTCCTAGGCCCGGGCCAGGGCCTGTCAACCTTGATGCTATTAACATTTGGGGCTGGATCATTCTTTGCTCTGGGAGCCTGTCCTGTGCATCGTGGAATGTTTAGCAGCATCTCTGGCCTCTACCTAAGATGCCAGTGGCCTCTGCCCCACCTCCAGTTGCGACAACCACAGATGTCTCCGCGCACATTGCCAAGGCCCTCGCAGGTAGGGAGGAAGCCACCTGGTGGAGACGCAGGCCTTGGAGGGCTCGCTGGCTCTTCCGCCCTTTTCTTATGGGTAGGGGCTCAGCCGTCCTCATCTCCTCTCCGGCAGCTGGCTCCTCCTAGCGATTCCTGAAGATTATTTTTCGGCCCTGATCGCATCAGGGGTTGACTGTTACTGCTCTCAGGGCAGTGGCGAGAAGGAGTAAGGATTGTGGAGAAGTGATCCGGTTCTCGGAGTCCAGAGAGGAAGTAAACGAGCCAGGAGGAGACCCTGGAGTCCGAGTCCTGTGGTAATCCGAGTCCCGATGTGCCGAGACCGCACTGCCCAACAGAAATGGAATCGAGCCACAGACACAGGCCATGTGTGTCGTTTAAATTTTCTAGAAGTTACATTTTTTTAATTTAAAGAAGCAGATGAAATTAATTTCAATAACATTTTATTTAACCCCATGTATCAAAAATGGAGTCACTTCTGCATGTAATTAATATTTAAAAACTAGTCGTGAGATATTCTACATTCCTTTTTTCGTTCTAAGTCTCTGACATCCGAGTGTATCTTCCACTCACCGCATATCTCGGTTTGGACCAGCCACACCTCAAGGGCTCAGTAGCCACACGTGGCTACCATATCGGACAGGGCAGGACTAAGGTTTCGTACAGAGGGTGAGGTTCACGCTGCCCTTCTCCTGGCACCGAGGGGCTCCCAGAGTCTAAGATCTCAGCTATGCAATGAGACGATCTATGTTCCAAGAAGATGTTTGTAACTCAGAGAACGAGATACTCATTTCCGGTGGCCCCCGTCCCATCCAAATTCCTATCCTCCCCGCCCCCTCCCCCCGGCCTTGGGCAGGTAAACGCAGCAGCCAGCAGTGTGTCTCTCTGGTCCTTTCCAGACATTAAGACCTCGACCTTTCCACCCCACACCCTTTGTCAAGAAGAAAGCTGTAAATCCTCAGGGTGCAGGTCCCTCCACCCAGCCTTCCACACCCTGCTCCTTCCCCTGGAGCTGTTTGCTCACTGCTTACCTAAGGCAAGGCTGCAGATCCCCAGGCCCTGTGGACTCTGCCCTGTGGACCATTATCAGTTCACTAACCCTTCACCCAGTTCTGCTTTCTGGGAGACAGATACCATGCTCAACTGAGCTGAGTGACTCTCTTCATAGATAAATTCCCACGCTTGTGGACGAATTCCTAGTGAAGGCACCAGATCTAGGATCGGGGCCCTCGTTGGGGGTAGGATCATTCTCTTTCCTTGTTCTGCCAGGATGTGCGTCCTTAAATTAAAGACCCTGCAGGGGCTTGGATGGCAAAAGATAGAAGAATCCTAAGGCTGGGACCAGGGAAAGGGAAGAAATTCTAAGATTTTCCAAATTTTTTCTCACTGGATATGTTCCCAGATAATCATTCAGCAGCTTTTAAAAAAATAAGTAAATAAAGCACTTTATATCTCCAGTATGTGAGACCTGGCAGATAGTAGAAACTCAATAAATATTCGCTGTCGGTGGCAAATACAGCCCATACCCTCGGAGAGAAGGAGGTCCCTGAGAGGTCTCTGTGTTTGAAGCCCAGGAAGGAATGGCGCCTTATCTGCTCAGTGTTCCAGTGTCCTAATCTTTTATCCACAGAAGCCTTTGTGGATGGCCAGATGGGAGACTTCCGAGCTGGTTCCAGCGTTCTGCCTGTGCCAAGCCCACAGTCCAGACTCCCCGCCCCGTGCAGCCACGGAAGCCCTGCACCCCAGCGGAACAGATTCCGACCCGGTCACCTTCCCCTGGAGGCCGCCGTTCAGGGTCCATTTTTCTGGCTTTTAGAAGCCTCTGCAGTTCTGACTTTTGGACGTTTCTTTTCCTTAGATTAGAGCTCAATCACATCTTTCAAATGACATTTTTAAAATTTTTTTTTTAATTTTTCCATTATATTCGACGTACCAGATTATAGTAGTTTCAGACGTACAATTCAGTGATTACAACTTATTTTGTTTTTTGGTTTTTTTCTACATTTCTGTGTTTGAGATGGGAGAGAGTTCCTGTTCCTGCCGTTAAAGTAAACACTTTGCGTTGGGCCCAAAATGCTAAGCCCCACATCAGCAAACTAAAACTTCACTAGGTGTCTACGCTCTGCTCTCCCAGAAAAGGAAGGCCTGGCTCAGATCGACCTATGCTTGCCTGCTCTGACCCGGTCAAGACGTCCCTCTGTTTTATATAAGGCAAGTAACCCCTCTTTAAGCAATCAGCCAAGGTCCAGTCTGACTTCCTTGATCCTGCTCAGTTTGGCCCGTAAAAGCCTCTCGCTTGCGCAGCTCTTGGGAGCTCCTTTTTCTCTGCTAGATCGGATGCCGCCCGATTCATAAATTGCCGCATAAAAGCCTGCTAGATCAGGAAACTGTGGAGAATTTTTTTTTTGAACACCACTAAGTCTCCCATACTGACTGAAAGCGCCTGGCTGATGTACGAATGCAAATCTGATCGTCTCAGTTCCCCGCTCCAAACCCTTCACTGAGTCCCCACTTCCTTCAGGGCAGAGTTCAAAGAGCCTCGTGTGGCATGCCAGGTCCCTCGCCATCAGACCCCGGCTGATTTCCTGGGCTGCTGCTCGGCAAGCCCATCCTCACACCCTTCACTCCGACGTCACTGAGATAGATACTGTGCCCCCAAGTCAGCCATGATCGCTCGCACGGCCTCTATTTACATGCGCTACCTATCTGCCTGCTCCATTCCCTCCCACTCAACCTGTATAACTCACCCAGCACGTCGCTTTCCACAAGCCTTCCCTGACGTCTCCCCTGCAGACTTGAGTCAATCCCCCACTTCCACATTTATGCCCTCTTAGTCCGCCCAAACCTCTTCTCACGGTACATTATAAGAGCTACCGCCATAGCATTTTTTTTTTTTTTAAATTTCTTCAGCCACCAAGTTTTCCATGAAGGTGACAGACCAAGGCTTCAGGGTCTTCACCTGCCCAAACCATTCCAAGCTTTGGGAAGGCCATAGCTGTGGGTTCATGTGATCACGTTTTCCTGTAAAATTTTTAAAAGAAGATGTTTTAACCACAACTGGTTAAAACCACTGTGTCTTTCCACCTCGATTTCCCCTTCATCACAATTTCCCTCCTGCAGGTTTGGAGGAGATGCAGGCAATGTGAGGTCCAGCTAAGGGGGAGTCGAGGTAGGAATACACTATGCTTGAATGTACTGCATATATTCATATGATTAGTAAGTAGTTTTGAATTTAGTTAAGTTATTGGTAGTCATCCCAGTGGAGATGGCTTCCAGGAGCCCTGTGATCACCCGTGGTACCAATTCACCCAGCATCGACCGTGAAAGTGCAGAGCCAGAATTCAGATCCGTGCACTCACCTGTCCTCTTACACTCAGGTGTATGTGGGTTTGGAACATACAGAGCCACACGACAGCCTATGGAAACCTCTTCCAATGATCAAAGTTAACATACAAGTATCATGCAATTTTTTTAATTTTGTAAAGTTTGATATTTAACATTTCTAATTTGTTGTTGTTTATTTTTCCATTCATTCCAGGTCATCATTTTTTGGTATGTGCTCTTGTGTTCTTTTTCTTAATGAACCCTCCTCTAAGTGATATAATTGTCAAGCCCCACAAAACGTGGATTTGTCCCTAAACCTATCCCCCTGCCACAGCTGATCCAAGTTGGGCTTCACATTCTCTCACTCAGAAATTTGGAATTGAGATTTTGGTGTCACTACCACTGTAAGGTGTAAACTCAGGAGCCATGGGGTGACCACATGTGTTTCTGTGGATGAAGTTCTGCAGAAAGCCAGTACGCAGAGTAACCAGAGGCAGAGGTTCTACCGGTTCCTGCCTTCTCTCTTCCCATGGGGTCTTTTTCAGTTATCTATTGCTGCATAAAAACTATCCCAAAAATTAGCAGCTTAAAACAACAAACATTCATTATCTCACAGTCTCTCCAGGTCAGGAATTCCAGAGCAGCTGAGCCAAATGATTCTGCTCAGTCTCTGGTGAGGTTGCAGTCCAGATGTCAGCCAGAACCCTGGACGCTGCTGGTGGGAATGTAAACTGATAGAGCCATTATGGAAAGCAGCGTGTAAGTTTCTCATAAAATTACAACTAGAACTGCCTTCTGATCCAGCAATCCCATGTCTAGGTATGTATCCACAGGAAACGAAATCAGAATCTCAGAGAGATATTCGCTCCCCCAAGTTCATTGCAGTGTTATTCACAATAGCCAGGATATGGAAAGACCTAAATGTTGTCACCAGATGAATGGATTTTAAAATGTGATAGATGATAGATAGATGATAGATAAATGATAGATAAATAGATAGATAGATGGACAAACAGACAGATAGACAGCCGGAAAGAATATTATTCAGTCTTTAAAAAGAAGGAAATCCTGCCATTTGCAACGACATGGATGAACCTGTAAGACATTTTGCTAAGTGAGGTAAACTAGACACACTGGTTGGTCTCACTTATATGTGGAATCAAAAAGTCAGACTCATAGAAGCAGAGAGTCAGATGACAGTTCTCAGGGGCTGGGGTGGCGGGAGAGGAAGTGGGAGATAGTCAGGGGGCACAAAGTTCACTTATGCAGGATGAATAAGTCCTGCAGATCAAGTGTACAGCACTGGACTATAGCTAGCAACACGGTATTTCATACTTGCAATTTGCTGAGGGTGAATCTTAAGGGTTCTCACCACACACACACACAAAAAACATATCCAGTAACTATGTAAGGTGATGATTATGTTAATTTTAGCTTCATCATGGTGATTATTTCGCAGTGCATAAGTCTATCACGTCATCAACTCGTATGCCTTAAATATATACAATTTCTAATTGCTAATTAGACCTCAATAAAGCTTGGGGGGCGGGGGGTGACGTCAGCCAGAGCTGCCATCATCCCACGGCCCAGCGGGGGCTGGAGGAGCTGCTTTCAGTGTGGCTTGTTCATTTGGTTGGTGGCAGGAGGCCTCCGTTCCCTGTCCTGTGGACCTCACCATGGGTCCTCTGGAATGTTCTCACAACATTCCCCTAAAGCAGTGCTACCCGACATTTTTGGCACCAGGGACTGGTGCTCCTATGAGAATCTAACACCTGATGATCTGAGGTGGAGCTGAGGGGTGATGCTAGTGCTGGGGAGCAGCTGCAGCATACAGATGAAGCTTCGCTCACTTGCTTGCCCGTCGCTCACCTCCTGCTGTGCGGACCAGTTCCTAACAGGCCACAGACTGGTACCAGTCCCGGGCCCAGCAGTTGGAGACCCCTGCCTAGAATGAGTGATCCAAGCGAAAGAGCAGGGAGGAAGTCACGAGGGCTTTTATGATTGCCGTAGGTTGAATTGTGTCCTCCCCAAAATTCACATTGAAGTCCTAACCCTCAGCGCCTCAAAGGGTGACCATATTTAGAGATAAGATCTTCACGGAGGTAATCACGTTAAAAGGGGATCATGAGAGTGGGCCTTAACCCAATGTACGCTGTCCTTAGAAAAGGGGGAACTTTGGCCAAAAATACAGACACACGTACAGGGAAAACAGCGTGTGACAATGAAAGCAGAGATGGGGACAAACACCCAAAGGTCGCTGGCAAACCACCCGAAGCTGGGCAACAGGCACAGAACAGGTCCTCCCTCACAGCCCCGGAAGGACATACCTCTGCCGACACCTCAATCTCAGAATTCTAGCCGCCAGGACCATGACACATTACATTGTCGAAGTCACCCACTTCGTCGTTGAAGTCACCCACTCTGTGCTCCGTTGTTGCAGCAGCTCTAGGAAACTCATGCCATGACCTGGGCCCAGAGGTCACGCAGCACTTATTCCAGATTCCATCCGTTAGGAGTGAGGCACTAAGTCCAGCCTGGGCTCCACCCCGTGAAAGGAAAACCCTCAGGTTTCAAAAACAGCACCAGGGCCTTGGGATGCCTCAGGAACCCCGTGATAAATTCCCCTCTTTTGAGTCAGTTTAAGCTGAATCAAACTGGATTCCTTCCTCAGTGCCGCTTTATTAAGAACGTATTTAAGTGTCGCCCTGCTCCAACGAGTTCTTGAGGATAAATTTTGTAACTCTGGCTCCCAGGAACCTGATCTAGAGCTGGGAATATTTGTTCCCCAAATTGATAAATCCATTAATTACATCAAAAATAACACCTTATACTTGTCTACCATATTCGTATACTTGTGGCTCTTCCTCAGGGGATATCTACTCCCAAAAGATACGGCAGAGATCAAACGGGAGAAGGTTGTGAAGTTTCTAAAAGCATGAAATGGCATTTTCTCTAGAGGTGATTCATTCAGTAGATAGCCAACTGATATTTGGCTTTTATACCTTTACAGAAGGGTGTAACACTTTTCACATAGCTTTATGTGAAACTTTGACGCATTCAACAAATATATATGGTCTACTCATGCTAGACTAAGTGCTAGAGATAATGTGCTACATCCCCTCCGAGAATATACAGCCTCGCCTTAAAATTCTTGTCAGACCTTGTGTCCCCACTATCTCTGGATGGCTCTGCCTGTCACCCATCAGCCTCTCCAGCCTGGGCCTTACTCACTGAGCACCCCCTTTTTCTGAGCACTGGATGGAACACTGAGGTCAAGAGCCTCTGCCTGTGAGAAGTGGCTGTTCGGGCAGGGACCAGATAGTCAGAGAAACACAGTTGTCTGAAGTTTAATTTTAATGTTCTGTGAATACTTTTTTCCTTTGCATGCTGCAGGGGAACTGGGCCAATGACTCTGAGTGGGTAAGAGGAATAGAGAAATGAAAAGCTAAAAATGACAAACAAGGGATGCAGTGATCCAGTCTCACTTGAGAAATAACTGAGAAGAGACGGCAGGGAGCCGAAGTGGGCGTATGGAAATGATATGTAAAAGTGACAACCACGCCAGCTCAAACTATTATAGTCCTTCGATTTTATGTACCGGAGATGGGTCACAGGGAATATTCTCCTGGGATCTAGTGTGTGGAAAGATTGACTGCTAATCTCACTCATCCTCACTATTTAACCGGGTGATCAGAGGTGATGCTCTGGCCCTTAGTATCTCTTTCTACACGACAAAGTCGAGTACAAAATCTCGAAGGTTTCTTCTGTCTTTTATGTATGTGGTTCCAAGAAGCCAACCCTCAGGATTTGAACGCTCCCGGAAAATCTAAATCATGGTGAATAGACGAAGGGAAAAAAAGGGGAGGATAAAAGAACAAAGTTGTGGGAAGAATTAATCACAGAAGGAAGGTAGGAAACTAGAGGTGAACCTGGCAAATAGTTATAGAAAACTCCCAGCATCTACAGAAATGCACAACCACTGGAGGAGCACATAGCACAATACTAGGTGTATATTAGGTTCTCAAGTTTTATTAATTGTTGAACTGAGCCCAGCTGAATTCCATCCCACTGAATTTACTGTCTCTATAACTAGTAAAGGCCCTAGCTCTAGAGGGTCTGATTAGAGTAAATGCCTGCTTGGCCAGGATGTTGATAAAGTGAATCACGCATCAGCCAATGACTTTTGGGGTGACTCCTGATGTCCATTCAAACTCTGTGATTCTACATCTCTATGACAATTTAATCAGATGAGTTGTAATTGAATTTCCTTCAACTCTCAAATTTTAGGCTAAGCATGCCGGAGTCTGTATCTGCAAATCCTGATGCAGCCTGCTCTGCCCCAGCTCCACCAATTCTTCCCATGTCCAATCCCCAGTCATCTTTTTGGGCCTCATTGAGGGGGGGGGAGAACCAACCTATCAGATTCTCTAGTCCTGTGTCCTTTCTGAGCTGTTGCCATTAGCCAATTTTCATTGTTTTCTGTGTCTTTCATTTCCCCCAAAGTCATTTCCTTCTATTATTCAACCAACAAATATTTATTGAGTGACACTGTGTATCCTGCTATATGTTTGGAACTGTATGGAATACAGAGCATGCAAATATCTTGGTCCCTGTCCCCTAAGGTGTCTATAGTTTGGCTGGAGAGGCAAAACTGCCATGTTTGCTAATTATTTAAATGAGCTTAAGGCAGTTTATAACTAAGGACTAGGTGGCATGTCCAAGGTGAAAATGCCATAGGATTTCAGAAGAAAGGAATATTGTCTTCAGTTAGAATGGTCTGGAGAAGGAGAAGTTTAAATTGGACACTTAAATATGGCAAGATGAATTTCGATTGGGGAAGAAAGAAGGCCATCATAAGCTTAAAGGACAAAACAGGAATTAGCAAGGCGTTTCATGCAAAGCCCTGACTGGATGGAGCCTAGGGGCAGCCCATGCTGAGAGACATGGGAGATAAAGCTGAATGGTTATCACAGAAGAAGAGGCAGCTAGGACCAAGTTTCTGAAAGCTGTCATCTTCAGCATCTTCAGTCCTTGAGGCTGTAGTCTGGCCACGTTAACACTGGGGGCTATTTATGACTGAAGGAGAAAGCATTTTGTAGTCATCAGCTCTCAGAGTCTTATTCTAGATACCTCCCACACTCAACACCATCCCAGAAACAAAGCATGTGCTGGGAGCAGTGAGCATTATCTGTAGGAAGGTGAGCAATCAGTGAGAAAGGTGGATATAGGTGGAAATTTGAGGTGACAGACTGTGAGAAAGGTGGAGAAGGGGAGGCATACCAAAGATATGATTTTTAGGAAGCAGAGACATGTTCAGACAGAATTACTTGCAACTTGCTGTCTGTGGCGCTGTGCCATTTCAGCACCCGCGTGGCTGGACAGCACTTGAAACAGGCTTGCTCTTCCCATTGGCCCCTCGGAGTCTGTATGTGATAACTTGTTCCAATTCTACCTCAGATTCACCTTTTTCTTCTTCATTCCAATCTCCATTTATCAATCTTCAGTGGACCGCTTAAGGCATTTCTGTCACCTTGCAATGCCTACATTTGGCACCCCGAGGAAAATCTGTTCTACGAGAATGGAATCAGATAGGTTACTCTTTTTATCTGTTTCCAAGAAGACAAAGCTATATTCAGCAATTAGTAAATCTAAATTGCAACCATAATCGATACAAGCTATCATTAACTGGAACTCACCGTGTACGAGGCACCAAGCTAATCCACATCCCTTCTGTGCTGTATCTTGTTGCGTTCTCTCAACATTCTTTGTGAGGCAGGGATTTTTAGCCCCATTTTACAGGTGAGGAACCTGGGAGTCATAGACATTATGTAATTCATCCTAGGCTACCTTACTAATAAATGTCAGAACCAGGATTTAAATCCGGTTTGAGTGATTTCCAAAGCCATGTTAGTGGACCACAGGATTTTAGGTGAGATGCAAGTTAACAAATTTATTTTAATGTTGTTTTTCTTTTAATATGCATTTGAAATACAACTGTTACATTTAACTCATGAATTCTACAGATTTTTTTCTTAAGGTAGGGCTAGATTTAGTTCATTTTTAGATGAATCGGCTTTTTTAAATATTAAGTAAATGCTACAAGTAGAACGTAAATTTAGCAAAACGTCATGACTGACTTTTAGAAAACATGACACAAGACTATATTTTTATATCATTGAGTGATTTTTATGAAAACTCATCCAATCGTCAATCTTGGAAATGTCACCATGGCATAAAATTTCCTTATAAAATATGTATTCAGCAAAGGCACACTGGCATGCAAATGTTGTGGGCTCAGCTAAATTCACTCACTGGGAAAGTGACTCACTCCAAACACCAGCAGGATAGTGTATGTGGTTTGAATTCATATCCCAGAAAAATTGCAAGTATTGTCTCTGATGAATCTTTACAGTCATGAAACCACATATGTTAATTTGGTGAGTTCTTAGAGTCCTCTGTTTTTAGCTTGTGCCAGGCACTTATTCCTACTTCCTTTAGATGTCTAAAACAAATTGCTTACCTAAGACAAAGGAAACATGCACAGTTCCTTGACACGGTAGATACTCCCATTGATCTCTATTAAATAAATTAATAAATGAATGAATGCCTACACGTGTGTGATGACTTAACAATTGGTATTTATATATAAATAGAATTTAAACATGTAATAAAGAGAGAAAATATTCAAAGTGGGATAAAAGGAAGTTTCCATTTTTCCTTCATAGAGAAAGTGGTATAAATATTGACACTGAATCCATCCAGGTCACGTCTTTTGACCTTCCACTAACATCAGTGGATAAAGTAGTCATTCCTTTCTCTCCTAGCAATCTCAGCCGAGTGGTGCAGACACAGCAACCATCCCTATGCCATCTCCCTTGCCGGCCTGAAACGATAGAGGCTTAATAAACCAGTTACTCTTTCCCACTCACCTTTGTGGTTAGAGGTGACAATGTGATCTATTTCTAGCCAATGAGCTTTCAGGAGAAATTAGCTACCTGATTTCTGGGCAAGATATTTGTTTACTGATTTTAAAAAGTCTATCACCAAATTCATTTTTAAATAAAGAACAAATATCCTTATCACTTAAGACTTCTTGCTTGAGTTTTGTTATTTGTAGTTGGACAGATGTAATATACTCTTCTCATAATTCCATTTAATTCAACAGATTTTGTTCTTAAGCCCCTACTAAGAACTAAGCTTTATTTAGTTCTCACCTTTCACTAAATTTGCCATTCCTCACATGTTCTCTTTCTGCTATCTTTACCCCTTGGGGAATATTGGTCTTCCCTCTCCACTATTTTACATTCTATAGGCCTATAAGAAAACATCTGCTTGATTAATTCTATTCCAAAATAGAGAAAGAAGACAGAGTTTATCCATGTTTTGCAGACATTGTCTCACATAAATCTTTATAATTACACTTTGGGGTAAGTACTTTACCTCATTTCGCAAAGAGAAAAACTTAGTTGACCTACCTAAGGTCATACAATTTGTAAAAGTGATGAAGACAGATTGTCTTAACTATTTAATTGCAAAAGCCATGCTCTTTCTACTTCACTCTCTCACTTCCATGTAAATTAGTTCCTTTGGGCTTATGCCATTTGAATAATCCATGTATGCACCTTCATCTCTATATCTATATTTGTGTCACTTACAGTCAGCACGTGGTTATCAGCATCCATGTGGAGAGAGCAGTTCCACAGATGTTCCAAACCTAACTCATATTTGCCTCAGAAACCCACAAGGTAATTTGCTTTTCTAGCAGATTTCCCTTCTAATCATGTTTTCCTCAGGCTCACACTAAGATAAACTTGAACTTTCTAAATACTCACCTAGTAATAGCAAGGTGAAAAAGCCCAAGCTGAGAAAGGCAACCACCTGGTAGGATCAGAAGTGAAGGAGGTTGTAAAGTAATACCTGTGTGGATAGTAGAAGGTAGGCCAGGTAACCATGTCCTCAGTTGCCATGTTAATCCACCAGGGCTGCCAGTAACAAAACAGCACAGACTGAGGGCCTTAAACAGCGGGAATTTATTTTCTCATAGTTCTGGAGGCTGGATGTCTATGATCAAGGTGCCATCAGGATTGCTTTCAGGCAAGAGCTCTCTTCTTGGCTTGCAGATGGCTGCCTTCTTACTGTGTCCTCATGTGGCATCTAGTCGGGGGGAGGGGTGGTACACGCTCTGGTGTCTCTTCCTCTTCTTATGAGGGCACCAGTCCTGTCAGATTAGGGCCCCACCTTTACGACCTCATTTAACCTTAATTGCCTCCCTAAAGGCACTATCTCCAATACAGTCAAATTGGGGGTTAGGGCTTCAACGTATGACTTGGAGGGCATGCAATTCGGTCCACGCAGACCCTGATCTTGAAAATTAACACAAATCAGAAGATGAAGAAGATGATGAAGGAAATAAGGGAGAAGAAGAGGAAGAAATAGGTAGCATCTGCAATTTACTGAGCATCTGCTGTGTGGCCAGGAGGTGCTTTCACAAATAATATATTATTTAACTCTCATAGCAAAGCCAGAAGTCAGATACCATTACCCTTCCATCTCCTTTTTTATTACGGTAAAATATATGTAACGGAATTTACCATTTTGACCATTTTTAAATGTATAATTCAGTGGCATTAAGTACATTCAGAATGTGGTCCAACTACTTCACTGTCCAGTTCTGGAGTGTTTTATCCCAAACAGGAACTCCATACTCATTAGACAACAGCTCCCTTTCCCTCCTCCCTCAGCCCATGGTAACCTCTATTCTACTTCCATGTCTATGAATTTGCCTATTCTAGGTACTTTATATAAGTGGGATTATGTAATATGTGTGTATTTTTTTGTCTGACTTATTTCACTTAGCATGAAGATTTTAAGGTTTTTTAATGTTGAGCCGTGTATCAAAATTCCATTCCTTTTTCTGGCTGAATAATATTCCACTGTTTGTATAGTCCACATTTTCTTTATCTGCACTTCTGTTCATCTTTGGGTTATTGTGAACAAGACTGCTAAGAACATTGGTGCACAAGTATCTGTTGGAGTCCTTGCGTTATTAGATCAGTTTTGATCCCCTCGAAACTCACATGTTGAAATTCTAACCCTGAGTACCTTAGAATGTGAGGGTCTCTGAAGAGGTAATTAAGGTAAAAGGAGGTCATATGGTGGGCCCTAACCCAGTGTGACTGGTGCCCCTATAAGAGGAGGAGATTAGGACACAGACACATGAGGAAAGACCATGTAGAGACTCAGGGAGAAGAAGGCCGTGTATGATCCGAGGAGAGAGGCCTCGGAAGGAATTAACACCACCAAAAGCTTGATGGACCCGTAAGCTCCTAGCAGCTTCTCTTCTTTAAACATCCATTTTGTTTTCTACAAGATAAACACTGAGAAATTGTAGTGCATATCACTGCCTTGATGAATTTTAAATTACAAACGAAATGTAAGAAATTACAGGAAAGTTATGATTTTCCTGTGATGCTCCAATGATCTCTAAAACTATCATTAAAAGGTTCAAATACATACAAAGCAGCCAATATGGTAAATTAATTCCCATGTACCTATCATCCAGCTTCAACAGTCATCAATTTATAACCAGTGGTTCCTTTATGTCTACCCTCACTATTCCACCACCCAGATTATTTTTTTATTTTTACCTTTTTATTTTGATATAATTTATTTTATATGTATTATGTATTTAAATATAATTTTTGAAGTTGCAAGAATAATACAAGAACTCTCGATACCCTTAACCAAAGTCACCAATTATTTATATTTTGTTCCATTTTAATACATATGTATGTAGAATACATATATAATATTCATATATGATGAAAATTATTTTCAAGCCATTTATCATGAAACACTTCAGTGAGTACTTTCTAAGAGTAGGTAGTTCTCTTATGCAGCAATATAGTTATTGAAAGCAGGACAGTGTACGGTGATGTAGTGCTATTATGTAATCCACAGCTCATATTCAGATCTTGTCAATAGTCTACAAAATGCTCTCTTATATTTTTCCCTGTGTATCCGCCAAGATTATTTTAAAGCAAATCCCAATGTCCTAGCCTTTCCCGGTACTTTTTTTTTTTTAAACACCCAGTCATGTCTTTTGTTTAATGTTGACACTTTGCGGGTGCCCTCGTGGGCCCCTGGTCTCCCCCCAAGGGGTTGCCGTCCTGACTCAGAAGCACTGCTGAACTGTCACACCTGAGCCGAGCGCCCCCTGGGCTGGATGCTCTGTAGTTCTCTTCAGTGCTCACAATCCATGATTCACAGACCCGTGGGCACCCCTGCTGCAGTAGCCCCGCGCTGAGCCCAGCATGACTCAGTCTCAGGAGAGCTGGGCTGACAAGCAGACGGGAGGGAAGCCATCCCCCTCCCGGCAAAGCACAGTCAGAGGAAAAGGAGGGGAAGGCACACCTGGGAGACAGTCAGTGTGCGTCTTTGCTCCTGGTAAACAATTCCCTCGGCCCCTCCTCGTGCCCATTGGCCTTTCCTGTGCTTAGAAGTTGGCTTCGTTTTTAAATACATAATTTTTAAATTGCTAAGGTAAACAAACTACCCATTCCGTTAACGAGGCCCCCAGTGCCTCCTCAGATGACTCCCTGGCAGCCAGAACTTCTTAGAGAGGGTCAGGCCCCAGAATGCCTGCCCCACGTGCCGACAACTCCCCTTGCTGCCCCACCAGCTCTGGGACACAGAAAAGGCGCCTCAACCCCCTCCAGCCTTAGACGCACGCTCCGTGGAGCTCACTGTCACCAGTATGTTTGAACAGTATTAGGGCCGAGGACAGGGCCTCAGTGCCAGCAATGTCCCTGGGTCATTTAGGAATAGCTGGGTAAACCCTCCCCCAGGTTCCTGCGAGCTCCCAAGGAGCAAGATGACTTCTTCCTCCAAACTTCAGAATCCAGGGAAGGCTCTACCTGTTCCTACTGTGCCTTTCGGCTGGCAAGAATGAAACCGTAAGCTTAGTTCCTCAAGGAAACTCTAACCTCCCTCTGGTCACAAAGCAAGTGACCAAAATCTATAGGGGACAATGTCTTTGTCCTTGAGCCCTGAACTTTCCAGGACCCAGGAGAGAATATGGAGGTGAGGCTGTTTTAGGACCTCCCCAGAGCTCTGAGGCTCCAAAGCCACAGGTGATCATGAGGAGCTAGCTCTATAAACTCTGACAGCACCAGGACGTGTCCACAGCTTCCGTCCCCAGTGTCATGTTCTGTTTGCCTGAGTTGTGTGCCTCACTGACGGGTCTGGATGAGTGGACAACCCAGAAACAACTTTAGGGACGAGAATCTGAAAGACACAGTCTAAAGTAAAAGCGAGTCCCAGAATCCCCCTCGAGGCTGGTTGAGAGGATCTCGCGTCCCCTCTGCAGGAGACTCAGGCCGGGCAGCGTCATCTGCTAAGGTTGGTATCTGTCTGTGAGAAAGCCCAGGGGAGCGGATTCACAAAGCGAGGTTGTCTGTTCTCTTCTCTTTCCTCTCCCCCGATATTTGCGCCCTCCTCATCTCCGCCTCTGTCAGCCTCCAAGCATTTCCTGAGATCCCACCGCCTTCAGGGATCCTGAGCCATCTCTTCCAGCTCCCCGCCCATTCCGCGTTTGCGATCTAGCTTGCGGTGGGATCAAAGTCAACGTGTATAGTAGTTTCTCCCATATCCGTGGTTTCTCTTTTCATGATTTTAATTACCTGTGGGAAATCATAGTCCAAAAATATTAAATGGAAATTTCCAGAAATAAACAGTTCATAAGTTTTAAATTGAACGCTGTTCTGAGCAGTGTGATGAAATCTCAAGACATCCCTCTCCGTCCGGCCCCGGACGTGAATCATCCCTTTGTCCAGCGTCTCTGCATTGTAGACGTTCTTCGTCTGTTTGTCACATAGTAGCCAGCTAGGTTATCAGATCAACTGCCACTGTATCACAGAGCTTGTGTTCAAGTCATCCTTATTTTACTTAATCATGGCCCCACAGCACAAGAGCAGAAATGCTGGCAATTTGAATATGCCAAAGAGAAGCCATAAAGTGCTTCCTTTAAGTGGAACAGTAAAAGTTCTCAACTTAATAAGGAAAGAAAAAAATTGTATGCTGAGGTTTTTAAGATCTATAGTAAAAAGGAAATTTCTACTCATGAAATTGCCTAATTTATAAGTTAAACTTTATCATAAGTATGTATGTATAGGAAAAAACATATATATAAAGTTCAGTACTATCCACGGTTTCCAGCGTCCACTGGGGGTCTTGGAGCGTACGCCCCGTGGACATGGCAGAACTACCCTCTTTCAGAAGTATGCTAAGTACTTTGACAGAGAGTGTCTTTCAGCCTTTATAGAAACTGAGCAAAATAAGGCTCAAAGAGGTTGAGTACCTCTACCAGGTGTCTGACTCTCCAGTGCACCTTTTGCCTAGTAAATAAATGTTGATTGAGATTAATTCCCACTTCGGGCTGACGCACTTCTCCATCTCCTCCACTAAGCCCATCTTCCTCATTCTTCAAGGCCCAGCCCTGTGCCTCCTCCCTCTGAAGCCTTCCCAGATGACTGATGGATTCCGATTGCAGAGCGGGCACCGCCCAAATTCACTCTTGTTTCATGGAAGCAATTTTGTCTCTCAACAAAATTTCAATATCCTCAATGGCCGAAGCCATGTCTTCTTACACTATCATGAAAGCAGTTGTTTCAATACTTTGAACAACTGTAATTATTTAAATACTTTTGAACAACTGTAGTTGTTCAAATAATTTTGGATAACAGTAGTTGTTCAAATATTTCCTGTTGATTTGATCCAAAACTTAGAACAGCCTCTGCTTTGAGAAGTCATAATGTGACAGTGAAGCAAAACAAACCACTGGGGGGAAAGAAAGACTTAGAAACATTAACAAAGCCCTGTTAAACAATTCTAAATACATCTCTGTGAGTAAACTCAACTTCCACCAGAAAGAGAACTCAGTGGGGTAAGGGAAGACTGACTAGAAGGGCTGAGGGACGGCTTCGCAGGAGTTACGGAGGAAACCCAGAGGCGCTTTGCGAACTGAGAACCTCAAAGTACCTCTGTAAGGCTGTTGGTCAAGGTCACCACAATGGAGAATTTTGAGAGATGAGCCTCTGAAGGAATCAAATGGCCAGCTGGGAGATGGAACGGGAGTGGTAGAGGGTGAGGAGAGAATGCACTCTGGACCATGGGCAGATGGTGGGAGACGGGGAGTTGGGGTGGAGGACAAGAAACCTCATTTACTGGAGAACAGGATCCAGGAGCTCAGCCGAAATACGATGCTAAGAGTG